>NW_027361683.1:33687500-34115000 GCF_039654945.1 Dendrobates tinctorius
CCCATCATATCTGCATTCTGCCCCATCATGTCTGCATTCTGCCCCATCATATCTGCATTCTGCCCCATCATGTCTTGCATTCTGCCCCATGTCTTGCATTCTGCCCCCCATCATATCTGCATTCTGCCCCATCATGTCTTGCATTCAGCCCCATCATATCTGCATTCTGCCCCATCATGTCTTACATTCTGCCCCATCATGTCTTGCATTCTGCCCCCATCATGTCTTGCATTCTGCCGCCATGTCTGCATTCTACCCCCATCATGTCTTGCATTATGCCCCCATCATGTCTGCATTCTGCCCCATCATGTCTGCATTCTGCCCCATCATGTCTTGCATTCTGCCCACATCATATCTGCATTCTGCCCCATCATGTCTTACATTCTGCCCCCATCATGTCTTGCTTTCTACCCCATCATGTCTTGCATTCTGCCCCCATCATGTCTTGCATTCTGCCCCCATGTCTTGCACTCTGCCCCATCATGTCTTGCATTCTGCCCCATCATGTCTGCATTCTGCCCCCATCATGTCTTGCATTCTGCCCCCATCATGTTTGCATTCTGCCCCATCATGTCTGCATTCTGCCCCATCATGTCTTGCATTCTGCCCCCATCATGTCTTGCATTCTGCTCCCATCATATCTGCATTCTGCCCCATCATGTCTGCATTCTGCCCCATCGTGTTCTGCATTCTGCCCCATCATATCTGCATTCTGCCCCATCATGTCTCACATTCTGCCCCATCATGTCTTACATTCTGCCCCATCATGTCTTGCATTCTGCCCCATCATGTCTTGCATTCTGCCCCCATCATGTCTGCATTCTGCCCCCATGTCTTGCATTCTGCCCCCATTTCTCCATATCTGCCCCTGTGTCTCCAGTCCTGCCCCCGAGTCTCCATTCTGCCAGGGAAACATATTGCCCCTTTCAATAATAAAATAAAATAAAAACTTTTTTCTTACCTGGCCTCGCTCCTGCGTTGAAGTTGGAGCTGCAGCTGTGTGAGGCTGAGCTGAAAGGACCTGTGGTGACGTCATCGTCATGTGATCAGGGGGCAGGCTGATCAATGGTGAAGGACTGTGGTAATGATGATGTCACCACAGGTACTTCAGCTCTTCTGTAGCTTTGGATGTCAGCCGCTGTGGCGGCTCTGCTGATGTGTGCGCTGCAGGCCCGGCTGCAGCGCACACTTGGGTCCCGACCGGCGACCACAGTGCACACTTGGGGCCTGCCTGGCACCCCATGCCATGCAGCACTTGGGGCCCGATGACTGGAAGCACAGGAGCGGGGCCCCTGATCTGCGGGGCCCCCTTCTGTACTGCTTTTCATCGGGCCCCATACAGCAGTAAGGACTGTCATGCCCTGATGGCGGCCCTGGGCAGGCGCCCCCTGGCTTGGGTGGCGCCCCAGGCAATCGCACCCCCCCGTCCCCCCCTAAAAACGGCCCTGCCTCTGGTCTCCTGGCTCCATGGAGATGCTTGGAAAAGCCAGATTGTGACGCTCAGGTCTACTGGCCTTGTACCTGAATGGACTGTCATCTTCCTAAGCTTGTCATTATCTTCTCTCTGTGCATGCCACAGGTGGGGTAGTCGGCCCTGGAAGATGAAGCCAGGTTGTGACCATCTGGTCAACTGGCCTTGTACTTGAATGGACTTTCATCTTCATAAGCTTGTCAATACCTCCTCTCTGAGTGCGTGCCACAGGTGGGGTAGTCGACCCTGGAAGCTCTGAAGACACAACTGCTCTTTGTCATGATCCCAGTGCAGGTTTTGACCTGCACGTCAGGGGTTAATGTCTTGAGCTCAGTGCAGGCCTTGACCTGCACACCTGGGGTTAATTATTGTGGCCTCTCTTTCGTTCAGGCAGAGCTTTTTATTGCCCTGAGATACTCCAATCCCTGTCAGTTATACTTTTGCCTTTGGCCGAGTTTTTTGACCCCTGTGTGCCTGTTCGTTGTCTTATAGCTTGCTTATATGGTTGATCCGGTTCTGTCCCCCCCGTTGTGAGTTTGCCTGTTGATTCTGTACTGTATATCTGCTTCTCTGGTTTCTGACTTCTTGGCTACGTCTTGACTATCCGTTCTGTCTTGCCCTTTGGTCATTGTCGTGCTATCTCGTGCTTTGACCCCGGCCTGATCTGGTTTATTTCCCTGTCTATGCCTATTAGTAACTTTGTTCCGTAGTTACCATTCTTCCTTGGCAAACAGCTCGAGCTCAGTGAGGTTTGATGGAGATCGTTTGTGAACAGCAGTTTTCAGCTCTTTCCACAGATTCTCGATTGGATTCAGGTCTGGACTTTGACTTGGCCATTCTAACACTAGGATACGTTTATTTGTGAACCAATCCATTGTAGATTTAGGTTTATGTTTGGGATCATTGTCTTGTTGGAAGACAAATCTCTGTCCCAGTCTCAGGTCTTTTGCAGACTCCAACAGGATTTCTTCAAGAATGGTCCTGTATTTGGCTCCATCCATCTTCCCATCAATTTTAACCATCTTCCCTGTCCCTGCTGAAGAAAAGCAGCCCCAAACCATGATGCTGCCACCACCATGCTTGACAGTGGGGATGGTGTGTTCAGAGTGATGAGCTGTGTTGCTTTTACGCCAAATATATCATTTGGCATTGTTGCCAAAAAGTTAGATTTTGGTTTCATCTGACCAGAGCACCTTCTTCCACATATTTGGTGTGTCTCCCAGGTGGCTTGTTGCAAACTTTAAACAACACTTTTTATGAATATCTTTGAGAAATGGCTTTCTTCTTGCCACTCTTCCATAAAGACCAGATTTGTGCAGTGTACGACTGATTATTTTCCTATGGACAGACTGTTCCACCTCAGCTGTAGATGTCTGCAGTTCATCCAGAGTGATCATGGGCCTCTTGGCTGCATCTCTGATCAGTCTTCTCATTGTTTGAGATGAAAGTTTAGAGGGATGGCCAGGTCTTGGTAGATTTGCAGTGGTATGATACTCCTTCCATTTCAATATGATCGCTTGCACAGTGCTCCTTGGGATGTTTAAAGTTTTGGAAATCATTTTGTATTCAAATCTGGCTTTAACCTTCTCCACAACAGTATCACGGACCCGCCTGCTGTGTTCCTTGGTCTTCATGATGCTCTCTGTGCTTCAAACAGAACCCTGAGAATATCACAGAGCAGGTGCATTTATACAGAGACTTGATTACACACAGGTGGATTACATTTATCATTATTTGTCATTTAGGATAACATTGGATCATCCAGAGATCCACAATGAACTTCTGGAGTGAGTTTGCTGCACTGAAAGTAAAGGGGCCGAATAATATTGCACGCGTCACTTTTCAGTTTTTAAATTTCACCAAAAATTTAAAATAACCAATAAATTTCATTCATCTTCACAATTGTGTCCCACTTGTTGTTGATTCTTCACCAAAAATTTACATTTGGTATCTTTATGTTTGAAGCATGATATGTTGGAAAAGGTTGAAAAGTTCCAGGGGGCCGAATACTTTCGCAAGGCACTGTATATGCTGTACCATGGCAAAATTTTCTCGTGATCAAACAAATGAAACATCCTTTATTCATAGTAAACAAAAAAATCAATTCAATATGAGACATAAGAGTGTACAAGTGAATAGGAATTTTGCATTAGTTTTTGCCATCAGTTTTGATTCAGTTTTGATTGTAAAATCTACAGTAAAAATTATGGCTGACTTAGTCTTTGACTTAGGTTCGAGCTATCACATCTAGTCCCAGTTGACAACACTGAAGAAGACGTCTGATTTACTGTGAACATCTTTTTGTATAGTTTTGTACTAATTACTTTATATAGACCATAGTGTGACATATAGATAATCATAGCCAAGTACTCAGATGATTATAACATTCATGCATCGCTTGTCTAATAGAAACGGTGTGAAAGTGTTTCATTTTATTGCCACCAAAGAAGGTAATCGTTTTCAAGGTTGTTATTATGCAAGTGCTTCTCAAAAAATTAGAATATCATCAAAAAATTAATTTATTTCAGTTCTTCAATACAAAAAGTGGAACTCATATTATATAGAGTCGTTACAAACAGAGTGATCTATTTCACGTGTTTATTTCTGTTAATTTTGGTGATTATGGCTTACAGCAAATGGAAACCCAAAAGTCATTAGAATAATCAACAAAAAACACCTGCAAAGGCTTCTTAAGTGTTTAAAAAGGTCCCTTAGTCTGTTTCAGTAGTCTGCACAATCATGGGGAAGACTGCTGACTTGGCAGATCTCCAGAAGACAGTCACTGACACATTCCACAAGGAGGGTAAGCCACAAAAGGTCATTGCTAAAGAAGCTGGCTGTTCACAGAGTGCTGTATCCAAGCATATTAATGGAAAGTTGAGTGGAAGGAAAAAGTATGGCAGAAAAAGGTGCAAGAGTCATATTCCTTGTGTCAAGCCACTTATGACCACTAGACAATGCCAGAAACGTCTTACCTGGGCCTGTTGCTCAGTGGTCCAAGGTGTTGTTTTCAGATGAAAGTAAATTTCATGTGGAAATCAAGGTCCCGGAGTCTGGAGGAAGAGTGGAGAGGCCACAATCCAAGTTGCTTGAGTTCTAGTGTGAAATTTCCACAATCAGTGATGGTTTGGGGAGCCATGTCATCTGCTGGTGTAGGTCCACTGTGTTTTATCAATACCAAAGTCAGTGCAGCCGTCTACCAGGAAATTTTAGAGCACTTCATGCTTCCCTCTGCCTACAAGCTTTTTGGAGATGGAAATTTCATTCTCCAGCAGCACTTGGCACCTGTCCACACTGCCAAAAGTACCAATACCAGGTTTAAAAACAACAGTATCACTGTGCCATCAAACTCGCTTTACCTTAACCCCATAGAAAATCTCTGAGGTATTGTCAAGAGGAAGATGAGAGACACCAGATGCAACAATGCAGATGAACTGAAGTCTGCTATTAAAGCAACTTGGGCTTCCATAACTCCTCAGCAGTGCCACAGGCTGATCGCCTCCATGCCACGCTGGATTGATGCAGCAATTGATGCAAAAGAAGCCCCGACCAAGTATTGAGGGCATTTACCAAACAAACATTTCAGTAGACAAACATTTTGGAATTTAAAATCATTTTTTCAAGACAGTGTTATAAAAGTATTCTAATTTACTGAGATAATGACTTTTGGGTTTTCATTGGCTGTAAGCCATAATCATCAACATTAACAGAAATAAACACTGGAAATAGATCACTCTGTAATGACTCTAATATATGAGTTTCACTTTTTGTATTGAAAAACTGAAATAAAACTTTTTGATGATATTGTAATTCTGTGAGAAGTACTTGTAGATCTTTTCTTTTTCTTTTGACAGGCTGCCGACTTTTGGCCTTCTTCAGGAGTATCTGAATCATCAGTAAAATAGTGGAAAATTTGGTGCACTGCCAGAGGAAATTGCCCTGTCCCCTGACACAAGGACAAATGACCAAGTATCTGTCTGTCCAATTATTTTTAATCATTCCTGCAAGGGAGAAAATACAGAAAATAAAAGTACTGCAGAATTAGAGAGCAGTTGACTTCTTTCTTATGGCACTAGCACATAATGCACAACATTGCCACCATATCATCACAGGCAGTAGTGGGTGTGTGGGTGGAAAATACATATAAACACACTAAACATTGAAATTGCAACACCAAGAAGGAAAAGTTGTGGAATTATGGAAATCACAGGATTTGATGTTAATGATAAGTAAATGAACAAATGGAAACTACACTTTCAAAATATCTTGATGTATTCAGTATCTAAACAGAGCATACACAAAAAGCATTGACATAAGTCCTGATATAAAATGATATATTTTATTAATTATATAATAAAAACAAAGTTTTTATAGCCGGCTATCCCAGGGGGTCAGGAGCTTCATAACCTGTAAGTTGTAACTTTATATATAAATGATACTTTGAGCTTTATGCTGCGGGTTTGTTATACTTGTCCTGAGCCAAGATACGTCTTGCCTATACATTTATAGCTATGGATAGGTGTGGGTACTAAGATTGGTAATTTTTTATTACATACCCTGTACTGAGACACCTGCTGGTCTTTTAGTATATTGCACTTATGACTGCACTTTAATAGTTTATATAATGTTTTCACAAATTATATATACACATATATATTTATTATGTTTTGCACGTCTATGTGAAAAACACTTCTGGAGGTATTAATTATTTGATACATTTTTACACATAACATTTAACATTCACATGTGTTGCACTTTATTTTCCAGCAAGTTTTTTATTGTACTGGTATCATCCCATACAGTTGGATAGTATTGCCCCTTTTCTATGTAGTAATTATGACATTATATGTCGACATTGATGCTTTGCCATTATTATAAAAACTTTGTTTTTATTTTATAATTAATAAAATATATAATTTTATATCAGGACTTATGTCAATGCTTTTTGTTGATGCTCTGTTTAGTTTTTTTTGACTGTCCTAGGAAGTATTATATAGTCTGGGGGGATTTCGGCTAAACACATACCACTTGGTTTAAGAGATCTTTCTGTTTGATTGCCGATTCTCCCACATTTTTCCTTTTGTATGCTTTGTATTCAGTATCTAGTATGAGCACCATATGTAGAAATACATGCACTTATACACTTTTATACACAATTAAATTAATACAATTAGGCAATCAAATCATCAAGATCTGCTGGTGGCAGCTCCCTCTGCAATTGTCACCAAATGACTTCCCAGAAGTGGGAGACAAGTCTGGAGATGCTGCAGGCCATTGTAGCTCATTTAGGCAATGCTGTCTGCTCACACTAGCACCAGCAACATGTGGCCTGGCATTGCTGTGTTGAAAAATGCCCAAGTACTGTCATGATCCAGGATGGGCTTTGTCTTTGGCCCGTCCTGGTCAGACAGGGGTTAATTGTTTCTGCCTCTCTCTGGCAGAGGGCAGCTATTTAATGCTAACTTGACCTAGGTCCGGTGTCAGTTGTACTCCTGCCCTCGGCTGAGTTAGTTGACCTTGTGCGTACGTGTGCCTTGTGCCTGATATCTTGCTTGCTTGTTTGGCTTTGACCCGGTTCTGTCCCTGTTACGAGTTCTGCCTGTCCCTCTTGTACTGCGCTACCTCTCTGTGTATGACCCTCTGCCTGTGACTTGACTATTCTCTGCTTGTTCCTCTGGTACCGCCCAGCCCTCTCCGTGTACGAACCCTTGCTTGTCTGACCTGCGTTTTCCTCTCCTCTTCTACAGTTTCCCTGCAGTAGGTTCATTATATCATCTGCAGCAGTAGGACGCTAAGCCCCGCCCCCTGTAGTCACATGATCTAGGCCCTGGGACTCCTTACTATTTTCAGTGCCGCAGGTCCTGTCTGCTTGAACCGTCACTACTGTATTGGACCTCGCGCTCTCCCATAGTGTGGGTAAGTCACCCTGCTCGGCGTGGCAGTTTGCCGACGCCGGCAAGTACATTCAGTATGTCAGAATGTTCCTTAGATAACTATTAATAACCTCATTCATAGCAGCCAAGGCAGATAAGCGCAGGAAATTGTGCATGTGGTGCTCATACTCAATAATGAATAAATCGAGATGTTTTGAACATTTTGTTTCCATTTTTTCGCCATCTGCATATCATTAACATGTCTATCAAATCTGTGATTTCGATAAGTCCTCAAGTTTTCTTCTTGATGCTACAATGTCAATATGCTCCGCGCACATCATATATCTACAAACACAAAGACTGTCCTCAGGGCAGAGGTGAAGAACACACTTGTCATCTCCGCCTAATATACCGACATCAATTCTTCATCTCTTCCTAATAAACTGTGTCATGAGGGAGAAATGCCTAACACTCTTTAATACAGTGAAAAAAAAAAGCACTTGTACCTCTCACCTCCTTGTAATGTAAAAACATTAGCGCCTGAAGTCTTAAATCAGCACCAAATTGACGTTCACACTGGAGGAATTTCACCCTAATGTCCAAGCATTCAAGAACTCACCCAATTTTCAGAAGGCAGAACTAATAAAAACAAGCAGTTTATTGGAGTACAATAAAGCATTAAAATCCCCGTCATTACTTGTGGGGTTAGTACATCCTTTTCCATTATATACAAATAGTGATCATGATACTGTGGCATAGAGGATCACATAGAGACAATCCATTACACATATAGAGAGACACATTACTTTGTCTGCCTTTCATTGATCCAGTTTACCCCATTGATTACACTCTCCTCTCCTAGTACAGGGTCACACATTAAGAGATGAAAGTTGAAGATCTCTTATATACAGCTCAGCTGTCCCTAAAACACCACTGACAATGAGAAATATCTTGGATACTTGCATTGATTTGCATATGCAAGTTTCATATAAATGTATCTTACAAGTAACATATGGTATGGGCTGGAATTTAAGGGTCAATGCACACAGCAGGGAAATTCTAAGGATGCACTGTGTAGATTTGTGCACTGTAAATGCGCAGCAGATTTCAGGTCCAAGTACATGCTGCAAAAAATGAAATTGATCTGCGGTGCATATGAATTCCTGTTTTAGAGTTTCACTGTAAATTTTACCCCTTTCAAAAATAAGAGGTATAAAATATGCTGTGAAATTCAAAGAAAATCTGAATGTGGATAGTGGATTATACTGAAGATTTGGGGCTTTTTTTCCCTTTTTTTCAGTGTGCACTTATCCTTATTGGCTTGCCATGATCGCACTCTTATATACAGCTCAAGATAATGAAATGGATGGTGTAACTTCCTTTTCATGATGAGACAGCAGAGAGAAGCCCTCTTTCACTGGATTAGGAGAGATGACTGAAGTCAGTTTTCAATTTGGCCACAATATATTAATGCATCAGATTGGCACATGTCTTTTTCACAGGGTACAGGCAGTGGCATTGGTATCCAAATTACTATCTTGATGGGTGCTATCTGGCATCATGCAGGTCTAGATATTCCAGGGCAATTTCATAGCAAAATCGGTATTGGTCCTTTGAAGAGAAAGAACGGATCACATGAGACTAATATGGTTTTAGGCACCAAATACATATAAAAGCCACAATTCAGTATATATTTGTAATTTAGTAGCTCCTGCAGCCTTACCAGTGTTTCCACCATATTTGGCTTTATATTCCGCAAACTTTTAACAGCATAGAAAACATCAACCACATGGTGACATCGTGTCATTTCACATAACATTGCACAAGCACAAAAAGTACCACTCCGACCTCCACCATTCCTGTAAGAAAAAGTACAGAAAAATTGTCATAAACATGAAGTATGCCTTCATGGGCTACAGAAAATGCTTCAATATGTGGATGCTTACAGACAGTGCACAAGGGTCCTATGTTCTCTGTTCTGCTCCTGCCACTGTTCCACCAAGGAAAGGAGTTGTAAGAAGGACCTTTTGGTGTCTGGAGTATCTCTGTAAGGAGACCATCGTAGATACTGGAAATGTTTGACCAGGAGATGTTCATCCTGTCGCAAGAATACTAGAATTATTATTGAGTCGCATTACAGCAACAATGTGAATGTGACTCTCAATAGCAAGTCTCACATTACAAGTTACACATTTATGAACCAGCTTGTAACTGATCCCATCTACTTGACACTACATGAGCAATAGCTTAACAAAACTACTTAACAAGACTATTTATCATTCTTAAAGGGATTGTCCAGCCAAGCAAAATTATTTTGGAAACAGCTGTGTACTTAATGCTACAGCGATGATGTCACATGGATACTGTGCCAGAGAGGGGCCAGAAGATCCCAGTGTATGGTTACACGAACTTCTGCACTGATTAGCACTCCTGGAGCTCTCCATCCAGAATTGTCTCAGCTGTTCTTTGTGGGCCACTCCCCAGTGGTATATATGTTCACCATTTGCAGTTGGGAGTTGCCAGTGATAGTTTTTCCACTTCCTAGTTTGGCGTTGAAGGAGAAGTTCAGTGTTTGGAGTTGGCAGCTGGAAAATTTTTCAGGAGATTTCTGCGTGGAGTTGGTTTGAGTGTTTATCTTTATCGTCTTCCATTTTGTTTCTCCTTCCTATTCCTCCTCTGCTTCCCACACTGTTGTTTTGTGAGTGTATTTGTATGATTGTAGATTTTTTTTTTATCCCTGTCTGTTTACCCCTGTTTGTCTTGTTAGTATTTTCCTACACACTTGAGCCTCACATCACCCTGGGTGGGGGAGGGAACAGATAAGGGAGCAAAGCAAGGTACGAGACCACGGTGTCTCCACCATACAATGTAATCCTGGGGAAAGGGATAGCCTATTGCGCGCCTAGTTCGAGGGATCAACTAGGTGCCCACAGCGCTTTGTCACTAAGTGACAGATGATGTCCCAAAACAGACATGTGACTGCTTTGCTTGCAGCCAATCACTGGATGCTATAGCCTAGCAAGCTGCATTAGTCATCTAACTGTGCTAAGAAGGCATTTCTGCAGCAAGTACAGAGGCCGAGATGAGAACATGAATCATTGGATCTCTAGGTGAGGATGTCTAATAATCTCCCTACTACCTAGTTTATGACAAGCCTAAGCCATTCAAGTGACATGCTTGTTTTTATGAATATCTAATATACTGTATAAAGCTCAAAGTGTGTATGTATGTACGTATGTATGTGTGTATGTCCGGGATAGGAATCCGCACCGTCGCAGCTACAGCCACAAAATTTGGCACAGCCACACGTCTGGACCCCGAGAGCGTCCTAAGCTATGTTGTGAGGCGAAATTTTAACCCCGCGCGTTCCAATTCACCAAACAATTTTGCCCCTATCTACATACTGGGGAAACAGTGTGTGCATATCAAGCCCCGCCCCTCATTATGATGTCACAATGGTTGCCATGGCGACGTTGATGTCATCATAGGTTGCAAGCCCTGCCGCCGCTCATTATGATGTCACAATGGTTGACTATGGGATGGAGGATGTGTAATGGGTATATGGGCACTGGACTATGGGATGGAGGATATGTATGATGGTTATATGGGCACGGGACTATGGGATGGCGGATATGTATGACGGGTACATGGGCACGGGACTATGGGATGGAGGATGTGTGATGGGTATATGGGCACTGGACTATGGGATGGAGGATATGTATGATGGGAATATGGGCACGGGACTATGGGATGGAGGATGTGTGATGGGTATATGGGCACTGGACTATGGGATGGAGGATATGTATGATGGGTATATGGGCACGGGACTATGGGATGGCGGATATGTATGACGGGTATATGGGCGCGGGACTATAGGATGGAGGATGTGTGATGGGTATATGGGCACGGGACTATGGGATGGCCGATATGTATGATGGGTATATGGGCACGGGACTATGGGAAGAAGGATGTGTGATGGGTATATGGGCACTGGACTATGGGATGGAGGATATGTATGACGGGTATATGGGCAAGGGACTATGGGATGGCGGATATGTATGATGGGTATATGGGCACTCGACTATGGGATGGCGAATATGTATGATGGGTATATGGGCATGGAACTATGGGATGGAGGATGTGTGATGGGTATATGGGCACTTGACTATGGGATGGAGGATATGTATGATTGGTATATGGGCACGGGCCTATGAGATGGAGGATGTCTGATGGGTATATGGGCACGGGACTATGGGATGGAGGATAATTATAATTTGCTATAACTAACCACAGTTAGTTACTATGCCCGGGCAGCGCCGGGCTCTTCAGCTAGTAGACTATATAATCAGTAAACATAAACTCTTATTATCTTTGCCATCTTTAATTTTTTTATGCTTTAAAATAGACATCAGTATATTTCTATACAAAATACTGTTAGTTGCATCTCAGAAGCCATAAACAAGCAGGTCAACTGCTGCTCTGATTTTTATTAACTCTAGAAAGCAAGAGACATTCATAACTAATTCTTCAATCAGATATTTAGCAGAGAAATTCCTGCCTTTCTTCATGTTTCCTAATGCACATTGTACTGCCTGGCTTTACATTCAAGTGTCAATGCAAACTGTATTCTTCATTTTAAAAACTTTATCTTAAACAGTGTTACTTTTCTCCTTGGGTTTTAATCAATATTACAGCTTAAACAACTTACAGTACTTTAACAGAAATGAGCTGCAAAACCAGAAATCGCACATAGACAAGAGTACCATTTTTTTCTATTTCTGTGAAACCCTGTAAAAGAGGACCTTTCATAATATGCTTTTTTTAGACTGTATATATCACTAAAACAGTGATATTATGCTGCCCAATCAGGAGAAGACGGCATCATTGAAAGAAAAAAAAATCAAACGCCCACACAAAGTATCAAATCAGACTTTTTCAGAGTGATATGGTGAGTCTATAGGTGTCCAACTTTACCACGCTGAGGACTCCTCAATGCCATCACTTCCCATCATTGCAGCCCAGGAAGAGGAAGAGAACTGCAGTGTGGAAACTCCAGAGCAGTGAAGATCATCATCGGAGTAGTGTTTGTCATATACAACACTCTGGACCTGCTACAGGTATTGGGAAATAGATAGTAGATTGACGGTATGCTCCGATTCCTGTAGTATGTAGAGAGTGTTGAATGTGACAAATGATGCCCTCATGATGATCTTCACTGCTCTAGCGCTCCAACACTGTAGCTCTCCTCCTCCCATGGCACTGTAATGTCAGGAAGCAAAGGGTGTGAGGAATTCTCAGTGTGGTCAAATGAGAGACATACAGACTCACTAGATCATGCTGAGAAAAACATTTTGACGTTCTCAGTGGGCACTTGCTTTTCCCCCATCTCTGGATGCTGTCCTCTTATGATTCGGCAGCAACATAAAAGGGAAAAATTAAACTCCCCCTTGGCTGAAGGCTAATCTTCAAAATTCCATATCTCTACAATGCAGTGGATAAAGATAAAAACATGTTAATCAGCCCCTCTGTCCCTTTTTAGTGATATTGTAGATTCATATAATGTTAGCGTTGGAAAGGGCCTCCAGGGTCATCGTGTTCAAGTCCTTTCTCAGTGCAGGATTTACTAAACCATCTCAGTCAGATATCGGTCCAGCCTCTGTGTGAAGACTATATGCAGTTTAAAATTTAAAAAAAAGTTTTGAAACTTTTTCAATGAAATCTCTAATGATTAAATTTTGGGTACCAATGCCACTTTAAATTTGTCATGTTTCCACCCTTGCTCGGAGAATTCAAGTTGCAGATGCCTGTTGATGCCACCATCTAACATGTCACCGTCAGAAGGTGCTCTTGGGAACTTTAAAGTGAAATATTTGCAAAATAATCCTTTGTATAAATTGTATCTGTGATGATTACACATTTATCACGAATGGTCTAGTCAGTCATACACATAAATCTTTTTACATTCATCCACCTTTTAGCAGCTTAATATATTTTATCCCAGTTCTTTGCGAAAAGATCACCTAATGAATGTGATCCCGAAAGTCTGCACCACAAGTGATAATTAAGCTCCTACCACAGCTGACTTCCAAAGACGACGTATCAAAAAAAATAATCAGACACGGCCTAAAGGAAATCAATGTACAAATCGAACTTACATGTCAAACAGCCAAGAAGGCAGATAAATGCAGAGAAAATGTGAAGTAACAACTACACTGACTGCATGCAAATTTCACATTAGTGCTATGCAAACATTTCCTGATACAGTCAATCAGAAGGGTGAAAATGAATGGTTTAAGTGCTTACAACACAATCTTAATAGCATGCTATCTAGAATGATAAATTGTATATATGCCACTATTTTCCCTGAATATTATGCCTTAATTTTAGTTATAATACAGGGCATGATGCAAACATCCAGGTTAGTATTGTTGTGTGCAAACTGAAGTACGGTATATAATCTTCCTAATGAAGCTCGTAGCAAAGAAGCCCTCACCTTTGCTCTTGTACAGACCCTCAAAGCATGACCTGCCAGACAACAAGAAACTGTCTAATATAGTGCTATTTATATTTAAAGGATAATGAAAGGATAACACTCTCATAAAGCCCCTCTCCAAAATATTGTCTAGTGCAGAGGAATCTGAATGTATATGTACAGTACTGTGCAAAAGTGTGGAAAAATGGTGAAAAAGTAAAAATGATTTCCAAAATATAAGTGGTAATAAGTTATTGTAATGAATAAACAAAATGCAAAGTGAATGAATAAGAGAATTCGAAATAAAATCAATATTTGGTGTGACCACCAAAACAAAACAGTATCAATTCTTCTAGGTTCTTGGTTAGATCAATCTTACATAGTCTTAAAGGGAATCTGTCACCTACCCTTTGGCGGGCGATAAAAACGAGGTCGGTCCGGTCCGATGGGCGGTGTTCCCGATGTGTGCCACCTCCCCATCCTTGCCCGCCGTCCGCAGGTTATTGCTGAATTGGAGTAGGTGTATGCCATTTTTTGCGCGTGTGCTAAGCATTCATAGCTAGCGCACGCGCAGTATGCTTTGCCCAACTGCGGGCAAAGCTGAACTGTGCATGCACCGGTTAACTAAGCCCCGGAAGTATTTTGCTGTGTTCCAGGGCTTACTTAACCGGCGCATGCGCAGTCCGGCTTTTCGGCTTTGCCCGCAGTTGGGCAAAGCATACTGCGCATGCGCTAGCTATGAATGCTTAGCGCATGCGCAAAAACTGGTGTACACCTACTCCAATTCAGCAATAACCTGCGGACGGCGGGCAAGGATGGGGAGGCAGCACACATCGGGAACACCGCCCATCGGACCGGACCGACCTCGTTTTCATCGCCCGCCAAAGGGTAGGTGACAGATTCCCTTTAAGGTGTATTTTAGGTCATTGTTCTGTTGAAATCCACATGGCATGGCATGGTAGCCATGCTGGGTAAGTGTGCCTTGAATTGTAAATAAATTACCAATGACTTCACCAACAAATAACTCCCAAACAATCACACATCCCCCTCTATGCTTCATGATGGGCACCACAAATTTAAAAATTATTCACTCACTATTTCTTCCTCTTATAAAGACATGGCAGTTGGTTGGCCCCAAAAAAGTAGTTTCCTGTTCGTGGTCCTAAGTAGTGGCTTCTTTGCAGCAATTCGATCATGAAAGCTGACCTCTTGCAGTTTCATCTAGACAGTTGATGTTGAGTTGTGTATGCTAATTCATGTATTCGCATAATTTATGTTATCTGAGGCACTATCAATTTGTGTTTTCTGAGGTTCCTAACTCTGATAGATTTATCCTCTGCAGCCGAAGTAATTCTTGGACTTCCTTTAGTGCAGAAATCCTAATGAAAGCCAGTTTCATCATGGCAATTCATGGTTTTCATGACTGCACTTCCTTCATGCTTCTAGCTATTTTCCAAAAAGACTGACCTTAATGTCTTAAAGTAATGATGGGTTTTGACTTTAATAAATTGAGAGTTGAGTGGTTCTTGCCACACTGCCTTGGAGCAGTTGTGGAATAGGGGTCAGCCCTGTATGGAACTGAGTACCAACACTGCCTGTGCAAAACACACCTAATGGTTGCAAATGTTCTATAAAAGCTGTTGATTCCACAAATGAACTCTTGGCAAGAATACTTGTTCATTGGAAGTCATTCCAGGACAAAGTCAAAGTCAAATTGGGGTACTTTAAGGAATTAGGGTTTAACACACGTGTTTTTTTTACACAATGTTTTCATGATTTCCTTCATGTTTTTGCTGTCTTTAGTCTGCAGCTACAATTTTCACAATCAAATAAGAACAGGGAAAATCACTGCATGAATAAGAGTGACCAGTACTGTAGCCTTGCGGCAATCCTTGTGTCTCTTCATGTAATCCCTCACAGACTCAATAATGTTGAGATGGGGAGGGGGAGGTAATATGATCCATTCTTGGACTCCTTGTTCTTCTTTATACTGAAGATAATGAAGACTAGTGACATTGACTGTATGTATGGGGTCATTGCACTGCTGTAGAATACATTTAGAGCCAGACAACTTTCTGATGGTATTACATGATGGGTAAGTGCCTTCTTGTATTTCTCAGCATTGAGAACACCATTATCTTGACTAAATTGCCAACGTCATTTGTTGAAATGCAGCCACAAATTCGCAAGCAACCTACAGCATGCTTCATTGTTACCTGTAGACACTGATAACAGTACTGCCCTACAGCCCTTCAGCAAATAAACTGCCTTCTGGTACAGCCAAATATGTCAAACTTTCACTAATCAGTCCACAGCCTCTGCTGACATTTTTCTGCCTGCCAATTCCTGCTTTTTTGTGCACAGTTAAGTCATTTAGCCTTGTTTCCATGTCGCAGGCATGGCTTTTTGGTTCCATGAAGACCAAGTCTCTAAACGGATGTGTGGTGCCCCTGAGGGTTCAGTCACCACAGAGGTACTGCACCTCATCCAGAGGTGTGGTATCCCACTTCCCAAGTAAGGTGGAGGCACCTGACAGCACTCTAACTCCTGCACCTAACACACACCCTATAGCATCAGGGCATCTGGATGGACCCCAAGGGAGGAGGATCTCAATCCTGCCGGATAGTAAAGGCTGTTGGGAGGTGGGTGGAGCTATAGGGTTCAGAGCGGGAGCATAGAGTGAGAGTTTAGTCAGTCTTCCCGGAGGGGAAGACGTGGGAGGATGTGTGTGAACAGTCTTCCCATAGGGGAAGAAGGGATCAGACGTGTATGCGGCTGCTGGCCTGGGACACTGACTGTGAGATGTTGGGAAGGAAGAGGAGTAGAAAAGCCAGCACAGTGAGACAGCCAGGAAAGGCACATACTGAAGGGAGTGCTGGAAAGGTGTTATTCATCTGCCTGGGAGTTGACTGGGACCCTCACCTGGAGGACGCAGCACCAAACGGGCATCTGTGTGCACCAGAACTGTGAGTAAAATTTGGAACTACACCCAGCTGTGTCCTCTGAATTCTTCCTACAACACTCACTGCTACATCTATCCTCATCATCAACACAACATCTTGATTTCAACCACTGCCCTGGGACAAAGCTCTGCCTGTGGAGAGCTATAACAACTCTGCTGCATCACCATCAGTCCCAGAGGATCTGCACTGCAGCGCTGGTCGCATCTGACCAGAAACTACAGGTGGTGTCACGAACACTTTACAAACTCTTTATTTTTCCCCTGTAAATATTCCCCTTTTATTGGATGCCAAGGGCCACGGACCGGGTCACCACTGCCGTGACACTGCCTCTTTCAAAAGCGGCCCGATACCGAGTATCCCCACTGCCCTTGTGGGCGATCCAGATGTACCTCTGGAGGTCAAGTTATCTTCTTGGTAAGATCCTCCCCATGGCCTAGGAGAGGTAATTTATATAAAGTGATAAAAGCTGATTTATCAGCAAGGAATCTGATATGATGCATACAGGTATCACTCTCCTCAGCAGTCTATATCTTGTATGCCCATATTAATAGTTTATATAGGTCAAATGTAGTAACAGATTCTCTTTAATTTGAGGGTATTCCTAATTGGAGTAAAGGTTTAGAGATTACAGCTCTTTAATATGTAGCTGCCTCTTTTTAAAGGGAGTTAAAGTAATTGGACAATTATCTCAAAAGCTCTTTAATACTCTCCATGGGCTATTTCATCCACCATCAATTAAGCAGGAAAAGGGTCCAGAGCTGATTCTACGGTGGGTAAAATACAGTGGGGAAAAAAGTATTTAGTCAGCCACCAATTGTGCAGGTTATTATTATTATTATTATTATTATTTATTTATATAGCACCATTAATTCCATGGTGCTGTACATGAGAAGGGGGTTACATACAAGTGTGGAGGAGAGTAGGAAGATCGAGGGAAGATATTGGGAGATTAGTTCAGAGATATAGGAGGGGATAGGTTGTGGATGGCTTTGTAGGTCAGTGTTAGTAGTTTGAACTGGATTCGTTGGTGAATTGGGAGCCAGTAGAGGGATTTGCAGAGGGGAGAGACAGGGGAGTAGCGAGGAGAGAGGTGGATTAGTCGGGCAGCAGAGTTGAGGACAGACTAGAGTGGAGCAAGAGAGTTAGCAGGGAGGCCACAGAGGAGAGTGTTGCAGTAGTCAAGGCGGGAGATGATGAGGGTATATAGAAGAGTTTTAGTAGATTGAGGGCAGAGGAAGGGACAAATTCTGGAAATATTCTTTTAAGTTCTCCAACTTAAAAAGATGAGAGAGGCCTGTAATTATAAAATATTGAGATGAACTTTTGTTAATGACAAAATACTTAATTTCCATCATAATTTGAAAAATAAATCTTGCCAAATCAGACAAGGTGATTTTCTGGACGAATGAGCCGAAGAGAGGACCTCCGGTCGCAGATGGGCAGGGACAAAAGTCTTGCCCGGAGGTACCGACTCGAGAGCAACCGGAGCCACGGTCCTCAGACTCTCCGATGGAACTATCAGCCGAGGCTCCTCCTCCTCCTCTGATGACACCACGGAGCGAGAAAGAGTGTCGGCCCGGACGTTCTTCTCCCCGGAGAGAAAATGCAGGGTGAAATGGAATCGGGAGATGAACAAGGACCATCTGGCCTGGCGAAAATTCAGCCGTTGGGCAGTCTGTAGATAGACCAAATTTTTGTGGTCAGTGAACACCTGGAAAGGATGGTGAGCCCCCTCCAGAAGGTGTCTCCACTCTGAGGAGGCCAGCTTCATTGCTAGCAACTCCCTGTCCCTGATGGAATAATTCCTCTCCGCCGGTGTGAAGGTCTTAGAGAAGAAGCATGGGTGCTTCCGACCTTGTGAGTCCTTCTGGAACAGGACCGCTCCAGCACCGACGGAAGAGGCATCCACCTCCAGAATGAAGGGCTTATCTACATCAGGGCGATGTAGAATGGGAGCGCTAGCGAAGTGGGATTTAATAGCGACGAAGGCCTTGGAGACAGTTTCCGACCACAGTTTGGGGTTTGCACCCTTCTTGGTGAGGGCTACCAAGGGCGCTACTAAAATTGAGAAATGGGGGATGAACTGGCGATAGTAATTTATGAACCCCCTAAAGCGCTGCACCGCTTTAAGAGAATGGGGCAATCTATCACCACCTGTAGTTTGGCAGGATCCATGGCCAACCCCTGGGTCGAGATGATATAGCCCAGGAAAGGCAAGGACTCCTGCTCAAACACACATTTCTCCAACTTGGCGTTAAATGAGTTTGCCCGCAGGAGATCGAAAACTTTGCGAACATCTCTCCGGTGGGAATCAATATCTGGAGAGTAAATGAGAATATCATCCAGATAGACTACTACCGAGGTGGTAAGCATATCCCGGAAGATATCGTTTACAAAGTCTTGGAAGACGGCTGGCGCATTACATAGCCAGAAGGGCATCACCAGGTATTCATAGTGCCCATCTCTGGTGCTAAATGCCGTCTTCCATTCATCCCCCTCACGGATGCGAATCAGGTTATAGGCTCCTCGCAGTTCAAGCTTAGTAAACACTCTTGCTCCCCGTAGCCTATCGAACAGTTCCGATTGCAGGGGTAGAGGATACTTGTTCTTAACAGTTATGGCGTTAAGACCCCTGTAATCGATGCACGGACGTAATTCTCCATTCTTCTTTTCGACAAAGAAGAATCCCGCTCCTGCTGGAGACACCGACTTCCTAATGAATCCTCTTGCCAGATTCCCCCTGATATACTGAGACTTGGCTTCTGTCTCTGGGAGAGATAGGGGGTAGACTCAACCCCGGGGAGGTCAAGAGGTCAAAAGGACAGTCGTAAGGGCGGTGCGGTGGAAAGGTCTCCGCCGCCTTCTTGGAGAAAACGTCTGCATACTGCTGGTAAGGCTTGGGAAGCGAGGAGAGATCTGTGGGAACCTCAGAGGTAGCGACCTGTACGCAGTCCCTCAAACACCTACCCTCGCAGGACTTGCTCCAACCGAGGATTTTTCCCGAGGACCACTCTATGTGAGGAGAGTGAGCTTGTAACCAGGGAACTCCTAGGAGGACCTGGTCAATACCTTCGGGCGTGACCAGAAGAGACAGCATCTCCCGATGGGAAGGAGATAGTGAGAGTCTCAGTGGAGCCATCTGGTGGGTGATTTGGGACGGAAGTGTCGCACCATTCACCACTCTGATAGTGACTGGCTGAGGTAGCAGGACCAGGGGGATTGCGTGTTGTAGGGCGAAGGCAGATGACATGAAATTGCCCTCCGCTCCAGAGTCCACACAAACCTCCACCACCAGAGTGGAAGAATTAAATTCTAACGCCCCTTTAAACAGGAGCTTGCAGGAGAAAATAGCTGTGTCTAGTAGGCCCCCTCCGATCACCACTAGACGGGAGCGTTTCCCGGGCACTGTGGGCACTGGTTAGCTAGGTGCCCAGTCTGCCAACAACGGAAGCAAACTGAAGGTACCCGCACGGACTGGGCCCTGGACCCCGTGCAAGACACCTCCATGGCCTCTGGAGGCTCAAGCGGCTGACTGGGGGGTTCCAGCGGCCTAACAAAGTTTGGAGCCAATCTATATTGTTGGCGGGACTTGCTCAGTGAAGCGAATATTAATCTGGGTGGAGACCATAATGAGCTCCTCCAAGGTGGTGGGCACCTCCCTGGTGGCCAGGGCGTCTTTGACATGATCAGCCAGGCCTCTCCAGAAAATGGGTATGAGAACCTTATCCGGCCACTCAAGCTCTGAGGCCAGAGTTCTGAAGAGGATGGCATACTGACTGACCAGAGACGAACCCTGGGTTAGGGCCAGCAACTGCAGTGTGGTGTCATGCGTGACCCGAGGTCCCAGGAACACTTGCTTCAAAGTGACCAGAAAATGGGTGGCACTCTGTACCAGGGGATCCCTACGCTCCCACAGCGGGGTGGCCCACTACAAGGCCCTGCCTGACAGAAGGGAGATGATAAATCCCACCTTGGCCCGCTCAGAGGGAAATCGTGTGGCCAGCAACTCCAGGTGAATGGAGCACTGACTCACGAAACCCCTACATGAAGCACTATCACCCGCAAACTTTTCGGGCAGCAGGAGGCGAGACAAGGTTGGGGCAGGACTAGCCATGGAGACACGGGCAGCAGCCTCTGTAGCTGCTTGAACAGCGACAGAAGTGACATCCGCAGCTGAGGTGGAACGCTCTAGCGCTGCCAGCCTACCCTCCAGCTGCTGGATGTATCTATGCAGTCGTTGTTCGTCCGCCTGGCGCTCGGATAATGTTAGGGCTGGAAGAACGCACCAAATTATAAAACAATAGTAGGTGCGTTCGCAGCCCGGGGTCCACTGTGCAGAGGTGATACGCTGCTGCTAAATAATAGCAGAAGAATTAAGCGGTGTGAAACCAGTCACACGTGGGTTCGTGGGTTACGTCACCCAATGTGAACAGGGACGAACTCTGTTAATGCACAGAGTCACACAACCGCTGAACGTAGATGCCGGAGCCTGTTAAGCTCACAGAGCCCGGCCAAAAGAGCGCACAGTGTACGGCCACAGAACTCTACCCCAAGGACACGGGGTTAGAGTCCTTCTAGGCCCACTGAATGCGCGGCGTCGCTGCCGTGAGCGCCGCTATAGACATTGGCTATGGAGCACGTGCACTGAGGCCTGCCGAGTCCCTGGTGAGGATTGATGCCTGACTCAACCTCTGTCCTACCTACGCCTAAGCCTGGGCGCTAGCAGGCTAGGCTTCACAACACATGCATACCAAGGGTAGGGGTTTCTTAATGAGTCATTCACCAGAGACATTCATACGTGGATACATCACTCACTCCACATAGTCTGTAAATACAGTCTTATCCTAGCGCATGGCCAAGCGGCCATGCAAACCTTTTATAGCCGCGAGCATCCGGGACCTTCCTGGCTTCTCGGATGGGCCAATCCGAACAGGAGCAGGACCTGAGCATGTGACCTTCGATCTCCAATGGGAGATCACTCCACGGGCATGCTCAGTGGCCCGACATGGGGACTTAGTAACTGGAGAATCTCGCTGCTGAGCAGCATGTATTGTCATAGCTGCGCCAGAGGTGGCAGCAGCAGCAAGCAAACCCACGGAGCTGGTCTGGGCAGAGCACCTGGACCAACAAGTTTGCTGAGCAACCTTCTCTGCGGCTGGAGAGTAATGTGAGACCGCTGGAAGTAAGGCTCGCGATTCTCGCTGTTCATGAGGTTGTACTCATCCATCTTTTTCGTCCAAACGTGGTGAGTGGAATTTATATCAAAAATATCTATTTTGGTCTCATCTGGCAACATCACTTTCTCCCATGCCTCCTCTCGATCATCCAGATGGTCATTGGTGAACTTCCAAAGGGCCTTGATATGAGCTGGTTTGAGTAGGAGGACCTTGCATGCCCTTCAGGATTTTAATCCATGATGGAGTAGTGTATTACTAATGGTAATGTTTAAGACTGTGTTTCCAGCTCTCTTCAGGCCATTAGCGAGGTGCTCCTGTGTAGTTCTGGGCTGATATCTATCCTTTCTCAGTCAGAACCATCTTTACCCCACAAGGTGAGATCTTGAATGGAGCCTCAGACCAAGGAAAATTAACAGTCATCTTATGTTTCTTTCTTTTTCTAATAATTGCGCCAACAATTGTTGCCTTCTCAACAAGCTGCTTGCCTATTGTCCTGTAGCCCATCCCAGCCTTGTGCAGGTCTACAATTTTGTCCCTGTTGTCCTTAAACAGCTCTTTTGTCTTGGCCATTGTGGCGAGGTTGGAGTGTAATTGATTGTGTGGACAGATGTTGTTTATGCAGGTAACGAGTTCAAACAGCTGCAATTAATACAGGTAATGAGTGCAGAGTAGGAGGGTTTCTTAAAGAAAAACTGAAAGGTCTGTGAGAGTCAAAATTCTTGCTGGTTAGTAGGTGATCAAATACTTATTTAACGCATTAAAATGCAATTTAATTATTTAAAAATCATACAATGTGATTTTCTGTTTTTAATTTTTAGATTCTGTATCTCACAGTTGAAGTCTACCTACAATAAAAATGAGCAAATGTGTCCACAGTCACATTGCAAGTGTACAAATATGCCCCAAAAGGTATGTCAAAATAGACATTACGTACATATGGACAAACCAAATGATTCAGTACATAGAACAACATAGATCATATATAAAACAAATGTATGAAAGGACAACTTTGGTAATAATGGCATCTTAATTTTATTGTAAATAGAAAAATCACAAAAAATGATTAAAAAAACAAGTAAAAGTGGGAAACTGCTATGTGGTTCCACAACCCTACATAAAAAAATATACATACTAAAAGGTAGATGCAGACATGGTATTATCTAAGTTACCCATTTCAAGTCAATGCTTTTCTATATGATCTACAATAAAAAATAGAGACTTCCCCATGCTTTGTACATTCGAAAACTTTCAAAATGGGCAGTGTATCAAATACTTATTTTCCTCACTTTTGGTGTGGCATTTGCATTTGGAAGCTGTTGTTGTGAATCCACAACATTCGATTAAAGAAGCTTTCAGTGGAAAAGAAACAGACCATCATTAGGCTGAAAAAAAGAAGAAATCCATGACATAGCAAAAATGTTAGGAATGACCAAATCAACTATTTGATACATTATGCAAAAAAGAGAGCAGTGGTGAGCTTGGGGACTCAAAAAGGTCTGGATGTCCAAGACAACAGTGGTGCATGATTGTAGAATCCTTCCCATGTGAAGAAAAACCCCTTCACAACATCAACCAATGTGAAGAACAATGTCCTGGAAGTAGGTATTTTAGTATCTAAGTCTACCTTAAAGAAAAGACTTCATGGGAGAAAATTCACCACAAGGTGCAGATCATTAATCAGCCTTAAAAATAGAAAGGCCTAATTAGACTGCCAAAAAAAATCTAAAGAAGCCAGCTCAGTTCTAGAAAAGCATTCTTTGGACAGATAATAATAAGATCAGCCTGTACCAGAATGATGGGAACAAGAAAGTATGTAGACATCTTGGAACTGCTCATGATCCTATTAGGCGTCAGGCTCCTATCGCTGCACGGCAGGAATCCCAATCTTTGCCTTCGGTGGTCTCCCATTCCTCTCCGGCCACAGTGGAGCCTGCTCAGCAGACTTGTCGATCCCAGCACTCTGCTCACACCAGCATTGTAGGTTTGGTTGCTGCTGACACCTCTGGTCCAGCTATAGCAACGCATGCTGGTCAGGAGCAAACGACTCCAAGAACTAAGTCCTCCTTTTGGTCCACTGAGCATGCCCATGGGACGATCTCTCATTGGAGATCGGAGGTCACATGTTCAGGTCCTTCTCCAGCTCGGATTGGACCATCAGGAAGGTCCCGGAAGGACGCTGCAATAAAAGGTTCGCATGGCCGCCCCGCCATGCGCTATGATAGGCTTTGAGTCTTTTGCTTTAGTGGTGTGTCTGATGATGGATGTATGATTCTGGTGACTGACTCATTAAGATCCCCCCCATCGGTTGTGTATGAGTTAGGGCCTTAGAGTTAGTCTCTGCATCTAGCACTAGTACTGCTTAGTGCCGCAGTGCAGTTAGCTCTGGTTCCATTTGTGCCAGTGGGCACCAGACAGTGCAGACACCACAACTCCGCAGTTACCGCAGCGGCTATCTGTGCGGCGCTGTTCGCAGTTACTATCGCTTTCCAGCACTGTTCTCACGCTGGTTAGTTGCGACCGCCAGGGTAGTCGTAGCATCCGCTCTGTGCGGTGTACTACTCAGTTGGAACACCTGAATCAATTAGCTAACAAATGGGTATACTTAGTTGCTCCACCATAACAAAAACCCATGAAATTCTGGAGGACAAAATGGCGGGATGAAATAAAATTACTGTTTTTATATAGTGGAGAGGGTACATTGTGCTAAACTTTCCTGTTGGGTCAGTGTATATTGCTTTTACGACCTATCTTAGGTGATGTTAGTTAAAATATTTGGTTATATATATTCAGGCTATTAAGGTAGTTGAATTTTTAAAAAAATAAAATTTCATGGGTTTTTGTTATGGTGGAGCAGCGGTGTACTACTCCCAGTAATGTCCTGTGCGGACTCCATGAGGTAACAGAGTCCGCTCTTGCAAGCACCGGGTCAGTGGTTACCCGCCGGTGCCTGGCTTCCACCTGTTATATTGTATCCGTCATTGTCTAGCAGCTGTTTCCATCTCTGCACGGTGGACCCCAGGCTGCGAACGCACCTCATCAACATCTCTATTATTTGATGCATTCCGCCAGCCTAACAGATACAAAGCACACCACTTCCTCTGTAAAACGTGGCAGAGGTACTGTGATGACTTTGGCATGCATGGCTTCCAATGGCATGGGGTCACCGGATGAATTATGAAGTGTACAGGGCTGTATATTCTGCTCAGATTCAACCAAATGAAGCAGGGTTGATAGGACAGTGTTTCACAGTACAGATGGACAATGACCCAAAACATACGGCGAAAGCAACCCATTAGTTTTTTAACCGCCTTATGACCGCCGATGGTAGATAAACGTCAGCGCTTGCTGGACTTTGTGCAGCGCCGATGTTTGTCTACTGTCGGCGGTTTTGTGTCCCCCGGGACCCCCACGTACCTTATAACGCGGGGATCCTGGAACACAATGCTTGCTGTGATACCTGACCTCATCGAGACCTGATTGGTTCAGGCCCTGATGACCTCAGCATCACAGCAGCCAATGATAGAGATCACTGTGAAAGTTTGTTGTAGTAACAAACTTTCCCGGCGATCTTCCTCACAGTAGCGCTGCTTCTCCTCTCATCTCCTGTCAGTGCGAGATCAGAGGAGAAACAGTGTGACATGCACTGCTGGCAACAGCTGTGCTAGACAGCAATCTTGTCACAAAGTAAAGCAGGTACGCAGGTTAGGGCTAGTGATATAGTTAGGGTTACTGTTAGGGTTAGGATTACTGTTTGGGTTAAGGTTAGGATTACTGTTAGGGTTAGGAGCTATAGTTAGGGTTAGTGATATAGTTAGGATTACTGTTAGGGTTAGGGTTACTGTTAGGGTTAGTATTATAGTTAGGGTTATTGTTAAGGTTAGTTCTATAGTTAGGGTTACTGTTAGGGTTAGTACTATAGTTAGGTTTACTGTTAGGGTTAGGCTAAAGTTATGGTTACTGTTAGGGTTAGAGTTACTGTTAGGGTTACTGTTAGGCTAAATTTAGGGTTACTGATTTTTAGGTTAGTTAGGTTAGTTTTATTGTTAGGGTTAGGGTTACTGTTAGGGTTACTGTTAGGCTAAAGTTAGGGTTATTGTTAGGCTAAAGTTAGGGTTAGGCTAAAGTTGGGGTTAGGGTTAGGCTAAAGTTAGGGTTAAGGTTAGGCTAAAGTTAGGGTTATTGTTAGGCTAAAGATAGGGTTCGGCTAAAGTTAGGGTTAGGCTAAAGATAGGGTTATTGTTAGGCTAAAGTTAGGGTTAGGTTAAAGATATGGTTAGTCTAAAGTTAGAGTTAGGGTTAGGCTAAAGTTAGGGATAGTGTTAGGCTAAAGTTAGGGTTAGGGTTGGGGCTAAAGCTTGGGTTAGGATTGAGGCTAAAATTAGGGTCAGAGTTGGGGATAGGGTTAGGGTTGGGATTAGGGTTAGGGGTGAGTTGTGGTTAGGGTTATGGTTAGGGTTGGGATTAGGGTTAGAGGTATGTTGGGATTAGGGTTGGAATTAGAATTGGGGGTTTCCACTGTTTAGGCACATCAGGGGCTCTGCAAACGCAACATGACGCCCGCAGACCATTACAACAAAGTCTGCATTCCAAAACGGAGCTCCTTCCATTCCGAGCTCTGCCATGTGACCAAACAGTGGTTCCCCCCACATATGGGGGTACCAGCATACTCTGGACAAATTTCTCCTGTTACCCTTGTGAAAATAAAAAATTGGGGGTTAAAAGATCATTTTTGTAACAAAAAAATGATCTTTTATTTTCACGGCTCTACATTATAAGCTTTAGGGAAAGACTTGGGGGTTCAAAGTGCTCACCACACCACACATCTAGATAAGTTCCTTAGGGGGTCTAGTTTCCAAAATGGGGTCACTTGTGGGAGGTTTCTATTGTTTAGGCACATCAGGGGCCTTGCAAACGCAACGACGCCCGCAGACCATTCCATCAAAGACTGCATTCCAGAGCGTCACTACTTCCCTTCCGAGCCCTACCATGTGCCCAAACAGTAGTTTTCTCCCACACATGGGTTACCAGCATAATCAGGACAACTTGGGCAACAAATTTTGGGATCCAATTTCTCCTGATACCCTTGTTAAAATAAAAAATTGGGGACTAAAAGATCATTTTTGTGGAGAAAAAAAGATTTTGTATTTTCACCACTCTACATTATAAACTTTAGGGAAACACTTGCTGGTTCAAAGTGCTCACCGCACATCTAGATAAGTTCCATGGGGGGTCTAGTTTCCAAAATGCGGTCACTTGTGGGAGGTTTCCACAGATTAGGCACATCAGGGACTCTCCAAATGCCACACGGTGTCTGATCTCAATTCCAGCCAATTCTGCATTGAAAGAGTCAAACGGCGCTCCTTCCTTTCCGAGCTCTGCTGTGTGCTCAAACAGTGGTTTACCCCCATATATGGGGTATCGGCATACTCAGGACAAATTGCACAACAACTTTGGGGGTCTAACTTCTCCCGTTAACCTTGGGAAAATAAAAATTTAGGGGCAAAAAGATCATTTTTATGGAGAAAATATGATTTTTTATTTTCACGGCTCTACGTTATAAACTTCTGTGAAGCATCTAGATAAGTTCCTTGAGTGGTCTAGTTTCCAAAATGTTGTCACCTGTGGGGGACTTCCACTATTCAGGCACATCAGGGGCTCTCCAAAAGCGACATTGTGTTCAATCTCAATTCCAGCCAATTCTGCATTGAAAAGGTCAAACAGCGCTCCTTCCTTTCCGAGCTTTGCTGTGCGCCCAAACAGTGGTTTACCCCCACATACGGGGTATAGGCGTATTCGGGAGAAATTGCAGAAAAAAATTTGTGGTTCATTTTCTCTTTTTACACTTGTGAAAATAAAAAAATTGGTTCTGAAGTAAAATGTTTGACAAAAAAGTTAAATGTTTTATGCCATTCATTCATGTGAAGCACCTCAGGGGTTAATAAACTTCTTGAATGTGGTTTTTGAGTACCTTGAGAGGTGCAGTTTTTAGAATGGTGTCACTTTTGGGTATTTTCTCATATTGACCCCTCAAACTCACTTCATATGTGAGGTGGTCCCTAAAAAAATGGTTTTGTAAATTCTGTTGTAAAAATGAGAAATCGCTGGTCAACTTTTAACCCTTATAACTTCCTAACAAAAAATTTTGGTTCCAAAATTGTGCAGATGTAAAGTAGACATGTGGGAAATGTTATTTATTAACTACTTTGTGCGATATGACTCTCTGATTAAAGGGCATAAAAATTAAAAGTTTGAAAATTGCAAAATTTCAAAAATTTCATCAAATTTCCATTTTTTTAACAAATAAACTCAAGTCATATCAAAGAAATTGTACCACTATCATGAAGTACAATATGTCACAAGAAAACAATGTCAGAAACACCAAGATCCTTTGAAGCGTTCTAGAGTTATGACCTCATAAAGTGACACTGGTCAGAATTGAAAAAAATTGCCTGGTCACAAAGGCAAAAACAGGCTCTGGTACGAAAGGATTAAGACAAAGAATTGCACACATGCAGTGAAAGTGATTAACACACAAGTGGAAGAGTGGTTATGCAGAAAAAGTGAAAGTGATGAGTATTGCTCTCCATTTAATCCTTATGGGCTGATATATAATTTCCCGTGCTGTGTGTGGTCTACTATGGAACGCTTAGTCACTTCCTGGTGGCCTGCATTCCATTGTGGAAAGCACACACCGCGCATGTCTTGTTGTCGCTTCCTAAGAGCGGCAAATTTTAGCATACCAGCCACATTCATTTGATAATATAATTTGCCTTCTTCCTGTTTCCACTCCCATCAATGATTTTGTTGTATCACATGGTTGCATTCCTTTCTGAAACACATATACTACTTCTCACATTCCAACCAATTGTAATTAATTCTCATGTGTATTCCCCCATTATTTAGGCTAGGTTCACATTAGCACAAATCCAATAAACCAGACCCACCAAAAGTGAATTATCAAAGGGTGCACGGATGTGATAGTCAAGTTCAGTGCAAAACAATGAGGGAACCTATCAAAAAAAGCACTAAAAGAACTGAAAGTAGAAAACTTTATTCAAATATCACTAAAATCACAAAGTATGAAAAACATTTTTATATATATATATATCCCCAGAAGAAGGCATCATGCCGAAACGCGCGTTGGGGTGGGCAGCACCACGGTCATGCAGGTAATTCAAATTGATTGGATTTATTACTCCTTTATTGGTCTTGGCTCTGCACATTCTCTTTATGCTGGCTGTTAGCCTTTATGCATACCTCTGTTGTGTTCAGTGTATCCTCTCATTCACCTCATCTTTACCTTCAGACATACATGGATACAATTTGATGCACAATGCACTTG
Organism: Dendrobates tinctorius; assembly: GCF_039654945.1. Lineage (NCBI taxonomy): Eukaryota > Metazoa > Chordata > Amphibia > Anura > Dendrobatidae > Dendrobates > Dendrobates tinctorius. Next base: position 33,716,799 of record NW_027361683.1, read on the forward strand.
CACTTTTTTGAGCTGACCATGAGATTTTATCACTTTACTCTGATTTTGATTGCCTGAACTTTACCGTGATGCTACCCTTTTATGGCTGACCGTTGTCATTTTTTTGTCATCCCTGCAAAAAAAAATTTCATACTATGATTTTAGTGATATTTGAATAAAGTTTTCTACTTTCAGTTCTTCTAGTGCTCTGTTTTTGGTAGGTTCACATTAGCATTCGGCTGAGCTGCGGACTTCCTCAGTTATGCTCCGCCCACTTCCACACTTCTTCCGCTTAGCTCTGCCTACTTCTGCATGCGTCCTGCATACCTATCTTTAACATTGGGTACACAGGACATGCGAATGTGTCGTTTTGATGTGCCTGCCAGCCATGTCAAGTATTGGTATGGCTGTGATTGGTTGGCAAACCATGTTAAAAAAAGAGGTGGGGTCATCTTTTTGATACCAAGCACAGGTAAAACAGACAGCTGCATGCTGTAGTCCTCAGCTGTCTGGTTTATCTTGGCTGGTTATCAAAACTAGAGGAGCCCCTACGCCATTTTTTTAAGTTAATTAAATAATTAAAAAAATGGCATGGGGTTCCCCCCATTTTTGATAACCAACCAAGCTAAAGCAGAAAGCTGGGTGCTGGTATTACAAAAATAGTACACTGTTGCCGCCTCAGAAAAGACGCATCCATTAGATGCGCCAATTCTGGCACTTTATGTGGCTCTTCCCACTTGCCCTGATGTGTTGGCAAGTGGGGTAATATTTTGGGATTGATGTCATCTATGTAATGCCTATGGGTTAGTAATGGGGAGACGACTATCAGCCACCCCCCATTACTAACCTCGTAGTCAAAAGTAATAAACACACACAGCGAAAACGTCCTTTATTAAACGTACTCCCTGATCTTCTTTTACCCATTTATTACCTTTAAAAAATAAAATAATCCATAAGCTAAAAGAGTAAAAAACACACAAATAAAATTTTTAATTGAAAAAACTTTACAACAACTTCCCTCTTTCCCCCATTTATTTAAAAAGAAAAAAAATAAATACACATCAATCCACCGTAGTCCAAGTGGAGGTCCCACGACAATCCCAGTCTTCTTCATCCAGTCTATTGAGCTCTGTTGAGAAAACACCAAGGTTGCTTACCGGTAGCCGGTTTTTCCGGAGCCCATGACGGCACACATGAGAGAGGGGATCCGCCCAGCCAGGACAGGAATCCTACTGAAGATAAAAGGGGTGGTACCTCTCCCTCGCTTCAGTTGGTTTACAGAGCATGAGAGGCCCCCCGGGTTAGTACACATGGTAAAACTATCACCACATTATATCTTACTAAAAAAAAGTATAGTGCACACCAAAGGAGTGATAAGGGGGGGAATATACAGGTGCCGTCATGGGCTCCGTAAAAACAGGCTACAGGTAAGTAACTTTGGTGTTTTCCCGTCTCCCATGACGGCACACATGAGAGACTTTTGTAGAATAAGACACCTTAGGGAGGGACCACCGCTTGCAGCACCCTTCTACCAAGGGTTAGGTCAGCAGAGGAAGATAGATCAAGTCGGTAGTGCTTAAAAAAGGTCGAAGGTGAGGACCAAGTAGCGGCTTTACAAATCTGCTCAATCGATACCTCAGCCTTCTCTGCCAAGGAAGTAACCATGGCTCTGGTGGAGTGAGCCTTGATGCCTTCTGGAACCGGAGCGCCACTTGTAGAGTAGGATAACATAATGGCCTCCCTGATCTATCTGGCAATGTTACTCCCCCGTACTACCCCGTACCCTTTTCTACTACCCTGAAAAGCTACAAACAGGGACTGATCTTTCCTACACTGACTAGTAATTGACATATAATGTAATATGGCTCTCTTTACGTCCAATGTATGGAACTTTTGCTCCCCAGGGTTTTTAGGATTATTACAGAAAGATGGCATTGAGATCTATTGAGTCCTATGAAAGTTTTGGACCACCTTGGGGAGATAGGCCAGGTCTGGTCTTAGAACCACTCTGTCATCCAAGATCTGCGTATATGGAGGGCATATAGATAGAGCTTGTAGGTTGCTCACTCTATGGGCCAATGTTAAGGCTACCAATAATACAGTTTTAAATGTGAGTAGTTTTGGTGACAGTTCATGTAATGGTTCGAAGGGATCTTTGGTTAAAGCCTCTAAGACTAGGTTCAGGTCCCAGGGTGGTATCTTTGGGATAATGACTGGCCACGATCTGCCACAAGACTTTATGAACCGGGAAACCCACCTATTGGCTGCTAGGTTGCAGTTATATAGGGCCCCCAGAGCTGAGACTTGGACTTTGAGGGTGTTAGTGGCTAACCCAAGTTGCAGCCCCGACTGAAGGAATTCTAGGATAGGTCCCACTGGAGCTACATCCCCTAAAGGTTCCCCCAGGAAGCCTAGGAACTTTTTTCCACGTTCTACCGTAGATTTGGGATGTTATAGGGTTTCTACTTTTCAACAGGGTTGAGACTAACCCTGGTGAGAATACCTGGCGACTCAGTAGCGCCCTCTCAAAATCCAGGCTGCCAGATGGAAGCTCTCCACCTGAGAGTGGACCACTGGTCCCTGGAAGAGTAGGTCTGGAACCTCTGGTAAGATCCATGGATCTGTCACTGACATGAGTCCCAGAAGGGAGAACCAAGGTCTCCTCGGCCAAAACAGAGCTATAAGAATTATTCTCACTCGATCCTCCCTGATTTTCCGAACTACTACGGGGATCATTGTTATCAGGGGGGAACGTATAGGCCAGGGAGAACTTCCAGGGTATTTGTAGGGCAACTACTGCGAAGGGATTTTCTTTTGAATTCAGTGAGCAGAATTTCCTGACCCTCCTGTTGCGTGAAGTGGCGAACAGGTCTATTTCCGGTTTGCCCCAAGCCTGAACTATTTGTTAGAAACCTTGGGGGTTTAGGGACCATTCCCCCTGTCATCGGTGCCTGCGACTCAGGAAGTCTGCTTGTGTATTTTCAACACCCCTTACATGCAGTGCCGTGATGGACAACAGATGTTGTCCAGCTAACTGGAAAAGTAGATTTGATATTTCCATGAGGCCCCCTGGTGGTTGATGTAAGCTACCACTGCACGATTGTCCGTCATGCCTCGGGTGTGGCGGCCCCGAAGCAAGGGAAGAAAATATTTCACGGCTTTCTCTACTGCCCATAGTTCTTTTACATTTGGACCGTGATCCTTTTCTAGCGAGGACCAGGTTCCCTGTATCGAGTGGGATCTCAGTTGTGCTCCCCACCCTGTGGCACTTGCGTCGGATGTAATGATGTCCTCGACTGGTTTCTGCCACGGGACACCGGCTGTTAGATGCTCTTCTACATTCCACCAGAGTAGGGAGTTTCTTACCTCCATGGAGAGTCATAGTTCTCACTCTAAACGCCCTTTCAATTGTTTCTGCGCTGACAGAACTTCCCACTGCAGTTGTCTTAAGTGGTACTGTGCCCACACTACCGCGAGTATGCATGATGTCAACGAGCCTAAAAGGGACATTGCGTTCCTCAGTGTCATAGCTGGCCTTTGTATTGCTGTGCGAGCTAGGCCCCTTATTTTGGTCACATTGTTTTCTGGTAGGAGGCAGCGCTGTCGCCTCGAGTCCAGTATTAACCCTAGGAAGGATTGCACCTTTACTGGTGTTAGCCTTGACTTGGGGATGTTTACTATCCATCCTAGCCTTATTAACGTTAATATCACTTCCTTCACTTGGTGTGTGCAATGGGTCTCTGACCTCCCTATGACAAGAAAGTCGTCCAGGTATGGGACGATCACTATGTCCCGGGAACGAAGAAATGACATACCTCAGCCATCACCTTGGTGAAGACTCTGGGGGCTGTAGACAGGCCGAACGGAAGAGCTGCGTATTGGTAGTGTTTGACCTGACCTTGGACTTAAAGCGCTAGTCTCAAGTACTTTTGATACTCCCGATGGATTGGGATATGATAGTAGGCATCTTTTAAGTCTATCACTGCCATGAGGCAGTGCTGGAACAGGATTTTTGTGGCCGTATTATTGATTGACTCCATTTTGAAGGAGCAATTGTCTACCCACTAATTGAGCCTCTTCAGATTAACTATGGTCCTCCAAGAGCCGTCTGGTTTTTGTATTAAAAAGAGGGGGGTGTAGAATCCCTTTCCTTCTTCTTGAACTGGGACCTCCTGTAGGACTCGTTTTTGCACTAGTCCCATGACTTTCGTCTCCAGGGCCAGTTGTTGCTCTTGGGCTTTCCTTTGGGATGTTATTATAAAGGTTCGCCTGGGCGGACGGGTGAATTTTATTTTTAAACTGTCCTTGATTATGCTCAGGACCCATGTACTGGGGGAGATATTTTGCCTTGGCAGAAAGGAAGAAAGAAAGTCCTCCCCCTAGCTCCGACCTGATGTCATTGGGGAGATTTTTTTGGAGGAAGTAGAGGGCCCTTTAAATATATAGCCCGATCCTCTCCTTCTTTTAAAGTCCCAATTTTTCCTATCTCCTGTGGGATGACCCCTGCCACAAAATTTCCTCTAGTTTTTTCCCGAAGAGGAATTGGCCGTCACATGGAATGGAACACAGTCTATGTTTTGATGGCAAATCCCCCAGACACCCTTTAAGCCACAGGGCTCGCCTTGTCGCATTTGATAAGCTTGCCGCTCTAGCTGTTAACCTTGCGGCATCTGCTGAGGTATCTGCTAGGAAAGCCACTGCTCCATGTACCAGTGTCAGATTAGACAGTATTTCGTCCCTAGGAATTTTATCCCTGATCTGGTCCTCTATTTGTTGTAGCCAGACCATGAGGGCACGAACGGTACAAGTACGAACTATTGCTAGTTTTTATCCACCTGCTGATGCCAGAGTCCTCTAATTGTAGAAATACCTTTTTTGAGGATTTAGCTACGGCACCATCAATCTTTGGGATTTTTTCCCAGGTTTCTGAGTTTTTTTAAATGGGTACCACCTTTTTGATGTAGAAGGTAAGGCACCCGACCTCTCAGGGTTTTTCCCATTCCCTGTCAATTAAGGCCTTTATCTTATCACTTACAGGGAAGGAGCGTTTTTTTTTCCCCTTTCCTCCAGTCCTCCAAACATAACCTCCTCCAATGATTTAGGAGTCTTTTCCTCCTTAAGGCCCATTGTAGACCTGACAGTTTTGACCAGCTTTTCCACGTCCTCTGTTTGGGAAACACGGACGGCCCCCTATATCGCTGTCTGAGGAGGCTTCTGAGGACTGAGAAGAGGAAGAGGAGGTGGAGGGGGACAGGGAATTTTCACAACCTTTTAGCACTAGCAAGGCCTCTGAATCCCTTTTACGGCTTCTTTTACTCGTCCTTTTAAGGGCTGCCTTCCTCTTGTATTATAGCCCTAAGGCTAGTCACCAAATCAGGGATTTCATCCCATTTTGGCTTTGTTTATACAGTCAGTGCAGAGATATTTCTGCCACTGATCTGCCAGCGGGTCTCTGCATAGGGTGCATGCTCTATTCTTTGTTTTTGCCACTAGCAACCCCTAGTGATCAAACAGAAAAAATGGAACCCCGTTACCATAAGGGCGACATTCACGTAGATCACTCACCCCTGCTGTCAATCAAGGGTACTGATCCCGGAGGCTCCTCAGATGCACTTGTGACGTTTTTTCTGGACATCTCAGAGTCATACCGGTCTTGTTTACAACTGCCGCTCCCACCACTTGAGCGGCTACTTCTGGTATGCTGGCGGCTCGGCACTGCACCTGGAGAGAGCTCTTGCTGCTGCTGTCGCTGCTCTTTTGCCCCACTTCCCTTGTGAAGTTTTTGAGCATGAGTGCATTTTCTGTGGTCATCCCTCTTTCCGAGAGGGATCCACTGCACTCTCTAGCCTCCTCCGGTGTCCATTCACAGCTCCTCACCCCTCCTGCCACGCCGCCGGGATGATCTTTTGCCAGCCAGCGTTTTTCCCATGGGCGCCGCCATCTTGGATTCTGGCGCCGCCCCCTACGTCACACGGGCACTCCCATTCCCAGCGTGCCTTGTGCGTGACGTCAGAGGGGCACGACTCGGGAGCGGCCGCCCCTCCTGGAGCTCTTGGACATCGGCAGAGGGAGGAGGGCGGCGCGGCAGCCACGGAAGAGCCCCTGGACCCCTGACCGTGCTGCGCTGACGCCCGCTCAGACGCTGAGCCCCCGGGGTCCCGCGGACAGTGCTTCCACCCCTGACGCCCAGTGCACAGGCTCTGCCTGATCTTCCACGCTGGCATGGGGGTGGGCAGGTACAGACATCTTGACATGCCGTCTTCAGCACACGGGTCCCTGTCAGGACAGGAAACCCAACTGAAGCGAGGGAGAGGTACTGCCCCTTTTATCTTCAGTAGGGTTCCTGTCCTGGCTGGGCGGATCCCCTCTCTCATGTGTGCCGTCATGGGAGATGGGAAAACGTAGCTCCAAAAACTGGAGCAGCAGCCACTGCCACACCCAGCTGCTGTGAACTGAGGTGACATTAGTAAGTAACCTCAGTTCACAGATATCTATTCTCAAGAAGGCAGTGCGAGTGTCGGACTAATGAGTTCCGGAGTGCCGGACTCATAGTTGCTCATCAGTATGGTACTTGTGCAGCCTTTGTGAAAACCAGCCGCTGTAAACTGACGTGACCTCGGTAAGGTTATCTCCGTTCACAGTTGCCGGTTCTCACGAGTGCAGTGTAGGTGCCGGACTAATGAGTGATCGCCAGTCCAGCACTTGGCACTTAGTGATGTCACCTCAGTTCACAGCAGCCAAGTATTTGCGGTGCACAGTGCGAGACCCAGCAGTAGCTGCTGATCCAGTAAATGGAGCTTCTCTCAACAGCAATCCTTACACTGGATTAAGAAAACTAGGATCATTGTAGGACCTACAATTGAACTATGGCGGACTTGTGTGTATTTTATTTTTTTTTAAATAAATGTGGAAAAGAGGGAAATTGTAGGGGAGTTTTTTAAAATAAAGATTTTTTTCCTGTAATTTTTTCTAGTTACTGGGTTAGTAATGGGGGTGTCTGATACACACCCTCTTTTACTAACCTCTGGGCTTGATGTCAGCGGACACTACACAGCTGACATCAACCATAAAATATTATAAAAATAATAATATATATTATAATATTACTTTTGCGTTGACAAGTGTGAAGAGCTTAGGCTAAGCGCCACTTGCATCAAATGAATGCTCCATTTTTTGTGGTGATTGCGGGATGTTCTTATTAGGCTGGGAAGGGGCCAAGATCCATGGCCTACCCAGCATAATAAGATCAGCTCAAAGCTATCTGCTTTCCCTTGGTTGGATATTAAAAATAGGGGAACTGCACATTGTTTTTTTCATTTAATTATCTATTAGTGTTTTCATTTATTTAACAGTAATAAATAAATAAATAAATGAAAAAAACAATGTGTGGTTCTACCTATTTTGAAAACCAGCCAAGGTAAAGCAGAAAGCTGGCATTCTAAGGCTGTCAAGGTCCATGCATATTTGGCCCTCCCAAGAGTACAAATATCAGCGCGCAGCCGCCCCAGAAATGGTGCATCCATTAGATGCAACAATTTTGGCACTTTTTCTGGCTCTTCCAGTTTGTCCTGGTACATTGGCAAGTGGGGTAATATTTTGGGGTTGATGTCAACTTTGTTATGTCAGCTGACATCAAACCCAATAGTTAGTAATGGAGAGGGATCTATAAGACACCTCATTATTAGAGCAAAAATTACACACAACCTAAAGTCTTTTATTGTACAAAGCACTCCCCAACTCTCTTTTATTCATTTATTACCTTTAAATAAATCAAATAATTAAAAAAGGGGTCCACTGTAAATCCATCGCTTGTCCTAAGATGATCCTCAAAATTTCTGATGCTGTGAGCATTGATGTTCATTGGCTATGAACTGTGACAATCTTACTGATGTTAGCACTCTTTGTGGCAGCTGGATTCACACTCTACTGTCAGTGTGTCTGGCTGACATGTTGAGCAGTCGCTTTACTCCTGTCACCGCTTAACACACCATCTGGATGTAGCAGATTTGGGGATAATCGTGGGACTTTGGATGGAATTGTGCTAAATCCCTAATTTGATTTCTTAAAGGTAATAAATAGGTAAAAGAGGGTCGGTGAGTGTTTTGTACAATTAAAGGACTTTCCTCTGTGTGTATTTATTACTTTTGATTATGGGGTTAGTAATGGGGGTTTCTGGAGGATGCCTCTCCATTACTAACCCTTGGGTTTGATGTTAACGGACATTACATATACATAGCTGACATCAACCCCCAAACCATTACCCCATCTACCAATGCACCAGGGCAAGAGGGAGTAGCCGAGACTAAGAGTTAGAATTAGCACATATAATGAATGCACCATTTCTGCGGTGGCTGAGGGCTGGTGTTATTTGTCTTGGAGGGGGCTAATAGTCATGGCCCCTTCCCAACCTATTATTATCAGCCCACAGCTATCTGGTTAGCCTTTGCTGGTTATTAAAAATAGAGGGGAAGCCATGTGATTTTTTTAAAAACCAGTAAAGGCTAAGTAAACAGCTGCGAGCTGACTTTAATAGCCTGGGAAGCTTCAAGTTTATTGCCCCCTTCCCAGAATAACAACATCAGTCTTCAGCTGTCTCCTTTCCCTCAGCTGGTTATTAAAAATAAGGGGGACCAAGCCATTTTTTTCTTTTATTTCCTTATTAGATAAATAAATGTACAGTAAGCTACACATAAACTGCACTAATTACGTATATACTGTATCTAACTAACATCTTTCTTACTATGCACAGGACCCCGACTGGTGAATAATCTCATCAGTGTCGCCTGTTCTCACTGCTATCAAGGGTAGTATCGGCTGATGCCTGACCAGCAATAACTTTTTCACTGCCAGTCACAGCTACTGGATGACATGCTGTCCTCTGTGTGAAAGCATGGGAACCGCAATACCCTGCAGCTGTGACTGATGGTGACTTTAGTAAGGTTACCTCCGATGAGAGCCAGCATTTCCCACGCTGTCATACAGCGTGACAGCGTGGGAACTGCCTGATGTTCGGGCCCCCGTTCACTTGAATGGGGTCCGGGTTTCGGATCAAGTTCAGATATCGATCTGGTACTCGAACTGAACTTTTATATAATGTTTGACCGAACCCGACGGACCTGAACATTCACATGTCCACCCATCCCTTCTCGCCAAACATTAAGCATGGAGGTGGATCAATCATGCTTGGTGTTGTGTTGCAGCCAATGGCACGGGGAACATTTCAAGAATGAGTTCAATTCTTGATGCAAATATAACATCATCTGTAAAAAAGCTGAAGTTGAAAAGACGATGGCTTCTACAAATGGATAATAATTCTAAAGACGTCAAAATCCACAATAGATACTAGGTAATAGCAAAAATTGGGATTTAGTCACAGCTGTAAAGCGGTAAATCATCTACTCAAAAGCTCCTTATAACCACCATGCCCTCTATGTGACTTGTTTGTCGTTTTCTCTGTCTTGGCATGGCACTTTTTGGACTTTAGGTTTTAAATTAATGAATAAAAGTTATCTTTAATCATGCCAATTTTTGCTGTATTTAGTATCTATTGTGCTTGCTATTGTGAGTCCATTGCTACAAAATCCACAATAGACTACCTCAAAATTTGCAAGCTGAATGTTTTACAATGGCCCTCACAGTACCCTGATCTAAACATCATTGAAAATCTGTGGCTACACCTCAAAATAGCAGTGCATGCAAGAAGACTCAGGAATCTCATAGAACTGAAAGAATTTTCCAAGGCAGAATGAATGAAAATCTCTCAAACAAGAATTTAAAGACTCTTTTCTAGGTTCAAAAAGCATTTACAAGCTGTGATACTTTCAAAAGGGGGTGCTACTTGGTACTAACCATGCAGGGTTACCAAACTTTTGCATAGGCCATTTTCCTTTTTGTAATTTTTAAAATGTAAAAGATGAAAATATCTATATTTTTTTTGCCTAAAATACATAGGAAATGTGCCATCTGTAACTTTAGGCCTTTTAGAGATCATTTCATTTTAAACTTGCTTAACTGTTCACAAGAACAGTAATTTTGACGAGGGGTGCCAAAACTTTTGTATCCCCCTGTAACCACATACAAAAAATGTGGTTATATCCTGATGAAGAAGTCTGAAGACATCAAAATAGACTGATAATAATATGGCATCAAGTCTTCTTTGTATAATGGACCCACCTATTTTTCCATATTGGCCTTTCAATGGTTTTTAATCTGTGGGACTGAAGCAGCTAACAAATTTAAGATTGCTCCTTGTTGTGTGATACCCAACTTTACCAGATGAGCAAGTCCCTGCAACTTATCGTCCTTTAACATTGGATAAGACCTTATGCGCTTCTTTCTCCTCATCTTCGGGATTAGCATTAGCAACCCCAGAGCATCAACAAGCCTTTGAAATATGTGCTCATAAGAAGCTGGATGGTTCCTCTTCTCTTGAGTCCAAAGGACATGGAGTCCGCAAGATATGGTGTCCATGTGGTTTCCATTAGAAATTTCAAATTTGATTCATTTGACCACAGAACAGTTTTGCATTTTGCTTTAGTCCATTTCAAATCAGCTTTGACCGAAAGAGGACATCAGCATTTTTGGATCGTGTTGATAACTGGCTTCATCTTTGCATAATAGAGCTTTAATTTGCATTTGTGGACTGCACAGAGAATTGTATCAACACAAGAAATGATTACTAGAAGTATTCCTAAACCCATTCAGTGATTTGCATGACCAAAGCATGCCTGTTTTTAATGAGGTCCAGTAGATCACAAGATCATTGATTGTCAGATTTACAGTGGGTACGGAATGTATTGAGACCCCTTTCAATTTTTCACTCTTTGTATCATTGCAGCCACTTGGTAAATTCAAAAAAATTCACCATCCAATCTGACAGAACTGGAGAGGATCTGCAAGGAAGAATGGCAGAGGATCCCCAAATCCAGGTGTGAAATACTTCTTGCATCATTCCCAAGAAGACTCATGGCTGTACTAGCTCAAAAGGGTGCTTCTACTCAATACTGAGTAAAGGGTCTGAATACTTACGACCATGTGATATTTCATTTTTTCCCTTTTATTACATTTGCAAACATTTCTACATTTCTGTTTTTTTCAGTCGAGATGGGGTGCAGAGTGTACACTAATGAGAAAAAAATGAACTTTTTTGAATTTACCAAATGGCTGCAATGAAACAAAAAATGAAAAATTTAAAGGGGTCAGAATACTTTCCGTACCCACGGTATACCTTGTGCGCATGTATTTCTCCAGATTTTCTGACTCTTTTTATATCATTTGCTTTAGCTGGTGGGATATTCAAAGTCTATACAATTTTATGTTGAGGAATGGTTTTCTGAAATTGTTCCAAAGTTTTTAGACATAATTGTTCACAGATTGGTCTTACCATTTTTGCATCTGCCTCTCTTATGCAAATAGAAAAACAGCAACACACGACATTTCTTCAAGAATTCATTTATAAAAGTTCAATTTTCATTTTCAGCATATGGAATACTTGTTTTGAACATTATAATTTAATAAACAATTTCCAATCACTATATTCACTGCACTGGTCTCAGTTTGATGAGTTCAGTGTAAACGATCCTCTTCACTCCAATGAACAGGAGCATAGGCAAAGATGTTGTTCAGATATTCAGAGGGTCTGCACCTGTGGACATTTTGGGGATCCTTCCCTTCCTCAAGGTGCTGTCTATGGTTTAAAAATGTGATATATATATATATATATATATATATATATATATATATATATATAGCAGTTTCATGCTATCTTTGAGTGTTAAGGCTCATTCAGATGTAATTTTTTTCACATACATGTTCTATCCATGCTTTTCATGGTTAGAACATCCCATTATAATCAGTGGTGTTCCATACATAATTGTGCTTTTTTGCAGTCTGGTGTCTGCAAAAAAAAAAAAACGGAGACCGGCTTTAATGCAAGTGATGAATCAAACTCTCAAATTCATGTTTATGGATCCATGAAAAACTTGAAACTTGGACAGAACACTGGTGGCTGACTGTAGGTGAAGAGGCCCCAATTGTTTTTTTTTTTGCATTAAAGAAAAGTTGATAAAATACTTATCTAACAGACTGCTGAAAATCGGTCAATTTTTTTACATAAAAGAAAATAACAGATATCTGCATGAGGCCTTATAAGCTTAGGAGATGTGTCCACCTTCAATTGGTGCAATTAATGATACATGTTCCTGATATTCCTTAATAATATTAAGCAAATTGACTGATATTCCAGTACACAGCCACACTGCACGTGGGAAAGAATTATGGGGAACCAAAGGAATTTCCTGAGCTTCAGATTTATGCATGTGAGATCTATCAATCCTACATAATGCCAATACTTTTTAAAAGATACATTTGTAGCAATGTTTTACGACAAAACATAATGAAGGAGATTTACTAAAATAGATGTGACAGAATTCTGGCTCAACGTACACTAAAAATTGCTGAATCTAGCAAATTCGAATAAAGCCTGTATAAAAGCAGAAGCAGAGAATGCAGCAACCATTTTAAGATGAATCTGGTAAACATGACATCACAGTTTAGCAATAGAAATATGGTAAGAAAGCCATTAAACACTGAATAAACCTTACAGATAGTGTGTGACAGCACAGCAGAGAAAACAAAGTTACCATCTGTTTCACCTTCATGAGGCAGTGTTTGTGTTAAAGAGCTTAAGTTAGTTGGATACAGTCCTAGGAGACTTCTGAGCAGTATACATGTCTTTTGAGGGAAATTGAAGGACTCTGTGATTCATCACAAATCAATTCGACACAAATCAAATTTTTGGAAGAGATTAAATGGATCTGGTGAACTTGAATTTCAAGAGATCTGCTCATCTTTAGAACAAAACAATCATAATACCAGACAAATAATATAAGGACAAACTGATTTTTCACACTGGCATCCTCATGAATTTTTGGTCTGATGATGTATAGTCATTAATTTGCCAATCTCCAGCCATCATATAGTTTCATAATTTAGCTGCCTCCTCATGATGATGACAGCTTATTGACCCATCATGTGACTTTGATTGGTCAGAGCGCCAACCTGTAGACTCGGAACAAAACCATTAGACTGATAAATCCTGCAAAGCTCAAATTGCTCTGGTGTAAATGAGAGCCAAAACACAAGTGTGAGCAGAACCTAATTGATCCAGCAATGTGAATTCCGGCAGACAAAAAAGTACATACCATAAATACTCGAATATAAGCTGAGATTTTCAGCCCATTTTCTTGGGCTGAAAGTCCCCCTCTCGGCTTATATTCAAGTCATATACACCAGGGCGTCGGAGGGGGAGGGTGGCGAGGGTGTCAGGTCCATACTTACCCATCCTGGCATGGTCTCTGCACCCCCCAGCTTCTCCATGATCTCCCTTCCTTCCTTCATTGGTCACATGGTACCGCTCATTACACTCATGAATATGTGCATATTCATGAGTGTAATGAGCAGTACCACGTGACCGCTGAAGGCAGGAAGGGAGATCGCGGAGAAGTTGGGGGCTGCAGAGACCGTGCCAGGACGGGTAAGTATAGCGATATTCACATGTTCTGGGTCCATCGCTGCTTGCTGCTGTTTGGCACGTCATCTGTCAGTGACGTTCAGACAGCAGAGGGCACGGTGATGTGGTTAGTGCACACCGTGCTCCCTGCAGTCTGAACATCACTGACAGATGACGTGCCAGACAGCAGCAAGCAGCGATGGACCGGGGAACAGATGAATATCTCAGGTGCCAGCAGTAACACCAGCACCTGGCCCTAGCGACGGATAGGTGAGTATGTCTTTTTTTTATCCTTAAATGCAGCAGCGGCAGCACATGGGGGCATAATCTATGGAGCATCTTATGGGGGCAGCATATAGGGGTATAATCTATGGAGCATCTTATGGGGGCAGCATATAGGGGTATAATCTATGGAGCATCTTATGGGGGCAGCATATGGGGCAATAATCTATGGAGCATCTTATGGGGGCAGAATATGGGGGAATAATCTATGGAGCATCTTATAGGGGCAGCGTATAGGGGCATAATCTATGGAGCATCTAATAGGGGCAGCATATAGGGGCATAATCTATGGAGCATGTTATGGGGGCAGCATATTGGGGCATAATCTATGGAGCATCTTATAGGGGCAGCATATGGGGGCATAATCTATGGAGCATCTTATGGGGGCAGCTTATGGGGCCTATTCTATGGAGCATCTTATGGGGCCTATTCTATGGAACATTTTATGGGGCAGCATATGGGACATAATCTATGGAACATCTTATGGGGCCATAACTTTTATGGAGCAGCATATGGAGCATATTATTCTATGGAGCATCTTATGGGGCTATCATGAACTGTATGGAGCATTATGTGGGGCTCCTGATTCAATATGGATATTCAAAAATATTTAACCTACTGATGTCTCAATTAATTTTACTTTTATTGGTATCTATTTTTATTTTTTAAATTTACCAGTAGCTGCTACATTTTCCACCCTAGGCTTATACTCGAGTCAATAAGTTTTCCCAGTTTTTTGTGGCAAAATTTGGGGGGTCGGCTTATACTCGGGTTGGCTTATACTCGAGTTTATACGGTAAATTTAAAAGGATCATTATTGCTAACTTTTCAATCAACTGGGCTACATGCATAAACAAATTTAGCTTTGTGAACACTGCAATTTAGAGAAATTAATCTCTGTACATAGTTATCATACACGGCATGCTTTAATAAACAGTATACTGTATATGTGTATACAGAGTAGCTTGTAAAAGTATTCACCCATTTGGTATTTTACCTAATTTGTCACATTACAGCTTGTGTTTAAATATTTTTGTAATCCGATTTGTGTGCGATGTGTTGCCACTAAATAGTCTAAGTTGGTGAAGTGAGAAGAATATAGGCATAAATTAATTTTATGGGATCAAATAGCTAAAAATTGGCCCGTGCATATGTATTCATCCCTTTTGCGATGAAGCTCTTAAAAATTTCTGATGCAAGCAATTACCTTCATAAGTCACATGCTTAGTGAGAGGAAGTTCACCTGGGTGTAATCTAAGGGTCACATGGTCTGTCAAAATGTACACCATTACTGAAAGGCCACAGAGCCTGCAACACCAATAAGCAAGAGGCACCGCTAACCAAGCAATGCCATGAAGACCAAGGAGATCTCCAAACAAGTCAGAGACAAAGCTGTTGAGTTGTACAAGACAAGGTTGGGTTAGAAAAAAGCATCGGAGCACCATCAAATCTAGTATTATCAAATGGGAAGAACATGGTACCACAACAAACCTGCCAAGAAAGGGTCGCCCAGCAAAAATCTAAGCCCGGGCAAGGAGGCCATTAATCAGAGAGGCAGCACAGAGAACAAAGATAAACCTTAACGAACTGCAGAGTTCTCAAGCAGAGACTGGAGTATCTGTCCATATGATCACAATAAGCCATACACTCCATAGAGGTGACCTTTATGAAAGAATGGGAAGAAAAAATCCTTTACTTACACACAAAAACTGTAAGGCTAATTTTGAGCTTGCCAAAAGACCTGTGGGAGACTCCCCAAATGTATGGAGAAAGGTGCTGTGGTCAGATGAGACCAAAATTTTATTTTTTGCCCACCAAAGTAAATGCTATGTCAGGTGCCAAACCAACACAGCTCATCACCTTATGAACACCATCCTCACAGTGAAACGTGGTGGCAGGATCATGCTGAGGGGATATTTTTCAGCAGCAGGGATACAGAAAATGGTCCCAGTTGAGGGGAAGATGGATGGTGCAAAAAACAGGGATATTCTTGAGAAAAACTTGTTTCAGTCTGTCAGTGATTTGACACTGGAACAGAGGTTCACCTTCCAACAAGACAATGACCTAAAGCATACTGCTGAATAGAGTTGAGCGAAACGGGTCGAAAAATTTCTAAAGTCGCCGACTTTTGGCAAAGTCGGGTTTCATGAAACGAAACCCGACCCTAGGATGAGGTCGGCCACGAGGTCGGCGACTTATGCGCCAAAGTCGCGTTTCAAAAGTTTGTTTTGTGCTCTTTTTCAGCCAATCAGGATCCACGGACACTGTGGGCAACGTGATGACAGGCAGGGGTCACCACCATCTTTCAGAAGGGCATGCAAGTGATTGGCTTGCTTTGGTGGGCGTCACAGGGGGTATAAAAGGGCGTGCACGCCGACCGCCATCTTACTTCTGCCGATCTCAGTATAGGGAGAGGTTGCTGCTGATTCTGTAGGGAGAGCGTTAGGCAGGGAAGAAGACAAAAAAACTGCTTCTGCTGCTAGCGATTTGGCCTGCACAACACACCAGTCACTGTGTGTGCAGTGCAAGGGGAGGCTATATAGTGGTGTATCAGTGGTGTTGGTTGTTGGGCTGCCTTCTAAGGCTTCCTGACATTCCTGCATTGCTGTTTACCCACTGCTCCGCAAACTGCTTTTTTAAAAGCAATCCCAATTTTTTTTTTTGTCCTGCTGAGAAGAAAAAAAAACTGCTTCTGCTGCTAGCGACTTGGCCTGCACAACACACCAGTCACTGTGTGTGCAGTGCAAGGGGAGGCTATATTGTGGTGTATCAGTGGTGTTGGTTGTTGGGCTGCCTTTTAAGGCTTCCTGACAGGCTGGCATTGCTGTTTACCCACTGCTCTGCAAACTGCTTTTTTAAAAGCAATCCAATCTCCCTTATCCTCTAGTCACTTTTGTCACAGCTGTGCCATAGAGCCTGTGACATAGCGCTCAGATATCAGTGGGCCTCACACAATCCAAAAGTGTCCAGTGTCCACAAGTGTCTGCAGAAATTCAAAATCTCCCTTATCCTCTAGTCACTTTTGTCACAGCTGTGCCATCGAGCCTGTGACATAGCGCTCAGATATCAGTGGCCCTCACACAATCCAAAAGTGTCCAGTGTCCACAAGTGTCTGCAGAAATTCAAAATCTCCCTTATCCTCTAGTCACTTTGGTCACAGCTGTGCCATCGAGCCTGTCACACATCGCTCAGATATTCATTGGGCCTCACACAATCCAAAAGTGTCCAGTGTCCACAAGTGTGTGCAGAAATTCAAAATCTCCCTTATCCTCTAGTCACTTTGGTCACAGCTGTGCCATCGAGCCTGTCACATAGCGCTCAGATATTCATTGGGCCTCACACAATCCAAAAGTGTCCAGTGTCCACAAGTGTGTGCAGAAATTCAAAATCTCCCTTATCCTCTAGTCACTTTGGTCACAGCTGTGCCATCGAGCCTGTCACATAGCGCTCAGATATTCATTGGGTCTCACACAATCCAAAAGTGTCCAGTGTCCACAAGTGTGTGCAGAAATTCAAAATCTCCCTTATCCTCTCGTCACTTTTGTCACAGCTGTGCCATCGAGCCTGTGACATAGCGCTCAGATATCAGTGGGCCTCACACAATCCAAAAGTGTCCAGTGTCCACCAGTGTGTGCAGAAATTCAAAATCTCCCTTATCCTCTAGTCACTTTGGTTACAGCTGTGCCATCGAGCCTGTCACATAGCGCTCAGATATTCATTGGGCCTCACACAATCCAAAAGTGTCCAGTGTCCACAAGTGTGTGCAGAAATTCAAAATCTCCCTTATCCTCTAGTCACTTTGGTCACAGCTGTGCCATCGAGCCTGTCACATAGCGCTCAGATATTCATTGGGCCTCACACAATCCAAAAGTGTCCAGTGTCCACAAGTGTGTGCAGAAATTCAAAATCTCCCTTATCCTCTAGTCACTTTGGTCACAGCTGTGCCATCGAGCCTGTCACATAGCGCTCAGATATTCATTGGGCCTCACACAATCTAAAAGTGTCCAGTGTCCACAAGTGTGTGCAGAAATTCAAAATCTCCCTTATCCTCTAGTCACTTTGGTCACAGCTGTGCCATCGAGCCTGTCACATAGCGCTCAGATATTCAATGGGCCTCACACAATCCAAAAGTGTCCAGTGTCCACAAGTGTGTGCAGAAATTCAAAATCTCCCTTATCCTCTAGTCACTTTGGTCACAGCTGTGCCATCGAGCCTGTCACATAGCGCTTAGATATCAGTGGGCCTCACACAATCCAAAAGTGTCCAGTGTCCACAAGTGTCTGCAGAAATTCAAAATCTCCCCTGTCCTATAGACACCTTGTACCTTGTTTTACATTACTATATAGTTTGTTGGATTTTGTCTACATTTCTACCAAAAATGAGGAAGGCTGGTGGAAGAGGCCGTGGAATTGGGCGGGGGTTGGCAGCTGGTAATGATGGTGTTGGTGGTGGATCTGATGGTAGTGGCAAGAGCAAAATAGGACCGAATGCAGAAGGTGTTGAGCCTGCGTCATCGTCTGGCTACATAAGGCCTCGAACGCTTAGTTTTCTAGGAGTTGGCAAACCGCTTTTAAAGCCAGAGCATCAGGAAAAAGTTTTGTCTTACATTGCTGACTCAGCCTCCAGCTCTGTCGCCTCCTCTTCTTCAGTTGTAAAAAGTAAAAGCACTGAGTCGTCATTGGAGGCTCATGTTCATGAACCACACCTTTCCTTGTGTCCTTCACCCCAACCAAGATTGAAGGATGACGCAGGCCATACTACTGATTACTCCATGGAGCTGTTTTCACATACCATGCCTGGATTATCAAGTCAAATGGTGAATTACCCAGGCCAAGATGAATCTGACATGGAGTGCACTGATGCACAGCCGCTGATGGATGATTCTGCTGGTACATTCACTCAGAGCACTACATTGTCCACGCAGTGTACAGAGCCAGATTCTGACCCTGATGAGACTCAGGTGCCCCTTCCCGCACACTATACCACCATACACGGTGACACAGAGGAAGGTGCACATGACATAGAAGAGGAGGTGATGGATGACCCAGTTGTTGACCCAGATTGGCATCCATTGGGGGAAGAGGGTGCTGCTTCCAATAGCTCAGATGAGGAGCATCCACAGCAGACATCGACATCGCAACAGCTGTTATCTGGCAGGCCCGGAGCACTCCAAAGACAGGTTCCAAACATCAAAAGAGTTGCTGGACAGCTTGTCCAGAGGGTCAAAAGATCACAGCGTGCTAGGCCGCAAAATGTCTGCCAAAGTAGGAAGAGTGCAGTGTGGCACTTTTTTGACCAAAATCCTCATGATCAGGCCAAGGTTATCTGTAAGAAGTGCGCAAAGACCTTTAGCCGAGGGAAAAATCTGAAAAATTTGAATACCAGTTGCATGCTTAGACATTTAACCAGCATGCACTTGCAAGCGTGGACACAACACCAAACCTCAAGTGCCACATGTGCAACTGATCACAACGAAGGTAGTCAGCAACGCTACATTGTTTCCCCCACTGTAAGCCCATCGGTTAGCACAGCAGCAAATGTTGAGGTGTCGTTGCAAGGCCACAGCAGTCAGGGAATCCCACTGTTATATCAACGAAAGACTGATTCTAGGCCATCAGAAAGAACACCAACTCCATCACCATCATCAACCCTCTGTCAGTCCGCCCTGTCCACCGCTACTTCCACCATATGCAGCTCTCAAGTCCAGCTCACCCTCCCAGACACTATGAGTAGGTCAAGAAAGTACTCAGTCTCTCATCCGCGTACACTGGGTTTGAACGCCCACATTGCCAAACTAATCTCGTTTGAGATGATGCCCTTTCGGTTGGTGGAAAGCACAGCTTTCCGCGAACTCATGGCCTATGCAGTACCACGCTATGACCTACCCAGTCGCCACTTCTTCTCTCGCAAAGCCATCCCAACCCTCCACCATCATGTGAAAGACCGCATTGTCCATGCACTCAAGCAGTCAGTGATCGGAAAGGTGCACCTCACAACTGATGCATGGTCCAGTCGGCATGGCCAGGGCCGTTACGTGTCCATCACTGCGCACTGGGTTAATGTGGTGGATGCAGGGTCCACAGGGGACAGCGGTGGTGGGACAGTGCTGCCTAGCCCATGGTATAGGAAACAGTTGGCTGTAGGCATTCGACCCTCCTCCTCCTCCTCCTCCAGAAGCGAAAGCTCGTCCACAGAGCGCAGTCGTACGAGCACCCCATCTGCAGCTGCCACTGTTGCACACGATGTGTCCCCCTATCGAGCAGCTAGTGGAAAGCGTCAGCAGGCTGTGTTGCAGATGATGTGTTTGGGCGACAGACACACCGCCGAGGTGCTGGCCGAGTACTTGAAGCGACAAACTGAGTCATGGCTGGGCAGTGTACATCTTGAGGCAGGCAAGATAGTTAGTGATAACGGCCGTAATTTTGTGGCAGCTATAGCCCTTTCAAAACTCAGCCATATACCTTGCTTGGCTCACACCTTGAACCTGGTGGTGCAGTGCTTCCTCAAAAATTATCCGGAGTTAACAGCCCTGCTCCAGAAGATGCGAAGACTGTGCGCGCACATCCGCCGGTCGCCTGTACACTCCGTTCGTATGCAGAAGCTGCAGCGATTGCTCCACCTTCCCAACCACCGCCTCATTATCGACATTGCAACAAGGTGGAACTCCACCCTGCACATGGTGGAGCGGCTGTGCGAGCAGAGGCAGGCCATAATGCATTTGTGGGAGGATACACGGCCAAGCACTTTGAGAGCAGACATGGAGTTGACAGGTGTGCAGTGGTCGAAGCTGAAAGACCTCTGTAAAGTCCTTCAGTGTTTTGAGGAATGCACATGGCTGGTAAGCGCAGACGACACCATCCTAAGCATGAGCATCCCACTTATGCGTCTGCTCATGCAAACTTTGACGCACCTTAAGGAGCAGGCGTCTGCAGCCAATGTTGATGAGGAGGAAGAGGAGGAGGGAATCCTTGATGACATTCAGCCATTGTCTGCTCAGGGACCTCTCCTGGACGAGGTGGAGGAAGAAGAGGAGGAGGAGGAGGATGATGGGGATGATTACTTAGGGGAGGAGGATGCATCTCGTGGGGCAAGTGAAAATGTTGACGTGGCAAGGTCTGGTACAGGGTTTGTGTGTGACTGGAGGGATGTGGATTTGCCAGAAAGTGCTCCTCCAACCAGCACTCGCAGTGTATCATTGACACCGGGAACATTGGCCCACATGTCAGATTATGCCTTGCAGATCCTAAAAAGGGACCCACGCATTGCCAAAATGATGAACGATGACGACTACTGGTTGGCCAGCATCATGGATCCACGCTATAAAGGCAAATTACAAAACATCATGCCACAGGAGAACCTTGACCTAATATTGGCTAATAAACAAGCAACTCTGGTAAATCAGTTGCTTGAGGCATTCCCAGCACACAGCAGCGGTGATGGTTCTCACACGAGCCGTACGGGCTGGGGGCAGCTTGGCAGAGGTGTTCGTGGTGCACACAGCAGAAGTGGCATTGGAGACAGGGGTTTCATGACAATGTTGTGGACTGATTTTTCAAGTACCGCTCACACAACTGGTAATACTGCATCGATGGAAAGTGACAGGAGACAGCAGTTGTCAACTATGGTTACAAACTACTTTTCCTCCCATATCGATGTTCTCCCACACAGGTCATTCCCCTTTGACTATTGGGCCGCTAAACTGGACACCTGGCCTGAATTGGCACAATATGCCTTACATGAGCGCGCTTGCCCAGCTGCAAGTGTGCTATCGGAAAGAGTCTTCAGTGCAGCTGGATCAATCCTGACAGAAAAAAGGACCCGTCTGTCAACCCAAAATGTGGATGATCTAACCTTCATTAAAATGAACCACGCATGGGTTTCCAAGGATTTTGTCCCACCTTCCCCTGATGACACATAGGGTGACAGAAAAATGGCTTGCTTTGGTCCACCTCTTCCTGGGACTTGACCTATTTCACCTTTTGCATCAGCTGAATGTCCAACATCAACATATGCCACTTTCTAAAACTCCCTAACTGTGCTGCCCCCCCCCCCCATGGCCTGGGTCACCACCTAGCGCACGCCACCGTGCGAGTGCCGTTGCCCTGGACAGGTGGGTAGGCCAACTCTTGGGCGCGGGCACTGGTACAGGGTCCTTCATAGTGCAATCAAGTGTCTCTGACGGTGGTGGTGCACACCCGCCGTCAGACACACCGCCGTACTATGAGGGGCCCAGTGCCAGTACCGACGCCCACGAGTGGGCCCCCCTTGCTTGGGCAGGGCCCCAGCATTTGCAATCTTTACCTCTCCCTGCTCCTCCGCTGTGTAGTCTGGGCCGTCAAATCCATACTGTGCCTGACACAGTCTGAGCCTGCCTCCTGATGTATAGACATATATTTTGAATGTGTACGCTATCCATACATGTTATCTGGGGATACGGTACCCTTTCTAACCTTTGTGCAATCACGTGCAATCCATACTGGGCCTAACACCGTCTGAGCCTGCCTCCTGATGTATAGACATATATTTTGAATGTGTACGCTATCCATACATGTTATCTGGGGATACGGTACCCTTTCTAACCTTTGTGCAATCACGTGCAATCCATACTGGGCCTAACACCGTCTGAGCCTGCCTCCTGATGTATAGACATATATTTTGAATGTGTACGCTATCCATACATGTTATCTGGGGATACGGTACCCTTTCTAACCTTTGTGCAATCACGTGCAATCCATACTGGGCCTAACACCGTCTGAGCCTGCCTCCTGATGTATAGACATATATTTTGAATGTGTACGCTATCCATACATGTTATCCTGGGAAACAGTACCCTTTCTAACCTTTGTGCAATCACGTGCAATCCATACTGGGCCTAACACCGTCTGAGCCTGCCTCCTGATGTATAGACATATATTTTGAATGTGTACGCTATCCATACATGTTATCTGGGGATACGGTACCCTTTCTAACCTTTGTGCAATCACGTGCAATCCATACTGGGCCTAACACCGTCTGAGCCTGCCTCATGCTGTATAGACATATATTTTGAATGTGTACGCTATCCATACATGTTATCCAGGGATACGGTACCCTTTCTAACCTTTGTGCAATCACGTGCAATCCATACTGGGCCTAACACCGCCTGAGCCTGCCTCCTGAGACATATATTTTGAATGTGTACGCTATCCATACATGTTATCTGGGGATACGGTACCCTTTCTCACCTTTGTGCAATCACGTGTAATCCATACTGGGTGTGAGAACGGCTGGAGAGCTGTTAAGCAATCTACAGCACCTGTGGTTTGCACACGTAAGTTTTTCATTTTTTCAGGAATGACGGTTAGGCCTAATTCCGGAACTGCGGTTGACCTGCACTTACTGGGAAATCATTGTTCGCGGGTAATAATTGTAATCAGTGATCCCCATCACTAACGTTGTTCAGCGGGTTATCTGCACCTGTAAGCGACAAACGCTGGCCTTTTCAGTGTAGCGCACATGCAGCCACGGACATGTAAGGGCATGACACACCAGTTATTGGCCAATCTCATGTGCCAGAGCCTCACGTGTCCCTCTAGTAAGCCGGACTCGGACCGCGGGGCATGACGGAGTCTCGTTCGTTAACGGAATTAAGCTTGCAATGTGTGCATCTGTTCTGTAGCTGGCATGGTTGAGGTTTCCCAGGTGGAGTCGAATTTAACCGTAGGCTCCACTCCTGGTGGTGCCCTTCTGGACATTCCTTTAAGGTTCAGCTTTGCAACCATACTGCCCACGTAAAACAAACACTTTGCCTTCATGAACACTGTTTGGAGGGTCATGAATCGTGGGAATAACGCCGCCCAATCAGTTAACCTGCTAGAGAGATCGTTCGTTGCTCCCAAGCATGACATCACACTCCCTAGGAAGAAGGTAATGCCACTGTGGCGACCGTACTCCTGGGGGTGACACAAGTGCACTGATGCCCAGCCACTGCTCGATGAATCTGCTGGTACATTGACCCAGACCACTACATTCCCCTCGCACGCTACACGGCCTGAATCTGACCCTGATGAAACTCAGGTTACCCTTCCCATATACAGTTCCATCTTACACGGTGACAAAGAGGAAGCTGCAGATGAAAGTACAGGTTCGGCCCACCCGCCATCAGACACACCACCGTACTATCAGGGGCCCTGTGCCAGTGCCGTCGCCAACGAGTGGGCCCCCCCTGCTTGCTCAGGATCACAGCACTTGCAAAGTTGAAATACTGTGCAGTGAGATGGAAGATGGGGACGACGAGGAATCCAGACAAGTACAGGGATTCCCTGGCGAGGAGACTTATTTGATTGTTTTCAATGTTGGGACAGCAATTTTTGGGGAGCACTATACTCTGGAGAATGATAGATGGGGCCCACCATACACTGGAACATTCCAAAGGTGGACATCAGACACTGGAGCAGCATTTACAGGGCCCATTATACACTAGAGCATTAGAAATGGGGCCCATTAGGTTTGGAGCATTGTTTGGGCCCATAAGACAGTGGAGCTTCATCCATGGGGACCAACATATACTGTAGCATTATGTGGAGCTCATCATATACTGTTTCAAACATTATATGGGACCAATGATTCTGTATGGAGAAATAGATGGGCCTCGTCATGAGATGTAAAAAGTGAGGTATTTTTCATTGTACTATACCGCTATTTCTCTGCCGTATCGGAGCATGATGAGTTGTGGTATGTGTTAAAGGGGCGCTCTTTTGCCCAGGGCACATGAAAACCTGCAGCCAGCCCTCCCCCCCACAACTTTAGCCAAATAACCCCCATTTTTCAGTGCATAACTTGTATTATGAAGTTAATTAAGGTTGACAAGCTTAAGTAAGAAGAATTGATGCTTTTGGCATTCAAATGGGCACTGTAGGTGTGTTTCCTGTCCTCCTCTCACTGCCGACTTTTATTCCCCATTGACTTACATTGGGTTTCGTGTTTCGGGACGACCCCGACTTTTCCCTATAATCGGACGATCTTGCTCGACCCGACTTTTGGAAAAGTCGGGTTTCACGAAACGAAACGCGACCCTAAAAAACCAAAAGTCGCTCAACTCTACTGCTGAAGCAACACTCAAGTGTTTTAATAGGAAATGTGTAAATGATTTGGTGTGGCCTATAGTGAAAGCCAAATCTTAATTCAATTGAGAATCTGCGATCAGACTTAGTGATTGTTGTTCACTAGAGGAAACCATCAAACTTGTAAGAGCTGGAGCAGTTTTGCCTTGAAGAATGGGCAAAAATCCAAGTGGCAAGATGTGGAAAGCTCATAAACTTATCCAAAGTTACTTGCACCTGTAATTGCTGGAAAAGGAAGCTCTACAAAGCACTAACTTTAGGGGGGTGAATTGTTGTGCATACTGAAGTTTTCAGTTATTTTGTCCTATTTGATGTTTGCTTCACAATAAAAAAAAAACTAAATGTTCACAGTTGTAGACATGTTCTGATGTTCTGATACAAACCTTGTAAAAACCCAGTGAAATTGCAGATTGTGAGATACGAAAAATGACAAGGGGTGAATACTTTCTCAAGTCACTGTATACACGCTATATTATTACAATCTCAGTACTGACAGCAAAGAAGGCCGCCCTTTACTAAGATTTGCAGATGTGTTGGCTAACTCACCCTTGTGATGTTTTGTACTCGGAAGAGACGGGTCACTACATCTTCATCCACAGAACCAGACACGAATTGAACTTCCATTGGTCCATATCTAGATATACCATTGTCTGGCCAGTACTGTAAGCAGGGCTAGTTTTTAAGATATAAAGCAGAGGATCTCATAAGTGAAGAACCTTAAATTCTTCTTCATTCACAGATGTGTGTGATGCTACGTGTATGTCAGTGGCTGGTGATGACAACTCTGCAGATATCAGCTTTTCATTACATATGGATTACCAGGAACTATATATACAATTCGCATTTAAAAAGTCAAGGTTCATACTGTAAAATCTAAACTTACTGACAGCTATAGTTAACACTATCTGGCCCAACATTTCCAAAAATGATCATATATTCAACTTGTGACAATAGGAAAATGGCGTGTGCCATATTAAATTTGCTTTGATGCTCCCTGGGACGGGCAATGCCGGCACGAAGAGAAAAAGTGAGTGATTGTGATTAGTTTCACATCACATGGTAACGTAATGATTATGGTGTGAACAACGGACAATGAAACCTGGTGCCTCTCCTGATATGTCTGTTTCATTAAATAATTCAATTTCCCATTTAAAAAAAAAAAATCTTGTACCAAGATTTCTTAGAGCTTCAAGTGAATAAGAAAATGGGCTTGTTGTAGCTTTGATAAAAATCCATATTTTATCTTCAGTGCTGCATATTCATGAGCACTGTATAACCCCACCCCCACCAGTGATGAGCATATTTCTGCCTATGCACAGTGAATACAGAAAGATACCAATCACTGGGGTGAGCATTGTGGTACAAAGCCCAGCATTCAAAGCACTGGTAGATCTGTAACAGATGAAATGTAATAGATTGCATTTTTCTTACCCACGCAGAATTAGACTGGTTCAACTGATTCAGCATAACAATGCTACTGCAACCATAGTCATATACCAGCCTCCAGAAATCAGTAATTGTGTTCTGCAGTGGGTGTACTGTGACAATAACATGGGAACTTCTTTTGTAACTCTGAAAAACAGCAAAATACAATTAGAAATTATTATGGTTATTACAAGGTAAAGGCACGTAAAAGGAGTCTATAGGGGAAAAGGGCAAAAAGCTATAATCTGCCCCCTGCTGGAAATAGCATGACATCACATTTTAGGACAGCAAGATGTTTGGTGAGAAATTGTGTCGTCTGTTGGAGAAGATGATAATCTAACCCTCTCCTCACTTATCTGCTAACACGGCTGTGATTGAAAAGTGTGGAGACCATACATGGCTTCACAATGCCAAGAAGAATGGGAAATAGGCTTGTGTGATCGAGAACGTCGCTATTACACAGACCCGATAGCGATGGCGTGCTCGGCCTCAATCAATCTTGACTGCAGAGAAATGCGCCATATACCATACAACAACCACTAATAAGACAATATGTATTGCAACCTATGCTCACGAAACATAATAAAGGCAGCAAGGACTTATAACTCCTAGACCTCCTATTTTCAGCAGCACTACCCTATTTCACGTTTTTCATTTTATTTCTAATTTCATCAAAGTGGCCTTTCTGGTGCAAGTTTATGAAGCTCTTCCATCAATTCAACCATAAATTTAAAAAAAAGCAAAATAATATTGAGACTAGAACCCCTGAATAACCAAAACACCACAACCCAAAGTATATACTTGTAGTGTACGGTCAGTAGCTCACATCAGTCAGGGCAGCATTAATGTAATTGCTGGTATCTTCTCCATGTGCAGAGAGTAATAAAGGCAGGGAACGGTCAGGGGGTAACACATCCATACTTCGGTTCTTGTCTCGGTTGTGTGGCAACAAAGCGACGCTGCACTCTTCTACACCAAGTTGAGCTGTCACTGAATTTAACGTCTGTGGAGAAATGGCACAGGAGTTACCAAGGAGAACAAATTAAAGGGAATCTGTCACCAGGTTTTTCCCACCTAATTTGAGAGGAGCATAATGTAGAGCTAGAGACCCTGATTACAGCAATGTGTCACTAATTTAGTTTTGATAAAAATCACTGTTTTATCAGTATAAGCACATGACTAGAGAACTAGTAAACCTAAGTCCACCATATTCATAAGCTCTGCATAACCCCGCCCCCACCACTGACTGGCAGTTTAATGTGCATAGGCAGAAAACTGCCAAACAGTGGTGTGGGCGGGGTTATACAGAGCTCAGCATTCAGAGAACTGTTAAATCCGCAGCAGATAAAACAGGGATTTTATCAAAACTGCAACAAGCAGCTCAGCAACTGACAAATCTCTGGAATCAGGGGCTCTGTCCCTACATTATGCTGCTCTCAGATGGGGTAGTAAAAACATGATGCCAGATTTATTTCAGTAGATATCAATAATACAAGCAGCAGTACCTGGAATTCATCTCTCAGGTGTGTGGAGTTACTTTGTGTGTCTATCTGTAGCATTTCCTTGTACGTTTGCCTAAAGTCACATGCCGGTATAGCTGTGTCACCACAAAGGCAGGCCTCAAGGATGGCATCATGGATGAAAACATACTGCTCCTGGAAGCATTAGACTGTTAATCACAATGACTTTCTCCATTGAAACGCATTTCACTTTACGGCCCCATTCCAGCCATTTTACCTGAGTTTGCACCATGTTGATGCGCCGCGAGCACAGTGTTTTGACACAGTTGTAAATGTCAACCACTCCTTCACACTCCGCCATGTCCAGCATCACATCCAAGACAATGTAGCATCCTGTCCTGCCAGCTCCAGAGCTATCAGAAGATCCACAATAGGTTAACTGGACATACAGACATAGACTAAAGCCACAATGGGGCAGCTGGCACTACTGACCTACAATGCACCACAACTGGTCCAGCATCAGGCGGTGTAGAAGACTTCACTCTGCGAATAAAGGCAAGTAGCCCTGTAGCATGGAAGGGAACTCCGTGCTCAGGCCACGAAAGGAAGTGAAACTGCTTTACTTCATGTCTGGCAGTATAACCCCGCTACAAAAGGAGGATTTACTTCATTAGAAACAGAAGAAAGCCTCCAATTACATGGCGCACATAAGTTGTGTTGTCACTCACCCGCTCCATAGCAAGTGTCCTAACCGTATACTCCGACAGGGTTTCTGTATTAAGTAAAGTAATACGGATGTCTCCATAGGTTTCGGCAGTGTCTGGCCAGTACTTACTGCACTTCACCTGCGCAGAGGATGAAATAATATGGTGCACATGAGACAAACCAATTCTCAAATGGCAATAAAATTGGGATATTGATGGCCTCCTTGCTCCACGCATACAGATAACATATCATTACAGAGGCTTTCCGCTCTTCGTAAAACTCTTGCCTCACAAACTGTGATGTGCCCATGCTCCCCGAGTCCTGCTAGGTCTCCACCGCAGCTCATGGTGTCTGTTATTGTCCCCAGAGATGACATCACATTGACAGCACTGCGGCCAAAAACTGAGCTCAATGCTCTGCCCGAGTGGACAGCAAGAGCCACTAAGGAAATCTGAGCTCATTGACTGTCCGCAGCACTGCCGACATGATGTCAGCGCTGCAAACACACTAACACCCAGACGTAACAAAGACTTAGAAAATAAAAAATACAGATCAAGCTTAAAAAAGATATGCTAAGAAGTTTAAATAGATCTGTTTGCTATTTGTTCCGCTCATTCTTCTCTATCACAAGCCAAAGCAATCTGTCTGATCTCTATTATGTAAAATACTGTTATATCAGGACAAATATTAATGCTTAAAAAAAGAAGACTTTTCTAAGCAACATCATATGCAGATGAATAAAATGACTGCTTCCTACCATCACCATATCTATCCATAAGCCGTGCCTGGTGTTGTCGTTAAAGAAACATGTTCATTTTTTTCTCCTTAGACCTATGTACATATTCGTGTAGTGTAGTGTCAGTGTGTTAATATACTCATCGATTGTTGTCTTCTCCAGTATCTAGCGAAGGGACAAACTGAGCAATGCTCCAAAAAGGTGACTATAAGTCCAAAGTAAAATAAATCATTTTTATTCAGACAAATCCAGATACAAATGGGGGGAAGTGGACAATGAAGTGCGGAAACCGCACACCGCGTGGATAACAAGGGATTGCTGTACAATCAGAACCTATGCAATAACAAGGAATACATACATAGAGTTACTAAATTATCGCAAAGTGCATATAGTGCATGGCAATGTATGGCAAATAAAAATGTACCGCACAAAAAATCTCTTATTCAAGCTCCATCCATCAAATAGGCAGCTCAATACATACTGTAGATCATTATCAGATAGCAGGTGACCATTCACCATGGTTAAACAGGTATATGACGCCCAAGAAGCAGAGTAGCAAGAGAAGAAACTTCAGTTACCTAATGAACTGGTGGGCAAAGGTTCCAGCAGTCAGCAGCCCACCCCAACGCCCATTTCGGAGGGTTACTCCATCAGGGGATGAGAATCTAGCACCATTCCAATCCTTTTCCGAGTCCCCTGATGGTAATTCAGTCTCCGGATCACACTGCGTACTGTGTGTGACCCAAAAGTGGCTTGTACAATATAAGTCTATGGAGCATCAGAATGAGACGCCACGTGGACCCGTAGAAGCCTTGTGGAGATGAGAAATGGCTGTCGTCCATTCTTTCTCCCACCCAGTATCCCTTGTGACAGAGTAACTGGTGAAGTGATGGAGGGGAGATACGTGTCACTGCGAATGATGGCGTCAGTGATAACATAGTTATTAACATAGTTATTAAGGTTGAAGGGAGACTTTAAGTCCATCCAGTTCAACCCATATCCTATCCTAACCTGCCCTAACATGTTGATCCAGAGGAAGGCAAAAAAAAACCCATGTGGCAAACAGTAAGCTTCACATTGGGGAAAAAAATTCCTTCCCGACTCCACATACGGCAATCAGACTAGCTCCCTGGATCAACGCAATATTAAGGAGACTAGTGTATATACCCTGTAATATTATACTTTTCAAGAAAGCATCCAGTCCCTTCTTAAATTTTAGTAGGGAATCACTCATTACAACATCATATGGCAGAGAGTTCCATAGTCTCACTGCTCTTACAGTAAAGAATCCGCGTCTGTGAGTATGCTTAAACCTTCTTTCCTCCAGACGTAGAGGATGCTCCCTTGTCCCGTCACAGGTCTAAGAGTAAAAAGATCATTAGAAAGGTCTTTGTATTGTCCCCGCATATATTTATACATTGTAATAAGATCACCCCTAAGCCTTCGATTCTCCAAACTGAATAACCCCAAGTGTAATAAACTGTCTTGGTATTGCAGACCCCCTAGTTCCCTAATAACCTTGGTCGCTCTTCTCTGCACCCGCTCCAGTTCAGCTGTGTCTTTCTTATACACAGGAGACCAGAACTGTACACTGTATTCTAAGTGTGGTCGCACTAGTGACCTATATAGAGGTAAAATTATGTTCTCCTCATGAGCATCTATGCCTCTTTTAATGCATCCCATTATTTTAGTTGCCTTTGCAGCAGCTGCCTGACAGTGGCCACTAAATGTGAGTTTGTCGTCCACCCATACACCCAGGTCTTTTTCAGTGACAGTTTTGCCCAGTGTTTTACAATTATGGACATAATTATACATCTTGTTCGTTCTACCCAAGTGCATGACCTTACATTTATCCCCATTAAAGCTCATTTGCCATTTATCAGCCCAAGCTTCTAGTTTACATAAATCCTCCTGTAATCTAAAATTGTCCTCCTCTGTATTGATTACCCTGCAGAGTTTAGTGTCATCTGCAAATATTGAAATTCTACTCTCTATGCCCCCTACAAGGTCATTAATAAATGTTAAAAAGAAGCGGGCCCAATGCTGACCCCTGTGGTACCCCACTGCTAACCGTGACCCAGTCCGAGTGTGCTCCATTAATAACCACCCCTTGTTTCCTATCCCTGAGCCAGCTCTTAACCCACCTACACATATTTTCCCCTATCCCTATTGTTCTCATTTTATGTATCAACCTTTTGTGTGGCACCATATCAAAAGCTTTTGAAAAGTCCATGTACACCACATCCACTGCATTCCCTTGGTCCAGTCCGGAACTTACCTCTTCATAAAAGCTTATCAGATTAGTCTGACAGGAACGGTCCCTTGTAAACCCATGTTGATATTGGGTCATGAGGTTATTCTTCTCCAGATACTCCAGTATAGTATCTCTTAGAAAACCCTCCAGGATTTTACCCACAGTTGAGGTTAAACTTACTGGCCTATAATTTCCAAGTTCAGTTTTTGTCCCCTTTTTGAATATTGGCACCACATTTGCTATACGCCAGTCCTGTGGTACAGACCCTGTTATTATGGAATCTTTAAAGATTAAAAATAATGGACTATCTATGACTGTGCTTAATTCCTGCAGTACTCGGGGGTGTATCCCATTCAGGCCCGGGGATTTGTCAATTTTAGTGATTTTTAGACGCCGCCGTACTTCCTGCTGGGTTAAGCAGGTGACATTTAATGGAGAATTTTTATCCCTGATCATGTTATCCGTCATGGGATTTTCTTGTGTAAATACTGTTGAAAAAAAGTCATTTAGCATATTGGCTTTTTCCTCATCCTCATCCACCATTTCACCCAGACTATTTTTAAGGGGACCAACACTATCATTTTTTAGTTTCTTACTATTTATGTAGTTAAAGAAAACCAGAGTAGTTTCCTCCAGCACACTACGTATTGAGAGTATGAATGAGAGTTATTAATCAGAAGAAAAAAGGACCATAGAACTCACCGATCCAAATAGAAAGTCCGCTTTTATTGGCACACAATTAAAACTTCATGGCTGGGAGGCTGTGGGTGAGAGTGAGCACGCACCGACGACAGCCGTTTCGCGCCTAATGGCGCTTCCACGGGTCAATAAAAGCGGACTTTCTATTTGGATCGGTGAGTGCTATTGTCCTTTTTTCTTCTGATTGTGGACTTATACATATTATACATATTGTATTTTCTGGACAAGCACCAGGATCTTGGTAATAGCCTGCAACACAGCACGAGTTTGACAGCAATACCTGGCAGGGATACCTTCCGTGCCGGCTGGCCTTTTTTTTTTACCAAGTTTAATATGAATGAGAGTTATGTTATGGGCTGGTTTTAGTGGACCTCCATAGAGCGGGTGGGAGGGGATCCACCGTATCTCCACATGCAGAGTACTGACAGGACCTGTGTGATGTCAAGATCATGTGATTAGTCACATGATGGAGAGTCACATGGTATGGCCTTAAATAGCTGAACTCCAGGGTTAATCTGAGCTGTTGAAGGCCTAGAGAGCACCCCAGGAGAGTGTTTATGCACATAGTGCTTGTGCAAGGATGTTGTTAATCTTGAGTGGGCTGACCCCCACTAGTGCAAGGACTGCACGATGTGCAACCATTTTGTTTTTGCTGTTTTTACCCAGAAGGCCATGTTTATTTTTGTGCTTAATACCTTGGTTTATGATGTACTAAATAAACCAAGTGCTCCCTTAAAGACACAGTGTTCCATTTACTACCTCCGTGTGCAGCCGAGTGAGGCGATCAACCACACCCTGTATAAGAGTATAGCATGAATGTCTAATTCCACAAAATAAAGGACTTTATTTTCCTCTCATATGTGCACGAAATGCCATAAGCTTATATTGTAAATGAAACTTCCGGCTCAAATATAGACCCCTGTGTGATCTGGAGAGTCTGAATTGCCATCACGAGACTCAGAAGTGGATTGGAATGGAGTGGGATACTGGAGAAGGCAATGATCGGTGAGCATATTAACACACCGACACTACACTAATGTTTGCGTACCTTTAAGGAATAAAAGCATTAAGTGGAGTGCTTCTTTAAGGGGTTGTCCAGTGAATACAAGTTATCAACTATCCCAAGGATAGGTGATTAGAACAGGGTACTTTCATCCTCTTTAAAATGGAGCGGCAGTGTACATGCTCAAAAGCAGCTCCATTCATTCCTTGTACTTTTTCCGGCATCCCCATAGAGAACGAATGAAGCAGTGGTCGGGCTCCCGACTTGCCACGCCATTTTGTAATGGTGAAATGGTGGGACACCCATCGAACAGCAAGAATAGGTGATGACGTGTTTTCCCTACACAATTTTTAAGCTTTATGGAAGTGAATAGGGCTCAGCAGCAATACCACACACAACCTGACGATCAGTATGGCGCAGTTTTTGAAAGAAATCAGTCATGTTTTTCTAATGCTCTATAAATCCCTTTAAACCACAGATAAATGTCAACGCATGTGAAATGTGTAAGCCAAAGCTCAAGTGAATGTTATATCACGGGGAATAATGGGAGTAGGACAACTGTGAATATTGATTACCCTTTTCTATGCAAGAAAAAAAATCTTAACGATATATGTATATATACGGCGTATCCTGAGGGAGCTAAGGAGATAAATGTGAAACTCTGACATAGATAGATGTGAATATCGGACAAAATGTCTGTTCTATCCCTGCGGGGTAACGAGTATTTATAGCCTGTGCTCAGGGTGGTAACAACAAAAATAATGTACCTAAAATTCAGCATATTTTTCTTCAGGAAGGTGAAAAAAGGGCTGAAAAAATGCTTAGGAGACACATGGAGTCCATCCAGCCGAACAGAAGGGGCCTGCTCCTTGCGAAGTATGTTAAGCCCATGACTGTGTGATGGATGCAATGTGAGACGCACGGTGATAAAGAGGGTAAACTAATTACAATGCGATCACGTCAGCACAGTTTGGTAGGGTGCTGAAGGAAGAGCGCTAATGAGAAGGGAAAATTAGACCAGCGGAGACCAAACAAAATCATTACAGTTAATGGAGATTTACGAGAAAACACAATTTAAAAAATGATCTGATGTAAGGAACATTGTTCTTAATTACCCGTCAGAGCAACACAGCGACAATACTAATCATATTAGCAGAGAACAATCCAGTTCACAGCAATAACTGCTGTGTTTTCCAACAAGCTAACACATATCTATGGCAAACCCCGCAAACAAAGGGAGAAAAATACATCTGAAATAGCAAACATTTGCTGTGTTTTGCTGTTTCTTGTTTGCCTAAACGATAGTCCAATTCATAATCTACCAATAATTGGCACTTCTCTATAGCAGAGCGGACACATTATGCATTCGAGAATTGGGCCTAATCAATTCTGCAAGTCTCCCGCCGCAGGAAAGATTACACAAAGATCTATATGCAGTTCTATCAAAAGGGTTAACCCTTTCTCTTCTAGCTAATATGAAAAGAAGGCATCAATTAAAGGGAACCATTAGGTTCAAATAATGCATGCATGGACCTTAATAGGCGGCGCATTGGCACAATCTGCTCTATCAGTGTTGTCTCTGCATTCCCACAGGATGGATCCAGGACACACAAGGGTTGAAGACATGTGGTGGAGTCCCACAGGAGGGATCCAAGACACACAAGGGTTGAAGACATGTGGTGGAGTCCCAGAGGAGGGATCTAGAAGACACAGGGGTTGAAGACGTGGTTTTATTATCGACGCGTTTCGAAGTTATCAAACTTCTTCCTCACGATACAACCACAGATTGTAGGAAGTTTGATAACTTCGAAATGCATCGATAATAAAACCACATGTCTTCAACCCTTGGGTGTTCTGGATCTGTCCTGTGGGACTCCACCACATGTCTTAAAGCCTTGTGTGTCCTGGATCCATCCTGTGCGACTCCACCACGTCTTCAACCCTTGTGTGTTCTGGATCCGTCCTGTGGGAATCCACCAGCTGCACAGCAAAAAAACACTTAAGACAGTTAGAATCATAGAATGTTAGAGTTGGAAGGGTCATTGTGTCCAACCCCCCCCCCCGCTCAATGCAGTGCAATTGGCCAAAGCCTTGAAATTGTTGTGGCCTACACAACCCCATCAGCCGAGCAAGCATTCCTTACTAACATACTGTACCTGTTGCTATCGGTTAAGACCCTATTGCGCTTTATTGCTTCCCAGCTCCTGTACAAATGTGAGCACTCTTTATTATATTTTTACAATAATACAACAGTCTAATTGCTTTTATCAACAATAAGGCAGTCATGGGGGGTGTACCTGTGCACTATGAGTTGACTTGATGTCCTTGGATGTATGCATGCCATAGAGAATTTGGACATGTCCCCATAACCCCTGCATGTGTAAGAAGCTTCTAATTATACTAATCAACAACGAACATGTAAGAACAGTTCTAGCAGAGCAATCCTAGAACTAATATGACTACTTTTTTTTCTGTTAAATTGACCTCGGTTTCTGAAGATATAATCCCTCCACATGTGGCTAGTGTATAAATGTACTTACCCTTCCAACTTCCACGAGCTTGGTAATCATCACTATGCTTGAACAGTGTTCTTGCCAAACCATCCTCCAGAAGTCATAGATCATGTCCTGCTTTGGACCTGTAGTGTGCCAGTTATATATAAAAAAAAATAATTTGTAACAAGAAATGTGGATTTACAATTTGCTTCTTATTTTTGGAAAGTCTAATGACACTCAAAACCTGAAAAGTCAAATCCTTCACCTTCTGCCATGACATATACAGAAGTGTCGGAAGCTGGGACTGACAATGCCTTATGGTCAGTCTTGCGCTAGGTAATTTATCTCTGTACCCACAGCAATGACATATTGGAAACAAAGTACGGTAAATGCCTTTACTTAAGTAACAAAATAATGGCAAGTCTCCAAATTAAAGAAATAAAAGTAAGTAATTTATGACCATTGTATGTAGCGAGGAAAAAAATCTACGCTTAAATTATTTACCCCTTGTCACTTGGAAGTGGTTCCCGACAAAGATTCCAAAATGGTCAATGTGTTGGGTTGGCAGTTAGCACATGCAGTTAGGCTTTTAAAGGAAACCCATCAGCAGGTTTTTGCTATTTAATCTGAGAGCAGCATAATGTAGGAAATGAGACCCTGATTCCAACAATGTATCACTTAGATTACTGGCTACAGCAGCTGTGGCACAATCAGAACTTTTAGATGCAGCATATAGCAAAGCTGAGAAAGCTGCCCCCACAAGACTCTCTATGTACATTGTCTATATTGACAGTGAGCTGCTTATCAGAGGAAGGGGCGTGGTCGGATTAGAGCTCACATGTTGCTGTAGTCCAGCAGTGATTATCTCCTTGTGATAAAACCTTCAATGTATGTAAACAACAGCTTATAGCCCAAAAAGTGACACATCTTTGAATTTAGTGTCTCAGCTGTTATCTCCTGCTGTACTCAGATTACATGGCAAAGACCTGCTGACAGATTCCCTTTAAAGAAGACGGCCTTACTGTGCACATATGTTTTGTATAAGTGCACATTTTCTTACTATGGCTTACTTATTAAATGTTTTAGTAGAAAAGTTGGTCAGCTCCTACATTTGCATAGGAAATGAATACTTGTAGAAGTTTAGGTTTGATCTACCTTTGCAACTAAGGTAGGATTAACAGGATTCAGAAACAGTGACCTCGGAAAGTGACTTTTGCATTACCACCATTGTGGTGCAGTTGGTCAGTCTTTCAATAGCATTTTGTTTCTGTTCTACCTGGAGCAAGGTTGTTTCTTAGTAAACCAACGTCTCTCACTATTGTCCTTAAAATGGTATTGAATTGGACGTTTGCCACAGATTTTTGTACACTCCAGAGCTTCTAAACAACGCAAAACAAAGCATTGAAAATCTCATTCATATGACTCAAGGTTGAGAAGCTACAGACGCACCAATGAATATGACTGAAAGCAGTATTTATCACAAAAAAATATTTGACAAAAACTATGCAACCTTCCACACATATAATCATCCCGCATGTAAAAAGGCTGTGTCCATTGTATGACTTAGTTCCCAGAAGCCCGTCATTGGAACAAACGATTTTGCTCATATGTTTGCATAACATTTCCAAAATATTTTGCCACTTGCTCCCCAGTTCTAATAACAAGATAATACATTATCACATCAGCTCTTGTACAAGTAGAATTTTTTTATTGTTATTAATGTGAGGTTCTTAGCGCCAGTTGTCCGGAGAAACCAGCTACATATCGATATTAACGCAATAATTAGGTTGCTTATTAGATTTAATTAGAGAATTTTCTGCATAAGATTGGTGGCTGCATGGGGAAAATTAATAATAAATTATATGATTCTGGGAAACAATAAAGGTCTCACAAAAAAAGTATTATGGTGTCATTAATAGGGTTTTCAAGGTTTATTGACAGCCCATCCACACCTGACTGGTAGGGGTTCAACTCTTGGCAACCTGCCAACTAACTGTATGCCTTCTACATAGAGTAATGGTGGACATGATGGACATAGCAGCTTTGAGACAAAAACAATTGGGGACAAGCAACACTATTAAAATAGACAAAGGGTGCTGCAATATGTAAAAGATAGCCAAATATTATACCAAAGACTCACACAAAAGAAACCTTCACAGACCACACTAGCAGCTTTGTCCTGTTCCCTTCAAGGGAGCACCCCGGACAGATACTACTATGTAGCCTACATAACAAACTCCAAATCTGAGGATAGAACAAGGTTTTGGAGGGATGTATTCACTACTAACAAAATGGGATGAAACTCAAATAAACCCGCACTATAAAGCCCTACTTTTATTATTATACAAGTAGTAAAAATTGCTATAGGGTATAAAATTAGGTCCCTAATCTGCCTAAATTCATTGTTATTAAAGTGCTCAATTTCTTATATTTAATGGGTAACACCCCGGGGTTCTAACACCTATTAGGCAGAAAAGGACACACAAATTTAACGCATTAGTCCCCCCAACATGTTTTGCCACATTTGCGTCCTCATCAGGGGATGGGACACTGGCTTTCAAAAATAAAAGTTACATTTTAGGGCTTTATAGTGAGGGTTTAATTGGATTTCTTCCCAATTTGTTAATAATACTATGTGCAGTAGACTGAAAATGATTGGAAGAAGCTGCAGAACTGTTGCTAAAATCCGTAGCCCCATCTAACAGCTAACAGAGTGGGACCACACTAATCGGATGTTGATGGATTGAAAAACCTGTTTAAGAAGCCAATATCTGCCATATCAAGGAAAATGGTGGCCATCTTTTCACCTTGTTCTAATTGACGTACTCACCTTGTGTTGCAATGAAGTGATTAGATCTGTGATAACCCTAAAAAAAAAAGAAATATATGTAAATGATTTTCTTGTCATATCCACTGTCTAACATTCCCATCATGCATTTTGACAAGCACTGTTATCCACAAAAAAGGAGACGTGACATAGGATTAGGGAAGACAGACAAATGGTATGTGCATCAATTAGTCCTTAAGCCATCACCCTGTAACAGGAATTTCACAGTCCAGAAACAAGACTGGAGAATAGAATGGCAGAAGTGAGGAAATGATGGATGATATGAGAAGCAGAAAGAAACCTTCTCAAGAAGAGTTCCTTGCATCTGAAGGCAACAGTAGAAAAACTTATCAACTAAATTTATGGAAACCTTAATGAAAGGTCCATGAGTTTTTAGCAAGATTACCAGCCTTCAGCGAAACATGTATTTTCATGGAAAAATGAATAAAATGATGTGCAGAGCAAGTTTAGAGGGAAAAAAATGGAAAACTGATATGGTAGAAGGGGAAAGGATAAGGGTACATGAGAAACAATACTGTATATTCAGTGGGCCATAAGAAAGGAATAAGGCAAGGTAAAAAGACAGAGGGCGACCAAAGAGGAAAGTAGGCTGAGAAGGTCCAAGGTTTTTGGGAAGCTGTTTATAATTAAATCATATAGTGGAATGTATACATTTCTGGAAAGAGAAGATGCCAAATATAAGTGTCTATCCTCTACTGTTTATCCCAGGGCGATAAAGCACCTGGTTATGGGAGATGGAGAATAGGATCACAAGCTTGATACTCACTTCTCTGTTTATCCGGATCTACCGGTGATCCCAAAGACAGAAAGACAGTGAAAGGGGGCAAAGATGTTAAGGAGGGAAAGTGGAAAGAAAAAAAAACCAAGAAACAAAGGGATAAATGAAGGGGAAAAGATTAGGAAGATTGAGAGGAGAACAAAAATAAAACAATGTCGTAATGAGAAAGGGGTAGAGGATTGACCAGGAAAACAAAAGAAGTTACAAGTGGGTGGAACATTAGTATGAGATCAGGAATGGCAGAGATTGGATAGGGTGACGAAACAAAATGCAGTAGATAGAGAAAAGGCAGCAGAGAAAAGAAAGGATAAAGATGTATTAGCAGAAACAAAAAGACAGGCAGCATAGTACTACTATGAAATTAGAGACGATTTCCCAATAGATATACTGTATATATGACATATACTGTACATTCGATATACCATGAAACGTCCATTATTTGGCATCTAATTGATGACAATCTGTTTGCACATTTCTCATTCATTATTATAGTGTAATACCAAGTACCCTTGCTCTTGAAAGTAGTACAGATAAGACCCCCAAGTGACCAGTCATTAAAAACATGGCCTATGGTTATGTTAAAAATGTCCACAGAGGGAATACAATACAGTGACTACTAACCAGGAGCAAACATAAATGCTAAATGGTCATCTACAATGGACCTCTCGGACATTATTGAGAGTTTAAACCACTTTTACCCAAAATCTGAAGCGTAGAAAATGTAGGGCTTCTTAATGACAATTTCCATACTTTGCTAACAAAGTAAGAAACTATATACTGTAGGAGCAGAGAGTCTCCAAAAATGTGTAATTTAGGCTGTGGCTACATAGGATAGCTCAAGTGAATAGGGTCATATAGCGACCCTAAGCTTTGCGACAAGCAAGTCGCAAAGCTTAGGATCCTGTTGGATTTTTTTGGTACTTGTTAGTCACAATGTAAGCACAGTCACTTGCATTATATTCCATTATTGCATTGGCATACAGAGACTTTTGGCCATGTGACCTGGGTATTTTGCAGATTACATTGTGATGTCTGATGTCACTGCTCTTCATGTCAGCTTTCTCAAGCCTACAGTTACGCCTTTTGTACGTTTCAGTGTTTTGCTTCCATTTTCATTAAAATAAATAGATTTATTAAAAAAAAAAGAATATGTAATCACATTTGATTTTTCTGTGCTTAATGTAATTTCTGTTTCTGATTTAAAATATATATACTGTATATAAAGAATGTTAAAATATTGATCAAACACTGACAGCACACGGATGGCACACTGGAACAATGGACTTCTGCATGAAACCTATACGTTCAGTATTTGATAAGTATTTTACATCAGTATTTATAAGGCAAAACCAAGAATGGAACAATCAGAGGAAAAGTATAATAGAAACACGTCACCCCTGTATTTATCATCCACTCCTGGTTTTGGCATACACATACTGATGCAAAATACTCACCAAATACTGAAAGTATCTGTAAGAGTACTGACAAAGAAATCAAGCTGGCAAAGTTAGCTGCTGAAGAACAAATCATCGACAGTAAAGTAAATATATTAATTCTAAGAATAAAAAAATAATATTTTATCAGTTATCGAAAATATGATCATATAAATGGAATTTAATTGTATTGGACAAAGGGAAGGCTGATATAAACACATACTTTTCATTGGATATCATTCAGCAAGACAGAAAACAAGTTTTATTACAGAATATAACCAACTTAACAAGAAGTACAGCGGTGTCTGAGCAAATAAACTATTGATAAAATTCCCAGGACAAATGTTATACATCGATGTTGTGACGACTCCTGTAGTGGACCCTCTGGGCGTGGCACCAACCCTCCCAGGGCGAGCTGACCTAGTGAGGACCACCCCCTATACAGGGAGTGTCAGGGGCAAGCCCAAGGGGGTAAGGTACCATGACTGCTGGCACCAGGTGGCCGTCTCACAGGAGACACGAGTGAGTGTGTCTGCAGGAACGTGCAAAGAGTGGATACAGGGACACACAGGGTACAGGACGGTACAGGGAGAGTGTACGGAGGCACGGAGAGTACAGGACAATACAAGGCGTGTACACGGGAGTGCGCTAGATACAGGATAGTGCAAGGCAGGTACACGAGAGCACGTATGGCATGCACAGACAAGCACACCCAGGTGCAAGCAAAGCAGGGCGCATGCAAAGGACCACGCCAGAGTATAGAGTTACACAGAGCGTGCGCAGAGAGCATGCCCGAGTGAAGACTAGGCAGAAGGTGTGCCAGGAGGCACAACTGAGCATAGAGCAGAGCGTATGCAAAGGAGGATGACAGAGCAGAGACAGCATGTGCAATGAAGCACAATAGAACACTGAGCAGAGTGTATGAACGGAGCATGTGCTGGGAAGCAAGGCAAGGCAGAGTACAGGAAAAGAACGCAAAGCAGAGGATCCGAATACAGCGCACAGCCAGGCAAGGACCAAGCCAGGAAGAAGCACAACAATATTCAGGCCCTCCCATAGGAAGAGGTAGCCTGATATAGGGCATGAGTGCTAGGACTTCTGGGTCAGGTCCTCCAGGACCATAGAGAAGACAAGGCTGCAGCTAGAACCAAGAATAGCGCACATGCGCACTAGCAACGTTGTGCAGCCATGGAACTAAGTACGAGAGGTGCGCGTGTGCACCCGACAGGACCTCCCGGAAGGGCTGTGGCGCCGGAAGTGGTGACGTCGGGCGCAGGGTCCTGCCCCCAGGTGAGAGCGGCGTGACAAGCGGCGGGACACATGTGTTTTGAGGAAGCTGAGCTCAGTAAATGACAGATGATGTAGCTCATCTTCTGAGGGTCTCTTGTAACAGAGTCAATGCTACAAAATTGGAGGATGTCCTATGTGGCACCGATATTCAAGAAGATGGATCCAGGCAACTACTGTCCAGTAAGTTTGACATCAGTGGTGTGCAAATTTTGTATGGCATTATAACAAATGAGAGGAAGTTTGATGTTGATAAATGTAAAGTATTGCACTTAGGCTGCAATAATCATATCGCTGAGAACACATAAGAATCACAGAGAGGTTTTTTGATCTCCAAATAATATGGATTTATCCAGGAAAAATTATTTCCAAAGACAATAATTTATAAAAAATTATAATTGTCTTTATTAGTACATATATTCAATATACAACAATGCACAAACCAGAAAACAAATAAAATTCATACTGGATATTAAATCCATATGGAAAAGAACAGGCGGGCAGCAAGTATCACAATTAAAGCGATGGGGGGCATATATAACACATTTCTCATAGAGAAGGAAAAATCCTCCATGTATACCTGAAACAACACACAGTCATATTTATTAAATAAAGTGCTTAGTGCATAAAGTGTGCCATCCCAATATGACCAGGAGGATGTTATCGAAAAAGTAACAATAGAGTGATGCCCATAAAATGACACATACAGTAGATAACACCAGTACCAAGATCATACAGAGATGATTAAGATAATAGTAGTAATCACATTCTCTAGTATAATCCAATAATGAACCAATAATGCATAGTGTATTATCAAAATTCCTCACCAATGGTAATGTCCAGGCCAACGCACAAGGAGCCCCCCGAAGAAGATACAGCGAAACGTGCTGTGGGGACATCAGAAGCTCTATGACCACTGTGGATGTGCTGTGGGGACATATGAAACTATGGACATATGAAACTCTATGACCACTGTGAATGTGATGTGGAGACGTGATGCTGTATCAACACTGTGGATGTGATGGAATATGTGACGCTCTATCAACACTGTGGATGTGATATGGGGAACATGTGAAGCTCTGTCACCACTGTGGATGTGATGTGAGGGATATGTGAAGTTCTATCACCTCTGTGGATGTGATGTGGAGACATGTAAGGCTCTATCACCACTGTGGATGTGCAGTGGGAACATGTGAGGCTCTATGACTACTGTGGATGTTATGTGGGGGACATATGAAGCTCCATGACCACGCTGAATGTGATATGGAGACATGTGCTGCTCTACCACCACTGTGAATGTGATGTGACATGTGAAGCTCTAGCTCCACTGTGGATGTGATGTGGGGGACCTGTTAAGTTCTAGGACCACTGTGGATGTGCTGTTGAGACATAGGGCTCTCTTCCACCACTGTGGATGGGATGTGAAGACATGTGAAGCTCTGTCACCACTGTGGACGTGATGTGGGGGATATGTAAAGCTCTGTCACCACTTTGGATGTGATGTGGGGACATGTGAAGTTCTATTACCATTGTGGATGTCTTGTGGAGACATGTGATGCTCTATCACCACTGTGGATGTGATGTGGGGGACGTGAAGCTCTATCACCACTGTGGATGTGATGTGGAGATATGTGACTCTCTATCACCACTGTGGATGTGATGTGGGGACATGTGAAGCTCTATCACCACTGTGGATGTGATGTGGGGGACTTATGAAGCTCTTTCACCACTGTGGATGTGATGTGGGGGACATGTGAAGCTCTGTCACCACTGTGGATGCGATGTGGGGAACATGAGAAGTTATACCACCACCCACCACTGAGAATGTGCTATGGGGACATGTGAAGTTCTATCACTACTGTGGATGTGATGTGGGGGACATGTGAAGCTCTGTCACCACTGTGGATGTGATGTGAGGGATATGTGAAGCTCTGTCAACACTGTGAATGTGATGTGAGGGATATGTGAAGCTCTGTCAACACTGTGGATGTGATGTGGAGACATGTGACTCTCTGTCACCACTGAATAAGGAAGGTAGTGAGAATCAGTATATGTAGCATATATAAAAGTCTGGTATGTCTATCTAATATACCGTACTAGTAAATAACATACTGCCAAAATATACTCACAGGGACTGTAATAGACCGGTTGTAAAATTACACATAGCACAAGGGGGAGGACGAATCCAAGAAACAACCAATTGTCATAATAAAATTGCTTTATTGAAGAGGTAAGGCAAGGAACAAATACAACGTGCTTTGTAACTATAAAATTATTACCAACAGACTAGGGACACAAGGGACCATTGCTGCCAATGCTACAAAGAAGTTAAA
The DNA here is from genome assembly GCF_039654945.1 of Dendrobates tinctorius. Classification (NCBI taxonomy): domain Eukaryota; kingdom Metazoa; phylum Chordata; class Amphibia; order Anura; family Dendrobatidae; genus Dendrobates; species Dendrobates tinctorius. Next base: position 33,761,128 of record NW_027361683.1, read on the forward strand.
TCCATGATTGATGACAAGGGTCGAATGCTCACAAGTGTGACAGGAGCCTAACAGCCAACATTACCCAATGTAGCATCCATGATATAGTAACAACAGCAAGGGAGAAGGCAACCAATCCAGTAAGAATCAAATAATATATACATGCGGTCAGTGTACATTAGCTGAACAAAGTAGCAACTGGCAAACAAAGGGTCCCCGTGTCCGCCCCAACGCGCGTTTCGGAACACCTTCGTCAGGGGGCGCAATGAATAATATAAAAATCGCTGTTTAAAAAGTGGGCATAAACCGGAAGGCCTCTGACGGCGCAACCGGAAGTTGTCATCAGTATCCATGGTGACGTGCACGCATAGAGTGCATAATGTATAAGCGCCAGTGGCAATATGCCGCGTTGCCCGGGAGACACCAACGCCCCTCCAGGCATGACGATGGGGAGATGTGATGCCCAAATCTCGCGGGGCCCCGCGTGACTAGATGCCCATAGCTTCCTGACGTCAGCACCGGAAGTGCTGTGAGCGCCACACAGGCGCAGCATTGACAATGAATCAAGCGCCACCATATTTGGGACTGGCAATTATGCTCAAATGATCACAGTTTTATAGTAGTAATAATTGGCACACAAAATAAGGGAATCATGGCATACTTTGCATCGAGAGAGATCTATTAGACATGGCAATAGACATGAATGGTTATAAAAGCACCATGGGTACATTTCAGATATAATCTTATTGTAGAGGGGCAGCAAACCGTGAAAAAGTGACCATACATATGAAAATGAATACATAAGCCGCCATATGTATAATATGGTCTAGTCATTTCGTCACCAACACAGAAAGCAATAACAATAGTAATAAATACAACATAATAACAAAAGAGAATTATAAATATTATAGACATGTGAAAATTTAGTGTACAGGAAAATCCGTAACACTCGAATTGTGTTTCTGAAAGGTGACCAAACCCAGATAAAGGCCATAAATATGTATACAAGGTACAATGCATATGATGCATAATAAGGGAAATAAGCATCAACAACAATACGTATCGCATTGCCGATATCAAATAGTACGTATGTATATAGTCCATAAAAATTATAGCAGCATTCACTCTTCCACGTCTCTGATGGAAGGGGGATGCTTCATAACCCTGAGCATATACATCAGCAAATCCATCCGGAAGCCCACAGAATAGAAAGCAATGAGCTAAAAAATATAAAAGTATAAAATCAAGGAAATGAAAATACAAGCGACAAAGCAGGAGGAACTCTACATAAATCTATTCCAAGTAGGGGGCAAAACTCAGATTCTCGTTCAAACCGTGAGGATGCATAGTTCGCAAGGTCCAAATCCAGCGGGATTCAAGGCGTGCTAATTTAGTAGACAACTTACCCCCCCCGTATATTGATGTCAATGGCATCAATACCTCTAAATCTAATCAGGCTACTATTGCTCACATGGCAAAGTTTGAAATGCCGTGGAATCGTCATTAGTGAGGATGCATCCACCTGGCCAACTGACGCCTCAATGCCCAAAACATGCTCGCGCACACGCACCCTCAACTGACGTGAAGTAAGGCCTACATAAGATTACACGGGCATGTAGCATAGTAAATAACATACCGTGTATCACATGAAATTGATTTCTTGATGTTAAAAATCTTGCCGCTAGAGTCAGAGAAGGTGGGGTCGCGATCCATGTTAGGGCAAGCGACACAGTGGCCACATGGATAGCTTCCGCACCGCGTGGTCATGTTATCAAGGAACGTAGTCCTATGCTCACCCGCATAAAGACTGCGAGTAAGATGGTCCCTCAAATTTCTAGCTAGTCTGAAGCCTAATGCAGGTCTCTCTGGTATAATTTTGGATAGGTTAGGATCTACCTTCAGAATGGGCCAGGACTTCTGAAGAGCCTTACGTACCAAGTATGCTTGGGAGTTATAGCCGGTTATAAACCTAACATGGGGTTCCTTAGATGCAGACGAACAACGCATATTACTATACAAAAGGGATGAGCGAGAACTAAATTTTGCCCTATTATATGCCCCCTTTATAGAACGTCGGCTATAACCTCGATCCAAAACCCGTTTCCTTAATTCCTCAGCCTGTTTTTCAAAATCTGAGTCTGAGGAACAGATCCGCCGTAAGCGGAGAAACTGTCCCACAGGCACCGCCCTGATGACATGTCCAGATGACATAAGGTAGCGTGAAGAAGTGAGTTTGTGGCAGTCGGTTTACAGTAAATATCCGTTTGCAACATGCCAGTAGTATCCATCTTGACTATATTGTCAAGAAACTCCACTTTTTCACAATCATATACAAATGTCAACCTGATATTAAGTTCGTTGCTGTTCAAGTCAGAAAGAAAACGGGAAAGGTCAGAGGAGGAACCCTGCCAGATGAAGAGAATGTCATCAATGTACCGGGTCCAGAGAAGGCCTTACATCACGTCAGTTGAGGGTACGTGTGCGCGAGCATGTTTTGGGCATTGAGGCTTCAGTTGACCAGGTGGATGCATCCTCACTGAAGACGATTCCATGGCATTTCAAACTTTGCCATGCGAGCAATAGTAGACTGATTTGATTTAGAGGTATTGATGCCATTGACATCAATATACGGGGGGGTAAGTTGTCTACTAAATTAGCACGCCTTGAATCCCGCTGGATTTGGACCTTGTGAACTGTGCATCCTCACGGTTTGAACAAGAATCTGAGTTTTGCCCCCTACTTGGAATAGATTTATGTAGAGTTCCTCCTGCTTTGTCGCTTGTATTTTCATTTCCTTGATTTTATACTTTTATATTTTTTAGCTCATCGCTTTCTATTCTGTGGGCTTCCGGATGGATTTGCTGATGTATATGTACAGGTTTATGAAGCATCCCCCTTCCATCAGAGACGTGGCAAGAGTGAATGTTGCTATAATTTTTATGGACAATATACAGTTGTGGACAAAAGTATTGACACCCCTGCAATTCTGTCAGATAATACTCAGTTTCTTCCTGAAAATGATTGCAAACACAAATTCTTTGTTATTATTATCTTCATTTAATTTGTCTTAAATGAAAAAAACACAACAAGAATTGTCCTAAAGACAAATTGGATATAATTCCACACCAAACATAAAAAAGAGGGTGGACAAAAGTATTGGCACTGTTCGAAAAATCATGTGATGCTTCTCTAATTTGTGTAATTAACAGCACCTGTAACTTACCTGTGGCACCTGACAGGTGTTGGCAATAACTAAATCACACTTGCAGCCAGTTGACATGGATTAAAGTTGACTCAACCTCTGTCCTGTGTCCTTGTGTGTACCACATTGAGCATGGAGAAAAGAAAGAAGAAGACCAAAGAACTGTCTGAGGACTTGAGAAACCAAATTGTGAGGAAGCATGAGCAATCTCAAGGCTACAAGTCCATCTCTAAAGACCTGAATGTTCCTGTGTCTACCGTGAACAGTGTCATTAAGAAGTTTAAAGCCCATGGCACTGTGGCTAACCTCCCTAGATGTGGACGGAAAAGAAAAATTGACAAGAGATTTCAACGCGAGATTGTGCGGATGTTGGATAAAGAACCTCGACTAACATCCAAACAAGTTCAAGCTGCCCTGCAGTCCGAGGGTACAACAGTGTCAACCCGTACTATCCGTCGGCGTCTGAATGAAAAGGGACTGTATGGTAGGAGACCCAGGAAGACCCACTTCTTACCCCGAGACATAAAAAAGCCAGGCTGGAGTTTGCCAAAACTTACCTGAAAAAGCCTAAAACGTTTTGGAAGAATGTTCTGTGGTCAGATGAGACAAAAGTAGAGCTTTTGGGCAAAGGCATCAACATAGAGTTTACAGGAGAAAAAAGAGGCCTTCAAAGAAAAGAACACGGTCTCTACAGTCAAACATGGCGGAGGTTCCCTGATGTTTTGGGGTTGCTTTGCTGCCTCTGGCACTGGACTGCTTGACCGTGTGCATGGCATTATGAAGTCTGAAGACTACCAACAAATTTTGCAGCATAATGTAGGGCCTAGTGTGAGAAAGCTAGGTCTCCCTCAGAGGTCATGGGTCTTCCAGCAGGACAATGACCCAAAACACACTTCAAAAAGCACTAGAAAATGGTTTGAGAGAAAGCACTGGAGACTTCTAAGGTGGCCAGCAATGAGTCCAGACCTGAATCCCATAGAACACCTGTGGAGAGATCTAAAAATGGCAGTCTGGAGAAGGCACCCTTCAAATTTCAGGGACCTGGAGCAGTTTGCCAAAGAAGAATGGTCTAAAATTCCAGCAGAGCATTGTAAGAAACTCATTGATGGTTACCGGAAGTGGTTGGTCGCAGTTATTTTGGCTAAAGGTTTTGCAACCAAGTATTAGGCTGAGGGTGCCAATACTTTTGTCTGGCCCATTTTTGAAGTTTTGTGTGAAATGATCAATATTTTGCTTTTTGCTTTATTCTCTTTTGTGTTTTTTCATTTAAAACAAATTAAATGAAGATAATAATACCAAAGAATTTGTGTTTGCAATCATTTTCAGGAAGAAACTGAGTATTTAATCTGACAGAATTGCAGGGGTGTCAATACTTTTGGCCACAACTGTACATACTATATGATATCGGCAATGCGATACGTACTGTTGTTGATGCTTATTTCCCTTATTATGCATCGTCTGCATTGTACCTTGTATACATATTTATGACCTTTATCTGGGTTTGGTCACCTTTCAGAAACGCAATTCGAGTGTTACGGATTTTCCTGTACACTAAATTTTCACATGTCTATAATATTTATAATTCTCTTTTGTTATTATGTTGTATTTATTACTATTGTTATTGCTTTCTGTGTTGGTGACGAAATGACTAGACCATATTATACATATGGCGGCTTATGTATTCATTTTCATATGTATGGTCACTTTTTCACGGTTTGCTGCCCCTCTACAATAAGATTATATCTAAAATGTACCCATGGTGTTTTTATAACCATTCATCTCTATTGCCATGTCTAATAGATCTCTCTCGATGCAAAGTATGGCATAATTCCCTTATTTTGTGTGTCAATTGTTACTACTATAAAACTGTGATCATTTGAGCATAGTTGCCAGTCCCAAATATGGTGGCGCTTGATTCATTGTCAATGCTGCACCTGTGTGGCGCTCACAGCACTTCCTGTGCTGACGTCGGGAAGCTATGGGCGTCTAGTCACGCGGGGCCCCGCGAGATTTGGGCGTCACATCTCCCCATCGTCATGCCTGGAGGGGCGTTATTGTCTCCCGGGCAAAGCAGCATATTGCCACTGGCGCTTACAAATTATGCACGCTATACGTGCGCGTCACCATGGATACTGATGACAACTTCCGGTTGCAGAGGCCTTCCGGTTTATGCCCACTTTTTAAACAGCGATTTTATATTATTCATTGCACCCCCTGATGAAGGTGTTCCGAAACGCGCGTTGGGGCGGGCACGGGGACCCTTTGTTTGCCAGTTGCTACTTTGTCCAGGTAACGTACACTGACCGCATGTATATATTATTTAATTCTTACTGGATTGGTTGCCTTCACCTTTTCTGCTGTTACTATATCATGGATGTTACATCAGGCAATGTTGGCTGTTAGGCTCCTGTCACACTTGTGAGCATTCGACCCTTGTCATTAATCATGAAGTTAACTTCTTTGAAGCATTGGCAGCAATGGTCCCTTATGTCCCTATTCTGTTGGTAATGATTTTATAGTTACAAAGTACATTGTATTTGTTCCTTGCCTTACCACTTCAATAAAGCAATTTTATTATGACCATTCGTTGTTTCTTGGATTCGTCCTCCCCCTTGGTCTCTGTCACCACTGTGGATGTGATGTGTCGGCATGTGAAGCTCTATCACCACTGTGGATGTGCAGTGGGGACATGTGCTGCTCTACCTCCACTGTGAATGTGATGTGACATGTGAACCTCTATTTCCACTGTGGATGTGATGTGGGGGACTTATGAAGTTCTATGACCACTGTGGATGTGCTGTTGAGACATGTGACTCTCTACTACCACTGTGGATGGGATGTGAGGACATGTGCATCTCTGTCACCACTATGCATGTGATGTGGGAGATATGTGAAGCTGTCAACACTGTGGATGTGTTGTGGAGACATGTGGTGCTCTATCACCACTGTGGATGTGACGGGACATGTGAGGCTTTATCACCACTGTGGATGTGATGTGGGGGACATGTGAAGCTCTTTTACCACTGTGGATGTGCTTGGGGGACATGTGAAGCTCTATCACTACTATGGATGTGATGTGGGGACATGTGAAGCTATATCATTCCTGTGCATGTGATGTGGGGGACATGTGATGCTCTGTCACCAATGTGGATGTGATGTGGGGACATGTGAAGTTCTTTCACCACTGTGGATGTGTTGTGGAGACATGTGGTGCTCTATCACCACTGTGGATGTAACTGGACATGTGAAGCTCTATCACTACTGTGGATGTGATGTGGGGACATGGGAAGCTCTGTCACCACTGTGGATGTGATGTGGGGGATATGTGAAGCTCTGTCAACACTGTGGATGTGATGTGGAGACATGTGACTCTATCACCACTGTGGATGCTATGTGGGAACATGTGAAGCTCTATCACCACTGTGGATGTGATGTGGGGGACATGTAAAGCTCTGTCACCACTGTGAATATGCTGTGGGGACATGTGAGGCTTTATCACCACTGTGGATGGATGTGGGGGACATGTGAAGCTCTTTTACCACTGTGGATGTGCTTGGGGGACATGTGAAGCTCTATCACTACTATGGATGTGATGTGGGGACATGTGAAGCTATATCATCCCTGTGCATGTGATGTGGGGGACATGTGATGCTCTGTCACCTCTGTGGATGTGATGTGGGGACATGTGAAGTTCTTTCACCACTGTGGATGTGATGTGGGGGACATGTAAAACTCTGTCACCACTGTGAATATGCAGTGGGGATATGTGAAGCTTTATCACCACTGTGGATGTGATGTGGGGGACATGTGACGCTATTTACCACTGTGGTTGTGTTGTGGGGACATTTGAAGCTCTATCACTACTATGGATGTGATGTGGGGACATGTGAAGCTATATCACCCTAGTCCATGCCCTCATCATCTCTCGCCTTGACTACTGCAACCTCATGCTCTGCGGCCTCCCCTCAAACACTCTCGCACCCCTCCAATCTATTCTAAACTCTGCTGCCCGACTAATCCACCTGTCCCCCCGCTATTCCCCAGCTTCTCCCCTCTGTCAATCCCTTCACTGGCTCCCAATTGCCCAGAGACTCCATTACAAAACCCTAACCATTACATACAAAGCCATCCACAACTTGTCTCCTCCATACATCTGTGACCTCGTCTCCCGGTACTTTCCTGCACGCAACCTCCGATCCTCACAAGATCTCCTTCTCTACTCCCCTTTTATCTCCTCTTCCCACAATCGCATACAAGATTTCTCTCGCGCATCACCCCTACTCTGGAACTCTCTACCACAACATATCAGACTCTCACCTACCATCGAAACCTTCAAAAAGAGCCTGAAGACCCACCTCTTCCGACAAGCCTATAACCTGCAGTAACCACCGATCGACCAAACCGCTGCACGACCAGCTCTACCCCCGCCTACTGTATTATCACCCATCCCTTGAAGATTGTGAGCCCTCGCGGGCAGGGTCCTCTCTCCTCCTGTACCAGTTATGACTTGTACTGTTTAAGATTATTGTACTTGTTTTTATGTATACCCCTCACATGTAAAGCGCCATGGAATAAATGGCGCTATAACAATAAATAATAATAATAATAATAATAATAATAATATCATCACTGTGGATGTGATGTGGGAGACATGTGAAGCTCTGTCACCACTGTGAACGTGCTGTGGGGACATGTGAGGCTTTATTATCACTGTGGATGTGCTGTGGGGACATGTGAAGCTATATCATCACTGTGGATGTGATGTGGGGCATATGTGAAGCTCTTTTACCACTGTGGATGTGCTGTGGGGACATGTGAGGCTATCTCCATTGTGGATGTGATGTGTTGTGCAGTTAATGTGCATCTTTCCACAGATGAGAACACTGCTCTGTTATTTCCAATACTGGAGAGATGATAGAGGTCAGCGCAGGGGCAGATTACTGACAGCCAATGAGTGTACAGAGGGTGGTGCTGAACCCTGAGCTGTGGTTGAGCAAAATCTGGTTGTGAGGTTAGATAATAAAGCACAGGGAGCTGTCAAGTTTGGTAGATCTGAAGGTAAACAAAGTGGGTGCACTGAATGAAGCGAAATTTAGGAGGAATGAAGGAAACAAAAAAACTAAATTTATACTGGTGTTGCATATCACGATACAGCACAGATTAGCTTAAAAAAAACGGATTTTGGTGTCGGACAACTTTTTTAACCCCTTTCCGACATCGGGCGTAAATTTACGCCAATGTCGGACTCCCTTTCCTTTGATGTGGGCTCCAGCAGTGAGCCCACATCTTTCCTGGGACATGTCAGCTGTTTTGATTGACCCGTGGATATTAACCAGTTAAATGCCGCTGTCAAACCTCTGACAGCGGCATTTAACTCGCACTTCTGGCCATCGGGCAGGAAATCCGCCCACCAATGATCCCCGTCACGTGATCGCTGGTCACCGGTGGGTTGGCATGACAACCGGAGGTCTGCTGGAGACCTCTATGGTTGTCAGTGCCGGATTGCTATGAGCGCCGCTGATCTGATCATCCGCTTTATGTAGCAGAGCAGATTGGGTTATGGCATCTTCTAGTCTTCCATGGAAACTATTGAGGCATGCCAAAAGTTTAAAAAAATGTTTGATTTTTTAAAAACTAAGTTCAAATCACCCCCCTTTCACCCCATTCAAAATAAAACAATAAAAAAATCAAACATACACATATTTGGTATCGCCGCATTCAGAATCGCCCGATCTATCAAAAAGAAAATAGGATTAACCTGATCGCTAAATGGTGTAGTGGGAAAAAAGTAAAAACACCAGAATTACTTTTTTTGGTCGCTGCGACACTGCATTAAATTTAAATAATGGGCGATCAAAGGAATGTATCTGCACCAAAATGGTATCATTAAAAACGTCAGCTCGGCGCGCAAAAAATAAGCCCTCACCCAACCCGAGATCACGAAAAATGGAGACGCTACGAGTATCGGAAAATGGAGCAATTTATTTATTTTTTTTAACAAAGTTTGGAATTTTTTTTCACCACTTAGATAAAAAAGAACCTAGACATGTTTGGTGTCTATGAACTCGCAATGACCTGGAGAATCATAATGGCAGGTTATTTTTAGCATTTATTGAATCTAGTAAAAAAAGTCGAACAAAAAAAACAGTGTGGGATTGCACTTTCTTTGCAATTTCACCTCACTTTGAATATTTTCCTGTTTTCTTGTACCTGATATGCTAAAACCAAAAATGGCTTTCAAAACTACAACTCGTCCCGCAAAAAACAAGCTCTCACATGTTCATATTGATAGTAAAATATAAAACTTGTCAGTTTTATATTTTGTTGTTTATTTGTTGTATATTTGGTTGTCAGTTGTCAGATCTGACAACTGACAACCAACTCTCATTTTGTCAACACATCATTTCAATGCGAATGTTACAATTGGGAGTCATTTGCTACTGAATTTAAAGGCGTCAACCAATATGGTAATGGACCTTACTATCATATTTGCACATTGACTGCCTCAACAAAATGGAAATTATTATTATTACTAGAAAAGAACAAAAAGTACAATTTTTGTAAGGCCTGTATCACACTTCCGTTTTTGACCATCAGTCAAAATCCGCCGTTTTTGCAAAAAAACGGAACCGCCATTTTTTTTTGGCGGATCCGTTTTTTTCCCCATTGACTTGCATTAGCGGCGGATCTTGACGGATGGCCATCCGTTGGATCCGTTTTTTTGCGGATCCGTCAATTTTTTTGCGTCCACCGAGATGCCTGGACGGACCATGTAACGTTTTTTGTACTGCAGGATCCGCATTTTTATACAGCGCATGCCCGGAGGAATGAAGTGTGGAGGAAATTTAACCCTGAAATCATTTCTGGAGGACAGAGATCGCTCTCTCCCTCTCTCTCTCCTTCCCGGGCAGCGGTTCCTTTAAAATTCTTCATTCGGCGGATCCGGTGGCATCCGTTCACATCAGTTAGCAACGGATCCGCTTTTCCGCCTTTTTGGCGGATTTTAACTGACACAAAAAACTGAAGTGTGAAACAGGCCTAAGCAAATCTAAAAAATTAAAAAAATTTGCAAGAAGTTTAACATTTAACGCACTACTTTCAAGTTTTATTTTTTCAATTACTACTATAAAGATATCCTTAAAGCTTTAGGGAAATATATATCTTTGATATTTGGTAAAGATGTCTAATCAGCAAGCATTTTTTTTAAATAACATCATGTAAGAAAAGAACATATATATTTAACTTTAAAGGGAATGTCATAATTTAATTCCTAATCCACAGACTGAGATATATGTGAAATAGCAAATGGAGCTTTTACTCCCAATCACTGGGCTCAGTGGCTTGTGCCACATACAACGACAGAACTGCAGAGTTCAGCGACTGGCTGCAGGGGTTATGAGTACTGCAGACACGATATCACTGCTGCAGCTGATCAACAAAGACTGGAGCAGCAGTGGAAAGACAGAGCTGGACCCATTTTATTCATCTCTTCAAACTGTAAAGTAATAAATGATAAAAGAGCTCAACCCTTTCAATTGCAAACAACAGTTGCATGCGATCCATAATTATATATTTATAATTCTCTCTTCTTTTCCCAACTGTGCCTACACCAAAAACCGCAGATGTGACGTCAGTCTTCTCACAGGAGCTCTACCTATAGGGTGTTCCCCTCACTATGGAAGAGCAATGAAGCTTACAATCTAACATGTGGAACCTAAGTTGCAATAATACAAAGTAATTTACTTTCCAAAACACTGGGATTAAAATCAGAATTTCCAGCGAGAAGCTTGGCTTTACAGTTTTATAAACGGTGCTCTTAACTACTGAGCCAACTCATTAGCTAAAGTCATTCTGGAACTCACATTCAATCCATTTGATACAGAATACATTCCACGTCTGGATTTTTGAGATTGTTATACATGGTGCCATTTTGGCTTGGATGCAGGTACATTAAAAAAATATTTAAACTACATTACATCTGCGCTCAAGCTACACAATTCCAAAGTGTCAAAAAGAATGTAAAATAAACTCTCAATTAAATGTACTGGCAGACAATAATAACAAAGCAGCTGCAACTATTGTACTTTGGCAAAGAACAATGATAATTTTATAGTCAAAATGTCATAAAGAGCCACAGCGCCCTTTAGCCTAAAAGGTTGTGTGTACAAGTATCAGAGTTATTGGACGCAGCTAAGTGGCTTAGAATGAGCCAATAAGCCCTTTACAACATCAATTTTGCCAGCATATAATTACCCACATTAATAGCACCGCATTCATACACCATTCACATAAGAATGTAAGTTTCTATATGAAAAGCATCACCAAGAGCAAATTAACAATTTCACTTTTTTTTTTCAGGGACCACTATACTATGATTTCCAAAAGTAGGCAAGTAAGATTTAAAAAAGTGTTGGCAAGAGGGAAAGGAAAACATTTTTCAAGACTGTCCATTCTCCTCAAATTATGGGAGAGATGCAACACAAAAAGTGCTTAAAAAACGCAGATTTTTTTTATTTATGATGAATGTCTTGCGTGCATTATGACAAATATAATTAGTCCCTTTTTGATATTTCTTCCTGGGGTCATTATGGACAATACTGTGCAAAGTAGTGGCTTTTTAGCACCTGGAAACACATGAACATACCAATGCTTTTTTAGCAATACAGTGGGGGAAAATAAGTATTTGATACACTGCTGATTTTGCAAGTTTTCCCACCTACAAAGAATGGAGAGGTCTGTAATTTTTATCATAGGTACTCTTCAACTGTGAAAGACAGAATCTAAAAAAACCTGGAAAATCACATTATGTAGGATTTTTACATAATTACTTTGCATTTTATTGCATGAAATAAGTATTTGATCACCTACCAACCAGCAAGAATTCTGGCTCTCACAGATATGTTAGATTTTTTTTCATTCATTACCTGTATTAATTGCACCTGTTTGAACTTGTTACCTGTATAAAAGACACCTGTCCACACAATCAATCACACTCCAACGTTGTAAACCTGCACAAGGCTGAGATGGGCTACAGAACAACAGACAACAGCCTCGTGAGAAGGTAACAACTATTGGCAAAATTATGAGAAAATGGAAAAAGCACAAGATGACTGTCAATCTTCCTCGGTCTGCGGCTCCATGCAAGATCTTGCCTCGTGGGGTAAGGATGATTCTGAGAAAGGTCAGGAATCACCCCAGAACTACATGGGAGGACCTGGCCAGATACCTGAAGAGAGCTGAGACTACAGTATCAAACATTACCGTTAGTAACGCACTACGCCATCATGGATTAAAATCCTGCAGGGCACACAAGGTCCCCCTGCTCACGCCAGCACATGTTGAAGCCCATCTGAAGTTCACAAATGACTATCTGGATGATCCAGAGGAGACATGGGAGAAAGTCATGTGGTCAGATGAGACCAAAGTAGAACTTTTTGATACCAACTCCATTCGCCATGTTTGGAGGAAGAAAAAGGATAAGTGCAACCCCGAGAACACGTTCCCAACCATGAAGCATGGTGGGGGAAACATCATACTCTAGTGGTGCGAGATTTTGACCAACAACCTCCTTCCATCAGTAAGCATTGAAGATGGGTCATGCCTGGGTCTTCCAGCATGACAATGAACCAAAACACATAGCAAGGGCAACTAAGGAGTGGCTCCACAATAAGCATTTCAAGGTCCTGGAGTAGACTAGCCAGTCTCCAGACCTGAACTCAATAGAAAGTTTTTGGAGGGAGCTGAAACTCATCATTGCCCAGTGACAGCCCTGAAACCTGAAAGATCTGGAGAAGATCTGTATGGAGGAATGGGCCAAAATCCCTGCAGCAGTGTGTGCAAACTTGGTCAACAACTAGAGGAAACGTCTGACCTCTGTAATTGCAAACAAAGGTTTCTGTACCAAATGTTCTGTTTTGTTATTCTATTGTATCAAATACTTATTTCATGCAATAATATGCAAATTAATTACATAAAAATCATACAATGTAATTTTAAGGTTTTTGTTTTTAGATTCCGCCTATCACAGATGACATGTACACAAGTTAAAAATTACAGACCTCCCCATTCTTTGTAGGTGGGAAAACTTGTAAAATCGGCAGTTTATCAAAACTTATTTTCCCCACTGTATTTAATTGTAACCGCACCCTTTAAAAGGACTTTGTCATCAAAAAATAATTGAATTTATAAATCAAGTTGTTACATGTAACTACACTGTCATCCATTTTTAGCAATTGTTAAGCATCTTCACTAAAAGCTACAGAACTTTCTTTTTGTGTCTCTCTGCTTCTGTTTCATTCCAGTACCACACCCACCTTCATATACTTTTATAGGCAGCTAGCCTAATTTAATTATGCACTGAAGGCAGACATGTAGACAGATTTGTGCAGTATATATTACAGTTTATTATAGAAAATGGTTAGTGTTTAAATATTAAATATTTTAGATTTTTTCTCAACCACTTTCTATATTAATAACATTTCTGAAATCTTAGAAGTATCACACTGTCCAAGAAGCATAATATTAGGCGGCTCAGTGGTTAGCACTGTTGCTTTGCAGCTCAGGGTTCAAATCCCACCACGGGCAACATCTGCAAGGAGTTTGTTTCTCCCTGGGTTTCCTCTAGGTTTCCCGCTTTACTCTCACACTCCAAAGACATACTGATAGGGAATTTAGATTGTGAGCCCCAGTGGGAACAATGATGATCATGTCTGTAAAGTGCTGCGGAATATGATGGTGCTATATAATCCAAGCATATTAATAATAATAATTACGGTATACTTCCTCTTCTGTAAAGATGATCTTTCAATAGTTATCTCATTATCATCACAGGCAGGATTACAAAACTACACATCACACCAATCACATTAGGTGATGGACACAGCTCACTTCCTCTTCCTCCATGCGCAATGACCTCTGGACAGAACAGAGCATGCACAGAAAACTTTCCTGTGCAAGTCAATGAGTCAGATACTCTCTACTTCTTTCCATAGTCCATGTGACTGCTGTAAAATATATATCTCTAAATGCTGTTTACAAATGCTATGACAAAGTGGCAGCTCCAATATTTATGTGCAAAAAAAAAAAATTGATTAGGAAAAAATATGTATCATCATCTGGTTTAATTATTTAAAATACCATAGTTGATGCATTCTCTCCAGAGACCTATGGTGCCGCAGGCAACTATCAATGTCCCTAGTACAAAGCAAATATGATTCTTGCCTAATTAGTGCTTAAAGGGGTTGCACACTATTAGGACAATGCCTTCTTAAACTAAATGTACGTCCCGATAAAATTATAAAACCAATACTCACCTCCCGTTCCAGTGGTTTCGGCTCTCGCTCTCCCCGGGTCGGTGATGCGGTAGAATGACACTCTATGCTCGGTGCCCAATCAGCGCTGATGTCACTGTCCCCACATTCGTACAAACAGAACATGAAGAGGAGGCCAGGGATCAGCTGCAGCCAGGACTTCCTCTTCATGTTCAGTTTGTCAGAAGGCGGAGACAGTGACATCAGCGCTGATTGGGCATCGGGCATCATGTGTTATTCCACGGCATCACAACCCCGGGGACGCGAGTGTCGACACCGGTAGAACAGCGACAGCACAGCATGGGGGTTGAGTATAGTCTTTATTATTTTAGAGGGGCCGAACATTTAGTTTAAGAAGGGGTTGTCCTAGTAGCGGACAACCCCTTTCTAGAAAACAATTATTTGTTTTCACACACTTAGGGAAGGTTTATATATGAGCATTGCCCAGATTCCATTTTTACATCACCAGCCAAATATTTAGCAAATAATAAAACCTTTAAAATATCAATGTCCTTTCAGGTGAGTTTGAAGCAGTATTTCATCTTGACTTTTGATTCAAGAAACAATAAAACAGTCACTATTTAAGAATTGAGTAGAGAATTTTCCTTAAAGGGGATGTCCCCAGTGAGGACTATTTTTTTCTCTTACTTGAACGCATATATTTTTGTTTAAAATTGAAAAAAATAATGGAATCATTTTAGAATTGTGTTTCATTAAAATGTTGCATCGTGTGCTTTCTATAGCCTTTGTTTTGTACTGTTTATCGCTGGCTGCAGAATGGGCTATCTGAGAATCTATCAGGCTAATCATTCTTTTGTCTGTCTTTTTTGAGCTCCTCTTAGCTGATTTATGACCACAGAACACATCTAGCTTGATAGGGCAAGGAAATTAAATCTATAAAAGCAAAATTTCGCTACATTTTTAATAAAACTAAATTGAAAATAATATTTTTAGCTCCAAATATATTAAATAAAATTAATGAAACAAATTTTTTTTCCCCGCAGAGAACAACCCCTGTAACTAGCAGAATGTGTGTGTCTGCCTTTAGCTCCTCCCTATCCCTTCTCCAAAGACTCTGAGTGGCACTGGCAAATGTCATCTACTATCTCAGTAAAGCAAAAAACTGTCTTCACAGAAAAGATTATAACCATGAATTTAGTGTGAACGATCAAAGATGTGAAAGAAACCGATTTCTCCAAAAAGATACATTGCAAGCCAATACATGATATTATCACATTTGTTATTTCAGTCTTATGAAAAAAAGTAAAACTGACAGGTGCTCTTTAAGTAGGAAGCAAATTCCAGCCATACTTTTCTCTTCTATCATATAATTAGCCATACGCATAAAACAGCTGACATCTATTCTCACTGACCATCTCATATACATGCATTTACTTCAGTAGGAAAAAGGAGAAAAATTGCTCCTAAACATATTTAGTGGCATCTAGCCTGTGAGCAAGAAAAAAAGGGCCAAATATGATCCTACCCCAATCATCTGCCATCAGGGGAAAGTTCAGAGGCACCATGAGACCATTAATGTTGGCAGATCTCTAGGCATCTATATAAACATATGTATGTACAGCAATCGTGGCCTTCATTATGTGATCAGTGAGGGTCCAGCAAATTATAGGGGCCTCCCTTCTATGTCTATTATTAAGGCACAGTGCCACAGTAATATAGGCAGCAGTGCCTTGTGCCGATATTTGTTGCTCTTTCACTATAGTATACATGCTGCATTCATTTGTAGGTGTCTTAATCTGGTATGTTATCGCTCGCCATCACGATACATACTTAGGATAAACTATGTCATGTACGTCTTCTACTCACATCAATGTAATTGGCATTGATTTCTTCGGAACTGCACTCTGCCTGTAGAGGATGGAGTCTAACACGGTGCCGCTCATCTGAAAGCAGAACTGTAGGATATGTAACAAATAATTGTCCATTCAAAAATTGTAAGTCCATATGCGTATGGCAAGGCAGAGGTCGTAAAGAGCCACTTACAATTTGGTGGTGGCTCTTGTCTTCCTTTGCTTTTGTCCTTCTTCTTAGACACATCCCAATCAAAAAAACTCTAATGCAGAAAGAACACAGTTTGAATCAAAAATGGATGGAAAATGAAGCATTGTCTCACATATATCTTGGAAAATGCAACATAAGAAAAACAAATCACTGTACAAACGTTTTAAGCCTATATCACATCAGCATGTTTCACTTATTACATGCACAAACGTACAAGACACATTCTCCCGAGCATACTATGACCAAAACAGATATTCCCATACTGTGAAAAACATGGATAATCATCCCTTGATATTTTATTATTCTGTGCAAAGCGCAAAAAAGTAAAGAATGAAAAAGTGCATGCACACGAAAAAGGCAACATAATACTATGCTTATCATTCTTTTTATTACCCCCCATAACTTGGATTGAAGTGTTAAATAAAATGATGTCAAAGGACGAGGACAAAGCTGTTACCTCATATTCCTGTTTGAACCCATAGCCCTCTGCCACTTTCATCTGGTTTATGTGTTGAAGTAGATCTGCCACACGTACTGCTGGGTGTAATTGTCCTGTGTGGTATGGCGATCCTTTCCTACCATTATTTCTTCTTGGAGATCCTCCTAGAAGACTGCTTGATTCTGTCACAGATCCAACACGTGGTTCACCTAAGGATAATGAAGGATCATTAATATTAGTTTATCTTTGTTATCTATACATTATACATTGTTTTCCTATATTTATAAATTATTATAATGGAATTTGGATTTTCAGAATTACTGTGAAAAATTAGATAATGAATAAAGATCACCTAAGAAGAAACCCAACCCCAACATGGCAAAAGCATGCAGCACGGTCCATTTTCATACCTCGAGAACCATAATTGTGCAAAAATGTTAAGGCTGCCTCATCCTGTAGTAACTTGGGTTGATCTAAGATCTTGGTGTGTTCCCTAGTGGCTCCTGTGCAAGCGTTTTCATGCCGTACTGGCAAAGCAGACTTAGCTAGACTTACTGGTTTGCTGAAAGAAAGAACGAAAGAAAACATACAATTCACAGTTAAGATCTGTCCTTATATAATCAAGATCATTAACTCATTTAATTCTTTATATATAATATTTGGGCTATATGCACAGTACATAACAGAACTGGCATTTGTTTTGGTTATACCTGTCTAGAATACTGTAGAGCAGATTTGTGAAAACACCACAAGTAAGGCTGGTCTATGAAACAAGATCTCAGGTGAAGTTTTAAAAAAATATTCAGAATTGAGAGTCCTCAGTGGTTGATCCCTTTTAATGGCTAACTGAAAAGATGGTAACACATTGCAAGCTTTCGAGCCTACTCAGGTCTCTTCACCGCATCTTTATGTAGGTGGAGTTTTAATATCTAAAGTTGAGGGTTCCTCTAAAGTTGAGGGTTCCTCTGTAAAATTAAAGTATAAATTAAATCTCCGTTTATATATTATGGACACTCTGTGTGTAGTAGCCTGGTAGTTCTTAAAAGGGCTTCCATGGACATATAAGAGGCCAGAGAACAGGCATGAAGAGAATGGTCCAGAAGACGCATTATACCAGGAGGTCCGGAACAGGAGCAGAAACATCAAGTGAAAAGGTTCTCAAAATACTGGCCAAAGTCTAGAACAGGAATCAACCAACAGATTACAGGCTGTCGATCATAGTAAACCAGGTCTAGCAAGGCTTATAACTGGCAACTAGTGGTAGAAAGTCAGGGGATAGTGTAAATAGTGTGAGCGGTGCTCAGGGCTCTCGGAAGGGAGATAATGTGATAACATGGTTAGTGGACACCACCACTGGTCCCAGAATAATAACCCAAGCTGCTGTACTGTCCCTCAGCAATACCCATATCAAAGGCGAAGTGCGGCCCAGTGACAGAAGCAGAGACAGAGGAAATGAACATAGAAGAGGATGCAGCAATATAAGAGTTTTATTGTCATACTCACGGATAGTAAGCATAAGAAAACTGTGTTCTTCTGCCAGCGATAGAGAAAAGAAGCAAATTGTGAGCTATCCTTACAGTCCATAACTGGTGTAAAAAAAAATCTTACAAAATAATATTTAACAAAAAACAAATTTCCCAATTTTTTAATCATTATAAATTTAAAATCTTTTGATTGGAAGTGACAAAGTTCCTTACCCCTTGCGAACAATAAGAATTACAGCACCAAGCAGAATGATAAACACAACCAGACCACCGGCACATATTCCTAGTACAAGCCCCATCTCTTCCGAATGTTGAGGAGCCATAGAGAAGCGGTGACTGTCCTTACAAGGTGCTGAGAAAAAAGAAAGAAAGGTCGGGGCTCAATTGGGGTAACTAAGAAAGATTAACAATTGACTGACAGACTATGGGTAGAGGGGTTCATAGAGAAAAGTATTGGGGTTAACGTTGAAAAATCCATGACACAGAAGCAAATACAATCTACGCAAAAAGAGTTAGAAAGCACATAATGAATGAATTAACAAATTAATCAGTGGTGTTTAGGACACAGACATATTTAAGTTTTTACCTTTCCTGGCAATCCTAACACAATTTAGACGTGTTTCCTATGGGAAAAAAAGATAGTTACTGACAGCTAAATCCTTTGCCATTCTTTACCCTTCCCTAGAATACATGGTGAGCACACCATAGCCTATAAAAGTGATGGCATCATCTCACCATTTTCAGAAAATCTTACCCCACGATGATGGCTAGCTGCCTGTAGGTAGATAAGGTAGCCTTTTCGAGGATCCAAGGGTGGATTCCAGTAACCTCCATAGCTGCGATTATCCCCTACAATAAAGGGGGTATCTCGAGGCAAGTCACTCGGTGGAAGTTCTGCTCCTACATAGCTGGTAGATCCTTCCATCTCAGCTTCCTCATAGCCACCTGCCCCAGGGAAACAGCCAGGAACTGCAAGTTCACGTCTAGATCGACTGGAGCTTTCTCCTTCTACCAGAACCTGGTAAAAACTGATACATGGGAAGGTGTAATGACATTGTTATAGCAAGTTAGATTTATCTATTTCATCAATATACTTCTTTTAACTAGTTTAGAAACAGGACATTTTGCCTTGTTCCCAACCAGGCAGATTTTCGTTTTTTTTCGTACAGTAAGTTTTAACAACTGTAAAAAAATGATTTGCGTATTCAAATTGTTTTTGCCTTTTTTTCATGAAACAAGGGGTCTTTATTTCTTTGTTGCTATCAGATGGAAAATGAAACAAAAGAAAAGACATGTATATTTCACATTTTAATGACCACAGGGAGCCACTAAACAATTTAACTTGTATTCTCC
Organism: Dendrobates tinctorius; assembly: GCF_039654945.1. NCBI lineage: Eukaryota > Metazoa > Chordata > Amphibia > Anura > Dendrobatidae > Dendrobates > Dendrobates tinctorius. The sequence goes on from NW_027361683.1 coordinate 33,780,916, forward strand.
TTTCTGCATAAATTATTGGTGTATATTGGACATTTGTTTTATTTTGATGGAGGTAGGGCTAGAAACAGTGATTCGGATTGGCAGTGGATTTTTTTTATTTCTTTTTTTATTTATTTCACACATCCACCATAATTTCATAAAAAGACTTTTGTGGGACATCTCAACATTTAAATTCTCTCTTTATATTATTTGTATTGCTGATTTCACCAAAAAATGGGACTAGTAGATTAATCCCTGTTATAAAGAAAATTCAGACTAGTGTTCCAACAGCTCCTTCGCAGCATCCGGCTGGGTCAGAAGGAGGAAGCTCTGTCCGTGCTTCTCACGCTATACAGATAGCGCTTGATCATTGATGTGTATACATCGATAAAGAAAGCAGGGAAGGTTATATACCATCTCTGCCTTCTCTATGGCGAGTCCGGCTGTGTCTGACAGCCGACTTTTCACTCCTGCAGTCACATGAACTTGTGCAGCTGCTTACTTTGCAGTAGAACGTTAGAAAATCGCTGCAGAAGTTAGTTGCAGACCGCTTGGACATTCACAGTCTTTGTGCGGTCCGAAAGTATTTACTCCAACTCCTTGGAAATTATATAGATGATCAAAATAAAAAAAAATCTAGTACATGGGAAAATAGGTAATAAGGGAATAGGGCAATCACATAATGACCTAAGCAATGAATTACATCTCGCCATAAAAAGAAATCCTGCTGGGATGCCTGGCACAAATCTTTCTTTCCCATTACCATAGCTGTAATAAATGTATGCACATTATAAGTCACCTTACAGGGGATCCTCTTCCTTGTGCTGGCCTTAAGAGAACAGTTATAGTCTGATCCGTCTCAGCAATAGGAGCAGGTAGGTCTCTGTAGTCAAATGCAGGAGCTAAAGAATATATAATTTACACTCCTAAAAATTTATAGAAAACATCTAGATAAATCAAAAAGTCATCTATGCTGAAAAAGAATCTAATCTAAGTTAAAGCCTTCAGACTCTAAAACAGTTTATTTGCATCTAAAAAGCAATATAAAGATAAGTCTGATGATGAATTACAATTCACAGTATAGATATGGAACACAGCAGTAAAGTGAGAGATATTAAAACTAATTATCTATGAAAAAATAGCCTCAAAAAACACTTAAAATGATGAGAAAACCATTGATCAAAAAGGTGGAGGTATCCAACAAATATGGATAATCCTATTGGACTTACAACTATTGATTTGATATGTGTCAAAATTAACACTAGTATGACAGGTATCTATATGAGAGTACACATCAAGTGAAGAGGACGACAATGGCCATAGGTCATACTCCAATATCTATTTGTCTCATATATCTGCCACATAGGATTACAATAAGAGAAGAATGACACCCAACACTGTTTCAGGAGTCATTAGGTGGTAATATGAGACACATTAATACTTCAATGAAACAAGACTAGGGATGAGCGAATCTGAATGGTAAAGTTTGTGGTCCATACCGGACACCTAATGTCCAACACAGACCCTGAATTAGTATCCGGTATCGAAACCCTAACACAGACTTTTTAATGTACGTCCGGTTTCGTGTTCGAGCTTGCAAGTCTAATAAAGCTTGTTGAAAGGCTGCAACACAGCCAATCAACAAGCTTTTAGACTGTAGGCCCTACTGGAGCCTTCAGAGAAAAGTATTGGCATGGCTGTGATTGGCCTGTGCAGCATGTGACCTGGCTTGTATAAAGGTAAGATCACGAGTGTCCCCACCATTCTCCTCTTATTAGTGTAGGGACAGGATGCAGCTGGAGAGAGGGACAGATTCTGACTGTGCACTCTGTAAAAAAGCCACTGTGTGTACTCTGCAACCCATATCTGTGGGAGTACTGTGTCAAAAGCCGCTGTGTACTCTGCACCCTCCGCCTGTAGGTGTACTGTGCTTTTAAGCCACTGTGTGTACTCTGCTATCCATATCTGTGGGACTACTGTGTCAAAAGCCGCTGTGTGTACTCTGCACCCTCCGCTTGTAGGTGTACTGTGCCTTTAAGCCACTGTGTGTACTCTGCTATCCATATCTGTGGGACTACTGTGCCAAAAGTTGTTGTGTGTACTCTGCACCCTCCGGCTGTGGGAGTACTGTGCCTATAAGCCGCTGTGTGTACTCTGCACCCCCAACCTGTGGGAGAACTGTGCCTTTAAGCTGCTGTGTAATTGGAATCAGCTGACTTGTTGCCTTGTGTAGGCCAAAGAAAACAATTTGTAAACCAGTGTGTGTTTGTAGTAGTCTGGGGAACAAATAATTATCAGCAGCCATTTCATTGCCATTTATAAACCAACAAAATAATTTTTCAGGACTGTTGGGTGTTTTCTAGTAGACTGAAAAATAAATAATTGGCATTTGTAGGCCAAACAAATAATGTTTCAGGACTGCTGTCTTTTCTGGCAGTGTAATAAAAAAATAAATCTCAGCAGCCCTTTATTTGCCATTTGTAGGTCAAACAAATAATTTTTCTGTACAGCTGTGTCTTTACGAGCACTATTTAAAAAAAATGTTTTACTCTGCAGCTATGTTTTTAGGAGTAGAGTTTCTTTTAAACATTTAATTCTGCAGGCGTGTTTTTGTGAGTATTGTATCTAGCCGTCTCTTTCTCATTTGTGGGCAAAAAAACAAAAAATTATTGTACTGCTGTGTTTATACGAGTAGAGTTTTTTAAAAAAATTCTACTCTGCAGTCGTCATTTTGTGAGTGGAGTGTCAAAAAAAAATGCTAGTATGCAGCCGTGTCTTTCCCATTTGTGAGCCAAAAAGCCTCTGTTTGTATCACCAAACTCTCAGGGAGTACTGTGCCAAAAAGCCTGTTTCAACTTTAGCAAAAAGCCTCTGTAAGTACTGTGCCAAAAAGCCTCTGTTTGTACTGTAACAAATAACAGCTCTTTGTAATGCAGCAAAATACGGACAATATCGGATGGTGGTGCAGGATTTTGCAACCTACTGAGTAACGTTTTCCACATTTCTGCTACAATAACCATCCCATCCGAGGTGCTGCCAGTGCCCCAGCTGTGTTGGCAACTTCATCCTCCTGTGCCTTGTGCTTCCATTTAGCCCCTGCTGTAAGGTGAGGATGCTGTCAGTAGTGCATCTACCAGTGTGCATTTGTATTCCCGCATTTTCCGATCTCGCTTTAGTGACGGACACAAGAATGGCTTATTGTGCTTGTTGCTGTGATTGAGCAGGGTGGCCACCTAGTATACCCAGTATTCAGCACTTGTATCAATCTGGGCAACTCAGCGGTCATTGCAAAGCAACAGCAGCATGTATTGCCTCATCTGTGCCAGGCTGCCCAAAGGAAACAATAAACTGTCCTCGGTGGAGGTGTATTGTCTCAGTCCTCTGTATCATTTGTATACCCTCAGACAGGCTCCAGTCTTGCCCATGAGTTGATTTTAGTGCAACCCTGCTGTGAACATGGTTCTTCCTCATCCTCCTACTTTTCCTCCAAAACTGTCCCCTGGCTGAACATTTGTGTATCTGGCCACTTTTGGTACAGAACCCAATCTTCCAAGTCAAGTATGGATGCCCGGCCTGATAATGGTGTGAATGGTCATTGTTCTTCCTATTCCTCCCCTTCCTAATGTGTCACCACCTCATCCATCATTGACTGATGCTTTGTTTTTCTAGGAGGCATAAAAGTGGGATAGTAATAGTGATGATGGCGTCATTAGCGCGCGACATGTTCACAACACAGCACACATTCTGCCCCCCTTGTTGCTCTTGAAACGGTGTTGTTGCACAGAGCAACTCACCCAGGTATGTATGTGGGTACGTTGCATATGAAGCGGTGAGCGGAAAGGCAGAATTGAAGCTACAGAGCAAACAGGCGTGCAGCATCGGGGTGAGAATGCTGAAATGGGACACAGACGACCTGCACTTTCAGCAGTAGCTCTGACATAGCTGTGTAATTTTTAAGGAATCTCTTCACCACCAAATTCAGCACATGTACCAGGCAAGGGATGCTCGATTTCATCCATTATCTCACGTCACCAGGCGGGGCTTGAGGCTTATGGGCACCAACCACACATCTGTCTGTTCTTTGCTCCCCATTCACAGCTCCTGCGCGGTGTGGGATTTTTCCCACAAACAGATGATTTTCAGAACAGCCTGCTGTAGTTTCCCCCTGGTTGTGCTGAAGTTGGTCGTGCAGATGTTATGTTGACCGGATGAGGAGGCAGATGAGTAGGGGGTGGAGGAAGAGGAGGCAACATGGAGAGAGAAACATCCAGCAATAATTGGTGGTGGGTAGGACATGCATCAAAATGTTTTCTGCCTCAGGCCCAGCTGCCTCTACATTTACCCTGTGGGCAGTTAGGCAGATATTTCCTCCCTTATCAAACAGTTTGATAACTTATCTGATTTTTCCCAGGACAAGTCTTGCAGAGACTGGGCACCCATTTCAATTCCTCAAATTTATGTGTGTTTGGAATAGCAATCATCCAATGATATTCATGAAACATACAGTGGGTACGGAAAGCATTCAGACCCCTTCAAATTTTTCACTCTTTGTTTCATTGCAGCCATTTGCTAAATTCAAAAAAGTTCATTTTTTTCTCAATAATGTACACTCTGCACCCTATCTTGACTGAAAAAAACAGAAAGGCAGACATTTTTGCAAATTAAAAAAGAAAAACTGAAATATCACATGGTCATAAGTATTCAGACCCTTTGCTCGGTATTGAGTAGAAGCTCCTTTTGAGCTAGTACTGCAATGAGTCTTCTTGGGAATGATGCAACAAGTTTTTCACACTTGGATTTGGGGATCCTCTGCCATTCTTCCTTGCAGATCCTCTCCAGTTCCATCAGGTTGGATGGTGAACGTTGGTGGACAGCCATTTTCAGGACTCTCCAGAGATGCTCAATTGGGTTTAGGTCAGGGCTCTGGCTGGGCCAGTCAAGAATGGTCACAGACTGTATGAACTGTATGAATCATTTCTGCTTGCTTTAGCTACAATTGATTGATATGTACAAGTCTTTCTATGAACCATGTGAAAATACTAAATAAATGTGTAGGGTCAATATTGCTCCCCATAGCAATACCAGATAACTGTTTAAAAGGCTCCATTATCGCTTGCTGCGACTCACACAGTCTCTCCAGCAAAAGCAAGGTGGCATTCTATCTTGTGGGCACATCCCATATGAGGCGTGGAGCAAGAAGGTAGAAGTGAGGTTGCCCTCCAGACAGGAGAGCAGCAGGCATGGTGAGAACACCAAAAGCGCGCACACATTGTCTGCACTTTCTGACAGGATGAGGAGACAGTGGAGGAAGCAGAGTAGGAGGAGGAGGCAGCATGGACAGAGAAAAGGCTAGGGTACGGTGCGCAGTAGCTGCCAACTTAATGGCTAGGGGCTGGCTTTAACACTTTTGCACCCTGCTCCCTTGTTTGCTGTGCAGCTGAGGCAGCGTGACCACCACTTCATCCTCCGAACTTCCCAAGTCAATCGGATGGCCTTGACTTCATGTGGGATCTAGGACCTCATCATCCCCCATTGCATCATCACACCTCTCCAGTCTGTCCGTATCTTTATTGCCCTACTAATCCACTTCTGTCCTCGCTACTCCTCCGTGCCTCCCCTCTGCAAATCCCTTAATTGTCTCCCAATTCTACAACATATCCGCTTCAAGATAGTAACAATGACCTACAAAGCCTTCCATAATCTGTCTCCCCATGAGCATATCTACTCATATCTCCGATATCTCTGGTCTTCCTAAGACCTCATTCTCTCCTCCACAATCATACGTTACTCATCCAATCAGCTGTAATTCTTCTCCTAAATATCCCTCATCCTGTAGAATTCTGTGACTCAACACATCCAATTATCCCCTACATTCGGAACTGTCAAACAGAACTGGAAAACTCATGTCTTAAGAACAGCTTACAGCCTGCAATGACCCCGCTGCCACCTCACCAACACCAGAGCTGATGCATGCTCTAAACCTACTGTCTCCTTCCCCATTATCCTTTAGAATGTAGGCTGGAAGGGTAGGGTCTTCTCCTCACTGTACTTATCTGTCACTATTAGTTTGCTCATTGTAATTTCTATGTGTGTTTTGTATGTAACCCCTCCTCATGTACAGCACCATGGAGTCAATGGTTCTCTAAAAGTAAATAATAATAATAATATTCTCCCGCATGATATTCCACCCAGTCATCACCCCTGTCACCCTTGCCAGTGTACACACAGCAGATAGCTGCAGTAGTTGGCACCTGTGTTTTGTTATAAGCAACATATGCGGTGGTGGCCCGCTGATTGTTTGCACTACCACTCCCACGTACTCATCCCCCAAAAGAACATGTAGTTGGCTATCAGTGCATTCAATCTTTCAAACTGTGGGGCAGGACCAGGTGGGTGGCCCATGGAACCACAGCAGAGTCATCAGAAAGCAGAAGTGACTGCTACATAACTTGTGGCTCAGACTGCTTGCCTGATTTACCAGGGGGTGAGGTGGAAGACAAATGCCCATGGGCCGAGGGTGCAAAATCTGTGCTTTTATCAGGGTACTGGGTGGAAGAAAAAGCACAGGAACTGAGGGCACTCTCAGCCAACCTATCTAAAAACACCTCTACTTGTTCTGGCCTCACCATTCATCCAACAGTCCTCGTGCCTACGAAAACACACAGAACGTCCTGTTGCCTCCATGCATCAGAGGAAGGTGTTTCCCTATTGTTTTCAACCAAAAAAATTACAGAGTATAAGACGGCCTGAATACAGCATGAGGGTGGCCAGCAGAATATTACACTGCCTGTTTTCAGAGTATCCCCCAAACAATAAATAATATAAAATCAGCGCTGACAACCTCCTCTAACTCCGCCTCTACCACCTACAGCACTACCTCCTCCTCTACCCCCTGCTCCACTTGGACCTCTACTGACTTCTAAAGGGTTGAAGGTCAAGACCACATAAAAAATCAACATGAAAGGAATGATACCCAACAGTGGTTCAGTTGTCACTAGATCCTGTTATCAGGCACGTATTGAACCCTTCAATGTTAAAAAGACCTTGTGTGAGCATACATACCATAAAAGAAATAATTATTTGATCCCTTGCTGATTTTGTAAGTTTGCCCACTGACAAAGACATGCACAGTCTATAATTTTAATGGTAGTTTAATTTTAACATTGAGAGAGAGAAAATCAAAAATAAAATCCAGAAAATCACATTATATAAATGTATTTGCATTTTGCAGTGAGAAATAAGTATTTGATTCCTCTGGCAAAGAAGACTTAATACTTGGTGGAAAAACCCTTGTTGGCAAGCACAGCATTCAGACATTTTTTGTAGTTGATAATGAGGCTTGCACACATGTCAGGAGGAATTTTGGTCCACTCCTCTTTGCAGATCATCTCTAAATCATTAAGATTTTGAGGCTGTCGCTTGGCAACTCGGAGCTTCAACTTCCTCCATAAGTTTTCTATGGGATTAAGGTCTGGAGACTGGCTAGGCCACTCCATGACCCAGCCACGACCCATTTTTAATGTCCTGGCAGAGGGAAGGAGGTTGCCACTCAAAATTTTATGGGACATGGCTCCATCCATTCTCCCATTGATGCGGTGAAGTAGTAAATGGAATAATCTCAGCAATTTAGTTGATTCGGCTGGGTGATCCATAGAATGAAGGGATCAATGGTCTTTTTTTTTTCTATTGAAAGGATCAATATGTGTGAGTCCACAATTTTAATGCATATCAGATAAATAGATGTGTGTCCAAAAGGATAATCCAAATTTGTAGGATACCTATCTTTTTGATCAATGATTTACTCTCCATTTTAGTGTTTTTTGTGACTATTTTTTAATTGATACTTATTAAAAGTGAAGTTTTAACACCTCTCACTTTACGACTATGTTCTTTACAGTTTATTTGTACCACTATTTGCTATCTAACAGTCCCTTGCCATTGTATCACATAAATAAAAATATACTATATAGAAATATCAATTTGTAATGGTGGTTTTTTACAAGTAGTGTTTTACGACTGCACAATAATACAGTATCACACATTTATACTGCCCTTTCATGGTACTGCTGCTTTGTCATTTGGACCCTACTCAAGACTGCAACTGCCCCGTCTGGCCCTATAGCTACTCCCTTGTACAGAGTCATTGAAATTCAATAGTCGGATACCATTATTTCACGGATTGATAAGGTCGTACCTTGCTCAGGATAACTACACAATGCTAAAAATGTCCAGTTAGTGGATTCTACCATGTCTCGTTAATCCTACTTGTGATGGTGAACCATTACGAAGACTTTTACCAAATGTTAGTAATAACTAAAACTGTCAAGTGGAAATTTGCGTAAAACTCCTGAACAATACCTGAGATGTTAGTGGTGAGCTCAGTAAGCGCACTCTGCCCATAGCCTTTGCTATTCCGTGCACGTACACTCAGCAGGTAGGTGGTTCCAGGGTGCAAGTTGTTAAGAAGGTGGGAGGTTTCATTTGGAGGCTTACAGATAGTTGAACGTGGGCCGGGAACACTCACCCCAGGGTCTGAAGATTCAATGATTTGGTAACTGAGCTGAAAACAAAAAGCAGTAGCGCTGAAAGATTGATCTTTATAGCGAGGAATTGCTAGAATATTATCTTATTGAGACAACAGCAAAATATAAACAGTCTAAAAATCCAGTGGTTTATCTGAGCCAGGTTATATCAGAGGCTACAAACCAACGTTGGCCACAATACAGGTTGAGCAGCCAAATAGCACAATATCCCACTGTTACGCCACAGCAAAGTGCAAGCAAATGGAGTTGGTATTTGCGGCACGCAAGTTGCAAAAAATTCAGAATTTTTGCAACTTATCTGTATCCATGTGGGTCGAAATACAGCCCCAATCATTTCCATTCTGCTGCAGTGTAGCAGCGCATACAGCGACCTTTGTCAGTGCATTTATAATAGTAGTAATACTGTTTCTGAAGCAAACACAATCTTAAAGGGATCCTGTCATGCTGAAAAGGGTGTCTGATTTGCAGGCTGCATAGTATAACACAGGAGGAGCAGAACAGACTGATATATTTTTTTGGTGGAAAAGATTCAGTATAACTTGAATTTCTTTATTTGAAATCCCTGATATTTGGTGGTATATGTGTCCAGTGGGTGGTCCTATTCAGATATTGATAGTCCTTCCTGTATGACTGTGTATGTAGAGATAGCTGTCAATCACTATTAGGACTGCCCACTGGAGTCGTACATACACGCACTATGACTGTGCATGCAGAGAAAGCTGTCAATCACGAGTAGGAATCGCCCACTGGACCATACATACAAGCACTATGACTGTGCATGCAGAGAGAGCTGTCAATCTCTAGTAAGACTGCCCACTGGACCCATACATACAAACACAAATGATTTCAATGAATAAAGTACAAGTTATACTAAATCTTCCACCAAACCAACATATCATTCTGCACAGCGTCAGCTTCTCTACATCATGCTGTCAACAGATAGGACTGTGTGTACATGACAGGTTCCCTTTAAAGGGATTTTCCACTACTATCGGACGTCTTCCTTACAATCAGTTCTCTAGTATACTTGTATTACCTGCGCTGCTTCTGTGAGCGCATCTCTGTGTAGGTCACATATTCCTCTGCTGTCATTCAGGCTCTGCTACTTCACAACTGGGAACTGGAATCAGACAAAATGAGAAGAGCACGTCGTTGTTGGTGGCGGGGATTCCTTTCAATGAGACCCACACAGAGAAGCGCTTACAAAAGCAGCGCAGGTGATAGAAGTATATTAGAAAACTGATTGTTAGGAAGAGTAAGACTGGAGTCACACTAGAGAGAAATACAGACAGTATTATGCGAGAAGAAATCGCATAGCACTCGTCACAATGTTAATCTATGGGGCAGCTCCCATCATCCGATTTTTTCTCGGCTGTATTATATGTGCTGAGAAAATCACAGCATGCTGCGACTGTCACCATATTACACCCATAAAACGCCAATGCAAGTCTATGGGGGCGAGAAAATACGGATTACACATGGACCACAGGTGTGACTTGCGAGAAATACGCTCCGGTGTCCTTTAGAAAAGCTGGCAATTCAGTGCGCGATACAGTAAAATCACACTGACATGAATAAAGAATAGAAAGAATAGATATATACACTTAGAATATATATAAATACATTTATATTTCATAGAGTTCTACACAGTGTGTATATATATATATATATATACACACACAGTATATGTATTCTGTGTGTCTATGTAGATTCTTTCGTTTGTGTTGTAACCTGTCATTGGAATCCATTATATGTCCATCTGGAAGCAGGCGAGAAAATCTCGTCATACGGATGTCACACGGATGATTACATGCGCAAAAAACGCATCATTTCATTGACAGCGGATGACATACGGATCACTGTTTAGGGAACATTTCTGCGCAATACGTCTGTAAGGCTATGTGCACACGGTGCGGTTTCTGCTGCGTTTCTGCAGCAGTTTTGCCGCTGCGGAAACGCAGCAGTTCCGCTGACCAAGTACAGTACAATGAAACCCTATGGGGTTTCAAAAACGCTGTGCTGACGGTGCTGTTTTTTCCGTGCGGTTTTGCTGCGGTTTACAATCCGCAGCATGTCAATTGTTTGTGCGGTTCTGCTGCGTTTCTGCACCCATTGACTTCCATTGAGTCACGCAATTCCGCAGCAAAACCGCAGAGATAAAAATATCTGCGGTTATTGCTGCGGAATTGGGTGAAAAAACGCAGCAGAAGGAAGTGATGTCGGGAGGAAGAGGAAGTGCGTGGGCGGAGTGTAGGGAAGAAGAAGGAAGTCACCATAACGTCATGGAAGGCTACCGTCGCATGGGGATCGATGTGGGCCGTCTCATAGATTTGGTATGTATGTATGTGTGTGCGTCAGTCTGTGTGCGTCTGTATGTGTTTGTCTGTGTGCGTCAGTCTGTGTGCGTCTGTATGTGTTTGTCTGTGTGCGTCAGTCTGTGTGCGTCAGTCCCCATGCGACGGTAGGCCCACAATTGTGCTCAGTCGCTGTATGGGACTGCTGCTCCCATCGCTATAGGATGGGAGAGTAGTCCCTGCGGCGACCGTGCACAGTTGCTCAGTAAAGGGTTAAAAAAAAACAAAAAAAACATGACACATACAATACACATACAACATACAATAAAGTACATACAACATAAACATACTCACCACATAGCGATGCTCCTGCCGTTTTTCATGGAGTTTTCTGGTGTTCGGGTGCTCCGGGACCTCGCTTTACGGCAATGTAGCTGCGTGTGACCTTTCCCACGCAGCATTGCCGTAAAGGAGAGTACCGGAGTCAATGAACTCCGGTAAACTCTCTCACGCATGCGCAGTAACACACTGCAGGAGCTTAGCTCCTGTCAGTGTGTTTCTGCAGCCATGGAGTATGGTCACATCTCAGGATTTGACTGTTCTCCATGGCAGATCGTCATGGGACACTCGTTTAGGACTGCGACGGAACAGGGAGTATAAATTTGGTTTGTTATTTTTAATTTTTTTCTAGGAGAACGAGGGCGTCGCTGGATTGAGTGAAAAATAACAATTTTTTGTCAAAAACTTGTGTTTTTTTATTTCATTACATTTTTTTTTTTTGGTGTCTGTGTTTTATTTCAAAATTACCTTTTTTGGATTAATAATGGATCGGCGTCTTCTTGACGCCTCTCCATTATTAACCGGGCTTAATGTCACCGATGAAAGGTGACATTAACCCCTTCATTACCCCACATCCCGCCACTGTGCGGGAGTGGGAAGAGAGGGGCTAAGTGCCGGAATTGGCGCATCTTTGATGCGCCAGTTCTGGGGCGGCTGCGGGCTGGTAATTGTAGCCGGGGGGGGGCCCAAAATCCATGGCCCCTTCCTAGGCTATGAATATCAGCTCGCAGCTGTCTGCGTAGCCTTTCTGGCCCTAAAATATAGGGGGACCCCACGTAAAAAAATTTTTGGGTTGGGACCCCTTTTTTTAGAGCCAGAAAGGTTACGCAGACAGCTGTGGGCTGATATTCATAGCACGGCTACAAATATTAACCCTCAGCTGTCTGCGTAGCCTTTCTGGCCCTAAAATATAGGGGGACCCCACGTAAAAAAATTTTTGGGTTGGGACCCCTTTTTTTAGAGCCAGAAAGGTTACGCAGACAGCTGTGGGCTGATATTCATAGCACGGCTACAAATATTAACGCTCAGCTGTCTGCGTAGCCTTTCTGGCCCTAAAATATAGGGGGACCCCTCACCGTCACTGCCATACCTCCTCACTGTCACCGCCATACCCCATCAGAAGAGCCTTCGTGCTTCTATTGCGGAGGCCAAAAAAAAATTCGCTGCTGGTAGGAAATTAACTTTATTCCTTTTGTCAGCCTTGGCCTTTCAGTCACAGAGGTGGCCGGCATGGCGTCAGTCACGGCTCGCTGTGTGATAGTGTAAATCCACACGGAATAAATAACGTGCCAGGTTGCGGTTCTTCACAGAGGCCTTTTTTTTTACTTGTGCATTTTTTATTTATTTATTTATTTTTTTTACATATTTTGTATTACTATTTTCACTGAGGTTAGGTGTAGGGTTGGGTTAGGGTAAATTTTTTTTTTATTGGCGTAAATGCTTTTCCCTTTTTTTTTTTTTTTTCTGGTAAACATAGTATTTAATGATTGTAATCTCTACATTGTAGGTCCGTGATTTTCAAGCCATATGGGACCCTTCTGACGAGGCCTACAAGGACCGCTATTACCGGGATCACTGCTGGACCAAAGTGTTACGCCGGCTGTATCCTGACTGGGATTCGTGTAATAATGCTACACAGTTGCAAATTGGTAAATCAAATCTTCGCTGACACTACAAAAATAGGTGTACCTAAATATTAGAATTAATGTTTTTTTTTTTTTTTGGTTTAGAGAAAGATGTCAAGCAACGATGGAGATCCGTGAAGGACAGATTCCATAAATATGTGGCAAGCTGCAATAAAAGTGGATCGTCTCCTACCCGACACTCGTTCCCTTTTTATGAGGAACTACAATTTTTGTTAACTGGCCGGACACTGCGTAGGTAAATGTTTTTTTTTAAATAAAAAGTATTTTTAAGCTATCCATCCTCTCTTTGTAGGTGGTATGACAGAATTGGCTGTGTATGCAATGCTTCATACAACGCCACCGTTATTTTTATTTGTTGTGCCCACATAGAACAGCATAGTAGAGGAGATGTGATGAATTTCCCTCTCCACTATGTGTAAAAACTGTGGAGGTTGTAGAGCTACGTCCCTGGACACGTGTTTTGTCCCCACAGCATGTCGCTTGTCTTGCGTTTGCACTGTGTCTCTACAAGATTAGTATATAGTATATTGACATTATGCTTTTTTTTCCTAAAACAGCACTCAAGGCAATATTGACCCTCCGGCAGAGGAAGATTCTGAAGAGGCTTCTGGACCTTCAAATGTAGCTGGTGTGTCCACTTCTTCAGCTGGTGAACATGTTGCTGGTGCTGCCCCATTGTCATCAGATGCTGTGGCATCGGCTTCCACCGTTGCTGAAAATAGTGTTGCAGCGGAAACAGTTAGAGGAAGGGCTGGCGGTACGGTGTCAGGACAGCCCAACCAAAAAAAACCCCCCCAAAAAAACGAGGATAAAACAATCAAAGCCGCTAATGAGACGCTAGCCTTGATAAAGAGGTCTAGCATGGAAGACGAATTTGATTTTTTTGCTCTCCAAACTGCAACCAAGGCTCGCTCCCTGCCACCGGATCGCCAGAACATTTTCACAAGCCTGGTACAGATGTCGCTTACAGCGTTACATGATCCCGCACCGATTTTGCCGTATGATGAAATTTTGATGTCCGTGTTAGGACTTTTCGGAAAAAAAAACCAAGGCCAACCACAAAATGCCCAATCTCAAGGCAGTCACCCATACACAACTGAGCTGCTAGGTCCCCCACCAAATCATTACACTCAGGACGCAGCAACAAACTATGGGTACTACCCACAGTACCATAATTTAAACTAAATAAAGTTTGTGGCTGACATTTTTATTGTTGGGCCAAAATGTTGTTGGCCATCTGTTCTCTTTCACATTGAAAAATTAATTACAATGTTTGTAATAAAGTTTATTGTTTTTCTAATAAATTTTTATTTGAAAATTTACTTTGTGTTCTTTCTCTAAATTCGAAGGGGCCTAAACTACGGCTACATATGGCCAGTGTCATGGGTACATCCTGACAACACTACTGTGTAGATTCAAACTATGGTGATGCTGTTACGGGACTATGGTACCTAGATAATAAACATGACCTAGTGCAAATTTAAAAATGAGGTCCATAACATTATCAATTTAAAAAAAATTTTGGGCGTAAAAGGATACATAGAAACTATAATTCTAGCCTAGGATATCATACCACTAATTGATGATTATATAATAACTCCAATCTGTAAGGGCAACTCAATAGACAGACAACAAATACACCAAATGTGTTCAACCAATCCAAAAACTTTAGTCATGCATTATGACAAAGTTAAACACAAAAAAAATTTCACTTGTGCACAAAGGTGTAAACATTTTATTTTAGCATCAGCTTTAAATAACATATTAGTACATCCAAAATGTTACTCATATATGGTGGAGAATCAGGCCAGGACGCCCGACAACATGGAAGAAACTAACCAAATTGAATTAAGTGCCAGTCATGGTAAACTAAGCGGATGGGCAGTATTAATGGCTGATTCCAGCCAAGGTACTTAGCAGGTTGAAATAGGTGCTCTAACCAAAGAGGAAAATTTTACAATATTCAAGATGAGGCAAACATGGCTCAATGGCCGGTCCCAGCATCCCCAATAGTACATCCTGAGTCCAATCAATAGACCACCGGTATAAAAGTAAAAACAAACGTTTAATTATCCATAGTGGTGGTCGTGTGGTCCTGGCGGTGCCCATCGATACGATGTTGTTATCAATCCACCAAATAAAAAACAAAAAACGGGTCCTTCTTTGCTGCCGCTCAACTTCTTCTTCTTGGATCTTTCACAGCTGTTCAGACTGCTCAACACCAGCACAGGAGTATTGCCAGTGCACGGCACCTTGTGGACTCATAAAGTAGTCAGTAAATGTTTCTCTCACACGCACACCCGAGTTGGATGGTCTTCCCACATGGCGCACTGGATTACATTGTGGCTGCTGGTACTCCACATCTACCTCGGAGCTGTACTCACGAGCATAGTTGTGGAGTACACAGCATGCCTTAATCACGGTGTCAATGGTGTCAGGATCCAACTGGATGGCAGTGTGAAAGATCCTCCACTGACTAGTCATGATCCCAAAGGTGCATTCCACATATCTTCGTGCACGACTCAGCCGATAATTAAAAATCCTCCGCCGGGCAGTCAGTCCCCTTCGTGGGTATGGGCGCAGCAGGGTTGTCATTAATGGAAAGGCCTCATCCGATACCATCACAAAGGGCACTGGATGTGTGGAACCCGGCAAAGGTCTTGGGGCTGAGAGCGTTTCGCCATCTTGAAGAATTTACTGTCCAACATGTGATGTTCGCAACACCCGAGAATCCCCAGTACTGCCATAGGCACCAACGTCGATGGCAACAAATTTGTAATGTGCATCAGCCACCGCCATCAGGACCACCGAAAAATACTTCTTGTAATTAAAGAAGCGTGATCCTGATCGTGGTGGCGTCTGCACTCGTACATGTTTACCATCAACTGCACCTATGCAGTTTGGGAAATTGGCCACAGACTGAAAGCCTGCCGCGACCTGCAGCCAAGTCTCCTCGGTTGGGGAAGGCATCACCATGGGCTGCAACTTCTGCCAGATGACGGCACATGTGCACCTCACAATTTGAGAGATGGTGGATTTACCAACTCTAAATTGGAGGTGTAGGGATGTGTAGCTCTCTCCTGTGGCCAAAAACCTGAAAAGAAAAAAAATAATTAGAAAAGTCACACAAAAATGTACTGTAACGTGTCAGCATGTATGGCCGCTATAAAATGCCTTTGATGTCTTCTATGAAGTATTCTATGTTGTGGCAAACAACCAGGTGTAAAAAGAAAGCTGGAAAGAAACACGCTGACATGTACATAGACCCATTAATTATAGTGTGTCTACCTGTGTCAGTGTCTACGTTACATGTTCCCAATATAATAACCCCTACCGGATACACTGATGTGTGAAAGGGCCGTAATGACATTCTAAGCGACAATTATTTACTTACCGCAAGGTGATGAGCAGCCTTTCCTCAGCAGTGATCGCCTTCCTCATGACTGTATCAGCAAATGTAATATGAGGACCCAAGATTTCAAGCAGATGATCAAAGGCGGCGATTGGAAGCCGGCAGAAGGACGCAAACTTTTCAGGATATCTGCAAAGTAAAAAAAAAAGGTTAATAATGATTACATACTTTTATACACATTTTACATAGTAAAACTGCTTGAGTTATTTTACAACTTACCTCCTCAAATCATTATAAAGAACGTTAAAATGCCCTTTGTCGGTTCGGTCGACTAAGAGTGGGTGCACCCAAAATTTACGTCCTTGATTTCTCCTTCTGCGCTGCTGCTGCTGAGCCTAAAATGAAATTTTACATTTAGTAGACAGCACACTCAAAAAACAGACATGTGAACCATTTTCTGATTCATAACCCTAATCACATAAATACTCGTAATCAAAAACATAATATAAAGTCTGAATTCACAAACGACAACAATCCAAAATGTATTCATAATCCAAACAATAATCACAAACCGAACAAAACTACAACCCTAATCCAAAACCCAACCATAACCCTAATCCCATACCCAATCCATAATCCCATACCCAATCCCAAGTCTATATTATCCAAACACTAATCAATAACCTAACCCAATCACAAGCCTAATCCTAATTCCAGCCATATAACCCTATTCCCAACAAATCCCAATCCTATCCACAATGGAATCCCAAACATAATCACGGTCCTTATCCCAAAAAATATAAAAACTCAAACATCATCAAACCCTATTACCTGCTCTCTGTGCTGCATCAGGATTTCCAGCAAACACCCCAGCATGAGGATTCTGAACGGCCTGCGGACCATTTGGGGCTGCCCGCTGAAATCTTCATCCCGCTGGGCACTCTGCTGCTCATTTCTGTCAGTCATCATTATTGGTAAAAGCAAAATGGAGGCTGTGGGGGTTGGAGCAGGAAATGACATCACCTTTTTTTTTTCTTGAGTACAGTATTGTCCAACTTTATTTAATTTCTTCTAGTGCAAAACCGCAGACAATTCTGCCAAAAAGCCGCAGGAAAACCCGCAGAAAAAACCGCACCAAAACCGCACCAAAACCGCACATGCGGTTTCTGCCAAGAGGTGCGGTTTTGTCAACAAAAAAAAAGCAGGGAAATTTACTACATGTGCACATAGCCTAACAAATGGACCGTATTTTTATACGTTGTGTCTGACTCCAGCCTTAGGACACATGAAAAGGGGGAAAACTCCCAGCACACACTCGGAATGTGTTCATAAGTTCCTATTGACTGATGGATACTAACAAAATATGCCTTTGCATATCTCCCGGCAGGTATGTATAGGCATACTTTTTTTTAGATGTATTTGATATCAAAGTTGACAATGCAATTCAATACAACGGTATCCCACAACGAAAGTATAACTGTAGGGTATTGTTTTTTAATACGTGAACCTGTGCGCTATGTACAACACTATGTGGTCGTAAATGGGCTGTAAATATTTCACAGGCTTCTATGCAATGAAAGTAGTTTCAATCTATACTGAGGGGTGACTTGGTCCCCTTGTGAATAGACATGCACAAATATAGTGAGCTGCATTCGTAGGTAAGATACCTGTACGCTTGTGATTTGTATTATTAAATTAATAATAAATAATAATAATAAATTAAATTTATTATTATAAATATATTAAATTATTAAATTAGTGTAAAGCTAAAAATCCACTTATGGCATAATACCACACTGTACTATGGAGTCCTCTGGTATGGACCATGGGTCAATTGCTTCCAGGGAAGAAAAGAGTGCCTAGGCGAGTCACCATACAGCGGCACTCTAGAGCCTAAGTGCCAGTGTGTGCGTTGCCAAAACAGCTGATACTAGGATTGGGGGGCACATATATTACAAATGAGCTGTCGTTGTATTCCTACCTCATATTGGGTGAGGATACCGTTAGGTTCAGTAGGTTCGTCCCAGGAGAGAACAATAGCATCATCCAGTGGAGTGAGCATCAACGAGTCGGAAGGAATTCCTCCAGGCACTGAACAGTTAAAAAAAAAAGTAAATTAGCAATAATATTGGTTCTTTAATAACAAAGTTAGAACAACAATGGATTAGTCACAGGGCAAATAAGCATATTAGTAGACACAATTCAATAATTAGACTTTATATGGATTATTTCGGGAATACCTTTGTTGCCATGATATTTTTTTATTATTATTTCTATCCAGGTAACAGAAGTGAATTTCTAATTGTACGTAGAAATTTCAGTGCTGATACAAAAACAATATGTTATGTAATATAATATATACATAGTGACAGGAAATCAATATCTAATATCTAGATTTAATAGAGATATCAATATTGATAGAATTTTATGATGCATGCTTTTACAACAGTCTTGTAAGGTGTTTTATAGAACCTTTCCTGACAATTAGGCCGGAGTCACACTAGAGGGAAATACGGATGAGTGCTATGGAGAAAAAAATTGCATAGGCCTTGGACCAATGTTAATCTATGGGGCAGCTCCCATCATTCGTTTTTTATCTCGCCCGTATTATACGTGCGGGTAAAAATGCAGCATGCTGCGATTACCACCGTATCTCAGCCAAGACTTGCCAATGCAAGTCTATGGATGCGAGAAAAAAACGGATTACACATGGACCATGCGTGTGACTTGCGAGAAATACACATCGGTGTCCTTTAGAAAAGCCGGCAATTCAGTGCGCTATACTGTAAAATCACAATGATACGTTCAAATAGAATAGATAGAATACATGTAAAGTATACACATAATATAGGTGTATATATGTACATATATATGCTTATATATATATGTCAGTGAGACACATATATATATATATATATTTATTTCATAAAGATATAGATAGCAGAATAGGTTAAAATTCAATTGTCGGCATCTGTAAAATCATTACAGAACCCGACAGGATATGAGACATGGTTTACATACAGTAAACCATTGCATATCCGTAATTCTTTTATATGTCCCCCACTAATAAAGTTATTAGTGTATATGTGTAAAATTTTGGAGCTGTAGGTGTTAAATTAAAGGATTACTTCACTGAAAAACTGGTGTGGGCTCCTGTCCAATTTTCTCCGCCAGAGATGGCAAGCCAGTGACTGAAAGCACATATTAATAGCCAAGAGAGGGACCATGGTTTTTACACCCCCGCGGCTAAAAAAAATCTGCCCCCAGCCACCCCAGAAAAGGCGCTTACCCGCTCTCTTCCCATTGCCCTGTAGGGGTGGCATATGGGGTAATAAGTGGTTAATGTCACCTTGCTATTGTAAGGTGACATTAACAGGGCAATGGGAAGAGAGCTGGTACGTGCTGGAATTGGCACATCTTACAGATGCATCTTTTCTGGGGTGGCTGGGGGCAGATTTTTTTAGCCAGGGGGGGCCCAAAAACAATGGTCCCTCTCTTGGTTATTAATATGTGCTTTCAGTCACTGGCTTGCCATCTCTGGTGGAGAAGATTGGGCGGGAGCCCACGCCAGTTTTTTCCGTGAATCAATTATTTAATTTAACACCTACAGCTCCAAAATTTTACCTATTCTGCTCTCTACCTCTATATGAAATATATATATATATATATATATATATAGATGTGCCCCACTGACATATATATATATACTGCTCAAAAAAATAAAGGGAACACTAAACAATACATTGTATACATACTAGCTGAAGAGCCTGGCGCTGCCCGGGCATAGTAACTAACTGTGGTTAGTTATAACAAATTATAATTATCCTCCATCCCATAGTCCCATGCCCATAAACCCATCATACATATCCACCATCCCATAGGCCCATGCCCATATACCCATCATACATATTCGCCATCCCATAGTCGAGTGCCCATATACCCATCACAGATCCTTCATCTCATAGTCCCATGCCCATATACCCATCATACATATCCTCCATCCCATAGTCCCGTGCCCATATACCCATCATACATATCCGCCATCCCATAGTCCCGTGCCCATATACCCGTCATACATATCCTCCATCCCACAGTCCAGTGCCCATATACCGATCACAGATCCTCCATCCCATAGTCCAGGGCCCATATACCCATTATGATATCATCATCACCATGGCAACCATTATGACATAACCGTCACCATTGCAACCTATTAAGACATCATCATCACCATTGCAACCATTGTGACAGCATCTTCGCCATTGCAACCTATTATGACATTAGCGTCGCCATTAGAGTTGAGCGATACCGTCCGATACTTCAAAGTATCGGATCGGAATGGATCGGCCGATCTTAAAAAAAAGTATTGGTATCGCCGATTCCGATACCGGAAGTCCCATTCAAGTCTATGGGACTTCCGGTATCGGAATAAGAAAAATCCTGTTTTTGCCTTGTACAGCCTCTCTGGGGTCTGTACGGGCCTTTCGGGGGGCTGTGCCGGCCTGCCAGGGGGTCTGTGCAGGCTCCGGGGGGCTGTGCCGGCCTGCCGGTGGTCTGTGCAGGCTCCGGTGGGCTGTGCCGGCCTGCCGGGGGGCTGTGCCGGCCTGCCGGTGGTCTGTGCAGGCTCCGGTGGAATTTCCCACGCAGCAATGGCATAAAGTGAGACTAGGGACTTTTTTTTTTTAAGTGGCGGAGGAATACAATGCGGAAGGATACCTACCTTCCGTCATTGGATTCCTGCAGCCCGTAGAGAACGGCAGCATCAGCTGATGCTGCAGTTCTCTACCCAAGATCGTCGTGGGACACACTCGTGGACTGCTTCGGATCGTGGGTGAGCATTTTTGTGGTTTGTTATGTTAATATTTATTCCGTAAAAGACAATGGCTTCGGGGAACAATGTGACAAGTATTGGTAAGTATGTTACTCTATGTTATATGTACTGTATGTCTATGTATGTATTGTATGAATGTATTGTATGTAGTATGTATGTAGTATATATGTGGTATGTATGTAGCATGTAGTATGTATGTAGTATGTATGTAGCATGCATGTAGCATGCAGTATGTATGTAGCATGCATGTAGTATATATGTAGTATGTATGTAGCATGTAGTATGTATGTAGTATGTATGTGGTATGTATGTAGCATGTAGTATGTATGTAGCATGCATGTAGTATGTATGTAGTATGTATGTAGCATGTAGTATGTATGTAGCATGCATGTAGTATATATGTAGTATGTATGTAGCATGTAGTATGTATGTAGCATGCATGTAGTATGTATGTAGTATGTATGTAGTATGTATGTGGTATGTATGTAGCATGTAGTATGTATGTAGCATGCATGTAGTATATATGTGTTATGTATGTAGCATGCATGTAGTATGTATGTAGCATGCATGTAGTATATATGTGTTATGTATGTAGCATGCATGTAGTATGTATGTAGTATGTATGTAGTATGTATGTGGTATGTATGTAGCATGCATGTAGTATGTATGTAGTATATATGTGGTATGTATGTAGTATGTATGTAGTATGTATGTAGTATGTATGTAGCATGCAGTATGTATGTAGCATGTATGTAGTATGTATGTAGTATGCATGTAGTATATATGTAGTATGTATGTAGCATGTAGTATGTATGTAGCATGCATGTAGTATATATGTAGTATGTATGTAGCATGTAGTATGTATGTAGCATGCATGTAGTATATATGTAGTATGTATGTAGCATGTAGTATGTATGTAGCATGCATGTAGTATGTATGTAGTATGTATGTAGTATTTTTTTTTTTTTAACATTTAACACATTAGCCGGATGATGGGACTACTACTGTCCCATCATTGGCTAATGTGTCAATCACTGTCATGGTAGCAGGCATCACCAGATGGGACTTATAGTCCCATCGGACGATGCTTGCACAGACCCCCGGACATCAGCACAGCCCCCCGGCAGGCCGGCACAGCCCCCCGCAGGCCGGTACAGACCCCCACAGGGTGCACAGACCACCGGCAGGCCGGCACAGCCCCCCGGCAGGCCGGTACAGACCCCCACAGGGTGCACAGACCACCGGCAGGCCGGCACAGCCCCCCGGCAGGCCGGTACAGACCCCGGGCAGTCCACACAGCCCCCCGGCAGGCCGGCAGAGACCCCCGGAAGGCCCGAAATGACGGCGCATCATGATGACGTCATTTCAGCTGTCAATCAACTTTGAACTTCCGATTCCGATGCCGACTTCCGATATTGAAAAAATATCGGAAGTCGGTATCGGAATTCCGATACAGCAAGTATCGGCCGATACCCGATACTTGCGGTATCGGAATGCTCAACACTAGTCGCCCTTGCAACCATTATGACATCATAATGAGGGGCGGGGCTTGCAACCTATGATGACATCAGCATCACCATGGCAACCATTATGACATCATAATGAGAGGTGGGGCTTGATACACACACACTTTTTCCCCAATATGTAGATAGGGGCAAAATTATTTGGTGAATTGGAACGCGCGGGGTTTAAATTTCGCCTCACAACATAGTCTATGACGCTCTCGGGGTCCAGATGTGTGACTGTGCCAAATTTTGTGGCTGTAGCTGCGACGGTGCGGATGCCAATCCTGGACATACACACACACATACATACATACATACACACACTTGAGCTTTATTTATTAGATATATATACTATATAATTATTCACGAATATTTGAGGCTATGGACCCACTATATGTCCATTTTGCAAACCAGAGAGAAAATCTCACCATACGGATGTCACACGGATACTTTGATTCAAGGAAATCGCAACCTCGCATTGCACACTGATGACATACGGATCACTGTTCATGAAACATTTCTGCGATTCTCGTGTGTGAAAAGCGGACCAATTTTTTATACGTTGTGTGTGACTCCAGCCTTAGCTGTGATTTTAGCAGTGGGAAACTCTCAGGCAAAACAAGCTGATGATACAAACCATCTTCCTGCGTATAGCAAGTAACCTCCTTGCCCTCTTTTCGGCCCTCTGGATTAGATATTGCAAGACGACAGTGTACAGCACTGTACGGAGGGAGAGAACGAAGGGTATACTGGCTAGCACCCCCCTCCACTGTTACACAGTCTTGCAAAGTGCTGGATTCATGGTGGTGACACAGCGTCACTGAGTAGGTATGACAGCGGGTGATGTTAAAGCCAACCGCTTCCCAGTGCAGAGTTAGTTGGCGCGGTTGCTCTGCTGTGCATGAAAGGCCTTTGGGTGCTCGCATGGGCTCTGCAAGGAGGACAAAAATTGAACAGTTTATAAATGTCATCTCTGGTTCGCTAAATGTCATTTGGCATAAAATGGTACTGTGGACTCTAAACACTATGACACTGCTTGTTGGATCCTAAAAAATTCACTTGACACATACATTATATTCATAAGGTCTCCTACCTGCACACTTTGTCCTGCTGATGAGTGCAGGTCCAGGTCTCCCAGTGCCCCCCTCACCAGGCCGAGTGAGTAACACAGACAGGTGATACTGTGAATCAGGGTCCAAGTGCCACAGCTTGTATGTGTGTGAAGTGACAGCATGCCTTTCCCGCCAGGATCCACCACTCACACGATACTCAATTTCCCTGCGCACGATGGGCCCATCACCGGTAATGGAGCGAGTATTTAGTTGTACAACCAAATAGGTGGGACCAGCCCTTAGAAGTTGAGGTGGAGCTATAGGCGTTGGTGGTTCTGTGTGATATTGAGTGATAATAGGTTAGTATGAGATCAGTAACAAAGTGATTCAGGACAGCAATGTGATTAATTTGGATATTACAAATGCTAAAGGAATGGAAGCAGGAGGTGAAAAACTGGAGATTCATTCAAAAATTGATTTTTAAGGAGCAAAATTGGTCCAAAAATTGCCTTTTTAAGTATTAAAAAGAATGAACACATGCACTTCAATGTGAAATTGACTTTCTGTTCATATGTTCAGTCTTTGGAGCTCCTTTTATCCTTTTCAAGTTTCCAATATGCCAAGCAGCTTAAAAAAGGGACCTAATCATTCTTTAGGTGGCTTCCACTTGGAAGTTTGCACATTATTTTATATATACAAGTTAAAAAAACGCCAGCAACATGAGGAAAATCACCGCCAGCGTCTCCTAAATCATCATCCTTGTGTGATAAAACTTGGGTGGTATGCTAGCTTCTCAAAGATGTCATCTGCAGATACCCCAACTATCTGATCAAAACCTAGAGGTATGTGAACTCAGTGGTTTTTGGAAAGTTTCTGCTCCAAAAACTCAGCAAAAAATCCCAGGGTGAACACACAACAGTAAAGACAAATCTTCGGAAGGATAATCATATATTTTCTGCTCTCACCTTTCACCACAAGCTCAGCAAAGTTGGACACTCCTGCACCAAAAATGGAGCGACTCACACAGCGATATAGGTCCTGATCATCTCTTCCAGCTTCAAACAGCTGGAAAGAAGCCAAGAGCCGCCAGTGACTGACATGTTGAATTATCCCTGAAGATGTGATGCCTCCATTTTGCCTCTGTAAACCGACAATAAATTTAGATGATTAAAACCAATCCGAGTCAGAGGTTGCATCTCAACCGTGATCTTCACAAAAGCGTATTCAGCCGAGACAAGTGTCTTACGCAGTACTTTGTATGAATATCCGGCTTGTGAATGAACGTGATTACTCAGTTTATGAATGAATGTACCCCATCACATTCCTTTGACACATCAACTACTCATTTCCCAGGAGCGCTGCAATCACTAAATTATACCAAAGTTAAACTATGAGTAGACGCTATCATTTGTTCAAGACGTAACCATAGAAACTTATACTTTCTTCTGCAAACTTTATGTTCATCTGCATTGCACAGAAAAGTCGTACTCGCAGCTGAATAGGCACAATGTAGTCATACTGAGGAATTGTGTCACCGACACAATAACCATAGGCATCTCTGTTCGCATTCAGACGCCACATTCCCTAATTGGCTTCATGCCATCCTATTCAAACCCCTGCCATCTATATACCCCATTCGGTTCAGTGTTCATAAATGACGCTTCTTCTCACCTGCAGAAGGAAGGTCTCGCCTTCATTTGCCCTGCCAGCAGCAGGGCACTGAAATGTGGCATTCTGCCCAGCGTTAACTTCCACCTCCCCAAGCCGGGAGAAGTGAGGAGCCTGGGCTGTGAGAGAAGAAGTCGTTAAAGAGACTTTTCATTTCCTATAAGACCAAAGTGTCAGGCTCTGAATTACTCACTGCAGGGGTAACTAAGAAGAAGAATATCATCCAGTGCAATGTATCCTAGTGGAGTTCCTGACACCTCCGCTTCAAACAGTACCTACAATAAAACGCAAAAACAGATCCAATAGCAGAGTGACCAATTAAAAACAAAAACCTAGTTTCTTTGTACTTAGGGCTCCACTATTGGTATTATTCTGACATTACATAGTATATTGCTACAAAGCAAGGTATGGGACAGCGACTACAGCAACAATACACTTGTAGTAATCAGTTTGTACTGGATTAGCAGTGTTGCCAACTGTTCGCATTATTTCAGCTCCATAAGACCATGCCACGTACCAGTCATTTTGTAATCCTGTGTGCCAGCACTTTTCTTAATTATTACATACTGCTTGCTTCAGATACAGGATGTTGGTCAGTTATGCCTTAAAGGGGTATTCCCATCTCTAAAATCCTATCCAAATATCTAGTAGGTGTAATACTACTACTACTACTAATACTAATAATAATAGCAAATACCTACAAGTAAAATGTAGTATAGTTTTTCTTATTCACTATGTCTTTTTCCTCATGTGCAGGCATTGCAGGGCCTTAGGTATCCATGGTTACGACCACTGATATAGTGACAGCTAGTGGTCGTAACCATGGATACCTAAGGTCTTGCAATGCCTGCACATGAGGAAAGAGACATTGTGAGGCATAAAAACTATGCTACATTTGTAATTGGAGGTCCTTGCTAATATTATTATTATTACAACTACTACATATTGGGATAGGATCTTGGAGATGGAACTACCCCTTTAATTCAGTTGCCAGTATGCCAAGACTAAACCACTATTGTGGGCTTTGTCTCACACAAAATGTATCAGGCCATTTTCCCCCTGTGTCTGACCAGGTATATTTTTGGGATATTTCAGAACTGTGACATTTTTTTCTCATTCAGATATGCAAATAACTTTTCCATCTTTTTTATGATTTGTGAGATCTATTTTTTGTCTTATTTTCATATACTCTTTTTTTCACAAAGGAACACTAAAATTCACTTTACAATTTGTTCTGTAGCAATTCATTTTTATCTATCGGACAATTTTGGCAGTGACTTTTTTAATGTGTTTATTTTCTTTCTGCTTTTTTATTTACCGTATTTATTTTTCATTTATTTATCACATTGGCATCCAAAAGGGTAATAAAAGATCTACGGGGGGACATTTCAACATTTAATTACTTAATTTCTTAACTGATTTTTCCTGTAACTGGGATTGGCATATTAGCCCCATTTACACTGGAAATTTAGCCTCCTGGCTTCATAGCAGAGATGACTGGAACTTCTAGGACCCAGCAGTTTCGGCTCCCTCACTACAACCATCAATCACATGACCACTGGGTCCGTAGGAGGCAGCTCAGTAAGTACATGGAGGTTGTGTACAGCCCCATTCTATGACCTTTTTGCGGAGTTAAATAAGATCCATGACAAATTTTCAGTCTCATTTCTAGAAAACAAGCTCAAGGGAGGAATTTGTGGGCTTGATCTAAAGCTTTCAGAATGGTGCTGCAGGACAAGGTGGGTAACACGTTCTGCCATTTTGTTAGCTGAAATTGAAATTGCTCATAATCCAGGGCGACATGGATGAATTTGTAATTGGTGGCTATTTGGGAAGATGTTCTAGTATTTTTGTTACATAACTCTTAGCTTGTAGGTATTGGAAAAGAAGGGGTTTTTCTTTTTATGGTAAAATGACATGTAAACATGATTCTGTCTGGGTTGGCCTCCACCGAGCCAGGGCGTAATGTCAGGCAGCTGTCACATTGGTCTCATCATCCGGAGGGCCGTCTTCAGCAGAATAAAAAGGGAGAAGCTGTGGGAGGGATGCAGGATCAATAAACAATGTCTCGATAAACAATGTCTAGACCTCAGGCACAAAAGAGAAAAAACAACTTGCTGTTATTGGAGCAGTTGATGATGATGATTACAGCTCTTCACAGTTATTCAGTACTTCTGCGCCAACAGCCTCTTATGGTTTAGTGAACCAGCTCTATTCCAGTAATGTGTAGCAGCGCTCCTCACTCCCGCTGCATATAGCACTATATGTGCACCAAAACTTCTCACCTCAGCCTGGACCTTGGCGTCCATGGCACCTCAATCTTACAGGAAGGTACCTCAGCTCTCTTCCCACTGCTGACACCTAAGGATCGTGTCTAGACATTTCTCCTCTGATTCGTCTGGCAGTTGGGCTCTTCTTGAATCGCGCAGGGCACTATGTCCCATGCAGCTGCACAGATTTTACTGGAGTCTCGGCAGCAACGGCACAGGGCGCAGGGCTGCTTCTCCTGGGCTTAGTCGTTCTTTTATGGAGGGTTGCTACAAAACTTCACAATATCCCTTACAATAATTACATCTGTATGGGTGTAAAAATGGCTGAAGAGCTGGCTTCTCACACCATCAGAGTTCACAGACTTGTATGACGCCTGTTTTTGCAGGGCGCCTCAATTCTCCACATCAGTACAATTACAGGAATACAAAGCTTACATATATATTTTTTTTTTATTTAAGAGGCGAATCAATTCAGAAGTTTGTAAAGAAAACTTTTACAACAATGGAGCTGTGTGAGAGCTTGTTTTTTGATCGCTTTTTAGTGTATTTTTTAGGGAGATGTGGAAGTGAAAAAATGCAATTCTGTCATTTTGAGTATTCTCTTTATGGTATTTACCATACTGGTTAATTCATTTAATATTTTAAAAGACATTGATGAACGTGGAAATACTGAATATGTTTATTTTTTTACTTATATATCTTTAATGGGGGAAAAGGAGGTTATTTGAATTTTTTAGAATTTTTTTTCTAGAGTTTTAAAAACTTTTTTAAATTTTTGTTTTAGTTTCCCTAGTGGACTTGAACTTACCAGAATTTGATAATTTGAACACATACTATAGAATGCGATATTGCAGTCTATAGTACTACATACAATATATGCAATACTGAAAAATATAGTATAGATATTGCAGCTGTAGTACTATAGCATATAGTGTAAATTGCGGTCTCCTATGAAGCTCAACCCATGGCTGAGCTTCACAAGTGGACCAAGGTGACAGTGACAGGGACCTTCAGCAAGTCGCTACCTACCTTTGTCACCCATCATCATTTAAATGCTACCGTCAGAGGTTGACAGTGGCATCGAAATGGTTATCAGAAGCAACTGGACCTCAGCTTTGGCCGCTGCTGTTAGAGAGAGATACCGACATGTCCTCAGTGCCATCCATACTTGTGGATCTCAGCGCAGGACCTACGATACCTGTCAAAAGTTTGGACACATCTGCTCATGCAATGGCTTTATTCTTTTGGCAATGTGCACACTGTAGGCTCAGGCTGAAGGCAGCAAAGGAGCAAATTATAACAAAAGGTAAAGAAACTCATGTGAAACAAACCATATTATGCATTAAACCTTATATTACTCAAAGTAGCCCCTTTCTACACTGAAGACAGCTTTACAGCCACTTGGCATTTTCATAAGCAAGTCTATATTAACTAGGGTCATAGGAGTCATAGATTGATATATATTTTGCAAAAGGTTCAGCAAAACTTGTAGATGATTTAAATTCACGCTCATTGTGGGCTTGAGTTCAGAAGACAGTCCCAATTAGGGATTGGCCATTCTTAAAAATAGTAAGTGTGCATACAGAAAAAAAAATGTGAATCACTATGTACAGTAGGACCACCTATTAGACTCCTTAGTCCACAGTCCCTTTTTTTGCAGAAAACTGTGTATCTCCATAACATGACGCCAAATGTGGTGAAAATGTTTCATGCAACACTTTCCCTTTAAAATTAGGGTCCTGTCTAATCGATCATCTGATGTATTATTGAGATGATGTTTGAGACCACTAATAATGCCAGAAAAAAAGGAATGTAAATCCAAGCCAGAGGAGCAATGCTTTTGATAATGTCTGGATTATAGAACCCCAAAATTCTATGATTTGCAAGAAATGTCTTCAACTTACGTTAACTCAGCCTTCATTTGAGGTTTAATGTGGCATTATTCACACCCTATGTGCATACTTGAGTAAAATCTGTTTAGATGCTCTGGCTGAATTCTATAAGAATGGTACAAGAACGCAGACAAAATATAAGCTAAAGATGGCTGTCTGGAGTCTAAAGCCCCCGTCACAGTAAGCGACGCACCAGCGATCCCGACAATATGACCTGGTCAGGATCGCTGGTGTGTCACTACATGATCGCTGGTGAGCTGTCAAACACGCAGATCTCACCAGCGATCAGAACCAGCGACGACGCGGGTAACAAGCGAGCGCGTCGCTTAGTTACCCGCTGTGTACCCTGGATACCAACGTGCTTGCACTGGGAGCTGGTATCCAAGGTAAACAGCGGGTATCTAAGCGCGTGCGTCGCTAAGTTACCCGCTGTTTACCTTGGATATCAGCTCCCAGCGTCTGCTTACAGCGCTGGGAGCTCGCTGATCTATGGTCTCCCGCTGCCACACGCAGCGATGCGTGCTGGCCAGCGGGAGACCAACGATCAAAAAATGGCCCACGACATTAGAGCATGATCAGCAATACCCAGCGGGGGGGCCAGACGCTGATACGTGTCACACACAGCGAGATCGCTGTTGCGTCACAAAACTTGCGACTCAGCAGCGATCTCGCTTAGTGTGACGGGGGCTTAACACAACCTGAAGGTTATACCTGACAATTTAGAAATCTCACTTAGGGATGTGACAATAGCAACATTCACGTATTATATTATACGCTGAATGATCAGATATTCTCAGGGTTATTGAAGGCAGTGTGACAATTATACATTGGCTTAATGTACTACATTTTGTTTACAGTAACAATTCAATGTCAGGGTCATAATACATTTTAACTTTCTTGTAAATAAGAAAAAAATAAATCCAACAAGGCTCAATAGTCAAACAAATTGAACAGTTATTAATTCAAGGACAAAGGTAGGTTAAAGGGCCTGTCACACTAAGCGATATCGCTAGAAATAGCGCTAGCAATATCGCTATAATGTCACTGTTTTTTGTGACGTTATAGTGATATTGCTAGCGATATCGCTATGTCTGATACTTACCTCCGACCGCTCCCCCGCTGGTTATCGCTGATCGCGCGAGAACGTCCTGGACCGTTTCTCGTCGTCATCTTCCTGCTGGGGCTTCCTGCTGTGGAGACGAGCGACGCGTGGAGCCGGGCGGGAGGACGCAGGATCGCCTCGTCTGACAGGTAAGTAGCGACCCCCGACCCCTGCGATGTCGCTGGTGAGATCTGCCTGTGTGGCAGCTCACTAGCGACCACTTAGCGATGTACCAGCGATCCTGACCGCGTCATATCGCTGGCCGGGATCGCTGGTGCATCGCTAAGTGTGACAGTACCTTAAGGCTCCACAGTAGGAAGGTTCATTGGAAAGTCGAAGTGAAATTGCAGCATAGCTGGCGGGGTGAAAAGTCATGCTACGACCACAGAAATTTCAATAGTCGCCAACAACTTTTTCACTTCTAGAGAGACAGTGCAGTGTGCATAGGTCACAGTACTGCTGTAAAGTTACATAGTGCAAATTTTTCCAGATGATTAATTACCTGATATTCACTTGGCCAGAAAGTACTAACAGCAAGTTCGGCCTGTTGCCACTGCTTTCCGCGTGGTCCTGATACCTCCCAAACAGCTGTGCCCAAAGGTCCACCATTGACTCGCACATATACCCGTAAAGAGCCAGGACCTCTTGCATCTCTGCTATGCAGAAGGTAACTGAACTGCAAACAGTGGGTATCATTTTCACTTAGGGGTTGAAAGAGGAGATGAGTCCGCCTCCCTGACACATGTTCCGATGAGTTGACCAAAAGGTAAGAACCTACATGGGTAAAACATTCATAACAGTGAATCTGATGCCATAGTGAATTATATAGATCTTCATTAAAAGGAATCTGTGAGCCTGTTTTTCCTATCTTATCCGATCGTAGCATAAAGTAGGGACAGAGCCCCTAATTCCAACTCTGTATCATTTAGCTTACTGAGTACAGCAGCTGTGAAAAAGACTTTCTCTAGAAGAGCTGAGATGTTGAGGAGGCATGTATAGACCCTCCAACACTCCTGTTTGACAGCTTGCTGTGTACATTGTAAAGTGTCAGAAAGCTGCTAATCAGTGGTGGGGGCAGGGTTAGACTAGGTGATATGAAGCCACTTGTCCTGTAGTGATAATCTCCTGCTGATTGTATTGAAACAGCAAAACACAGCCCTGTAAGTGACACTTCGCTGGAGTCAGGGTCTCTGCCCCTACATCGTGATGCTCTCAGTTTACATAGCAAAAGTCTTGACAGATTCGATTCAATATTATAAAATACATCATTTTTTATGAAAGCGAGGAAAAAGATCAATGCATTATCAAAAATCAGGGTAATAACAAGGATCTATTATACACTGCTCAAAGAAATAAAGGGGACACTAAAATACCACATCATAGATATCACTGAATGAAATATCGCAGCTGCAAATCTTTAGTCATTACATAGTGGATGCGTTGAGAACAATAAAATATAAAAATGATCAATGTAAATCAAAATTAATATCCCATAGAGGTCTGGATTTCAAATGATACTCAAAATCAAAGTGGAAAAATCAAATGAAAGGTGGATCCAACTTCAGTGGAAATGCCTAAAGACAAAGAAATGATACTCAGTAATGTGTGTGGCCTCCACGTGACAGTATGACCTTCCTACAATGCCTGGGCATGGTCCTGATGAGGCAGTAGATGTTCTCCTGAGGGATCTCCTCCCAGACCTGAATTATAGCATCAGTGAACTGGACAGTCTGTGGTGCAATGTGGCGTTGGTGGATGGAATGAAACATGATGTCCCTGATGTGCTCAATTGGATTCAGGTCTGGCGAATAGGCAGGCCAGTCCATAGCATCAAAGACTTCATGGCAGGAACTGCTGACACACTTCAGCCACATTAGGCCTAGCATTGTCACACATCAGAAGGATCCCATGGCCCATTCCACCTGCATATGGTCTAGACAATGCGTCTTAGGGACTTATGCCGGTACCTAATGGCAGTCAAGGTACTTCTGGCTAGCATGTGAAGGGCTGCGCGGCCCCTCAAAGAAATGCCTCCTTACAACATTACTGACCATTGCTGACCCCCTGTCGAATCGGTCACGCTTGAGGATCTTGCACGTAGCAGGACATTCTCCACAAACAGTGTATAAAAGACTAATGTGTGTAGTAAAGGGCAAAATTACACAAAACATATAAATAAGCGGAGAAAAGGTTATATTAACTTACCTTGAGGTAGATCAGGGCTTCCACGAGGGTCATGAACCAACTGCCAATCAAAGTCATCCTGTGTGCTCTGCGTCACCTCACAGGGGCCAATATCACTATGGGCCTCAAATGTGCAGCCAGCTACAAGACAAAGAAGTCACCCGATAAGATACATATATACATTATATATACATATTTCAGCTATATGGACAAAAGTATGAGTAAGAGAGGGCTATTGCCCATGATCCTATCCACACAACTAGCAGTAGCCATGGAGCGTACCTACGATGCCCTAGACGCCTCGGCACAGCCAGAGAGCTAACTCAGCCTAAAGCAAGAAAGGTGAAATCTAAACTGCCCCGGAGGAGACCCCAAAGGAATAGATAGCCCTCAAACATATATTGTCGGTGAGACAAGATGAAAACACAAACGCAGGCAGAAAAATAGACTGAGCAAATGATGGGGCCCAGAGTGACTAGACAGGACAGGAAAGGAAAGACACTGTCTGCAATCATGCAAAAAACCCTGAAAAAACCAACACGTCTGATGCTTAAAAAAATACTGAAGTCACACGACTTCGCCCCCACTATATCAGCACTCTGGTATATACTGAAAGCAAAGCAAAAAGAGACCAATATCACAGGGGATATAACAAACTGACACAAGCAGTAACATATGGGCGGTGATTCAGCACAGCCCCAGCAGGAGCAAGCTGACCCGCACAAAGCAGAGATAGAAAAAAACAGATCAAATGCAAAAAGATTAGCAAATGAACCACTTAGCTGAACCATGTAGGAACAGAGCAGGAGACATCAGACCTCAGTAGGCACAGGAAATAAATCACCTGCAGGGATTGAAGGAAGTCAGCTGTCTTAAATACTCCAGTCAGAAACACCAGATCTCCAATCATCATTATCATTATCAGTTGGCAAGCCTCTGTCAGTCTGACCAACTCCACTACCTTCAGTAACCACCTGAGGGAGCCCAGAAAGAGAATTCACAACAGAGTGCCCCACCAGCCATTATCTGATCAATAGAGATTTGTCCCAGTCTCCGCGCTAGGTCCTCTCCCTCCCTTAGTACAACTAATCATGGTGATAAGCCATCTGAGAGTCTCAGTAATGGGGACGAGGGAGGTATCAAGAAGGCTTGGAGATTCGACCAGACCCTAAGCAGAGCCAAGGAGGAAGAGGAGAATTTCCTTCCCTTGGTATATGTTAGTAAGAGGGATCTAAGAGGCATAGGTGAGATAATGTTTTCTATGTTGACCCAATATTTGTCACTAGAGTTTCTTATCAGGTCTACTGATCGGGATAGCACAGCTGCATAATAATAGTTTTTGATGTCAGGGGCTCCCTTTCCCCCCCTGCGTTTCGGCAGTGACAATGTGTGTGAGTTTATACGGGGCCTCGCTTCTTTCCAACTGTATTTGAAAAATAGAGAATTAACTCTAGAGAGGAAAGAGTTTGGGACATGGATGGGTAGAGTTGAAAATAAGTACGTAAATTTGGGGAGTATCAGACTTTTTATAAGGTTCTTCCTCCCCATCCATGACAGGAAAGGATCAGTAATTGAGTTGGAAGATAACTTATTTTCACTGGACAACCCCTTTAAGTGTAACTGCTATTATTGTGAAGAGGATCAGCCATAAGGAAACACAGAGTGAAGATGGCAAGAGCTGAAGGCTATTGGTACCCTTTGTCGCATCGCTCACTACAGACTCCTAAATTGCTTCTAGTGGTTACAGAGGTTGTTTGGGAGTAAGAAAAAATTATAAGGGATGTCCAAGAAGCTAATTTAGGAATCTCTGAGCCATTTACATGTAAAAAAAGCAAAATACTTGTGGCAATCGTTGCCTACAAAAGGGTTGTTGGAGCGGTTCTCACAGCAGCCTTACTCTGCTAGTCTGCATTTATTTCAATCATTTAATTAGCACGCTGGCATATGACTGCAGGGAGAAAACATATGGTTTCAAGATCACTTCATAACCAATCAAACATTTCACATGAAGCAAGAGTCAGTTACTTTTATAAAATGTTACCAGCTTCCAACACTACACAGAACTGAATTTACATTGTCATTTTTTTAATTCCATTTATTCGTCTGAGTCAACCCTTGAGCCCAAGGCTGGGTTCTCAGTAGCATTCTGAGTTACTTTTTTCCATTCCATTATAGGAACAGTAAAATTGGACTTTTGCAGGAAAGGGATCCTTCACCTGACAGATACAAACAGTGCCTGGAGGACCCTATTGACTATAATGGGGTCAGTTTAGTTTACAGAAAGGAATACTGCACTTTTCCTTCCAGTAAAGATGACAGAACTCATGACTGAGGTTGCATTGCAGCCTAAGGGCTTGTTCAGACAAGAGAATGTTACGTCCATGTGTTGCCCGGATTAGAGTTGAGCGACTTTGGTCGGAGCGGGTTTCGTGAAACCCGAATGAAACAAAATTTGAGTCAGATGAAACTGGTCCGACTAGGGCAAAAAAAGTCGGAGTTTCGTCCGAAACCCGACCCCAATGCAAGTCAATAGGGAATAAAAGTCGGCATTGAGTGGATGAATGTCATCTGCTCAATGCCGACTTTTATTTCCCATTGACTTGCCTTGGGGTTGGGTTTAGGACGAAACTCCGACTTTTTTTTGCCCTAGTCGGACCAGTTTCATCCGACTCAAATTTTGTGTCATTCGGGTTTCACGAAACCCGCTCCGACCAAAGTCGCTCAACTCTAGCCCAGATGCAAAACAGAGAACATTCAGACTATACACACTAATGCAAAACGTCAGCATAGAACAAATAGCATGCACTGCCCTGATCTGTTCTTGGATCAAACTCATGCATTAAAAAAATGGATGCCATATAGACACCATCCATATGGAATCTGTTTTTCTACAATGGACCCGTACATTGTAGATATTAACATAAGAGCAAGACTCTGGTTTTTTAACTTTTGTATACTGTTCATGTATGAAATGCATGCCATAATGATGTAAAAAAAACACGGATGATATATTTGAAAAATAATCTGCCTTTTTCTGGATGAAAAATAGACAATTTTACATTCGCTGATCTGAACTCTGCCTTACCAATTTAGAAGATGACTTCTACACTACTTCAGGAAGCTTCACCTGTTCCTTATGTGGGTACAAGGGTTGGTGAGTCAGTACAAGCATTGTGACAGATCTGTATTGGTACAGGAGGGAATGACCTGTTTTTCTTTGAAGCTACTGTATAATTTAATTTAAAATCAGCCAAAAATATTTGCAGAAAAGGCAAGTATTCCTAGGTGTGAGCGTGTAGTCATACTTTTCCTATGCTGTATACAGATCAGCACCAAGCGGCCTGATGGTTGGAACTAGAACAGTGGTGCTTTCTGCAAGATCCATGAACTTTTCCAGTCATTTATGTGAATGACATCCCCTTGTGAACGATGGATCATTTGCTATGACTAGTGCTCATCGAGCACTGAAATGCTCGAGTGTTTTGTACTCGAATCGAGCACTTGGGAAGCTTGGACGTGCTTGACATGAGTAGTGAGCATAATGGAAGTGAATTGGCAGGACGGTGGCTCAGTGGATAGCCTTGCAGCGCTGGGGTCCTGGGTTCAAATCCCACCAAGGACAACATCTGCAAGGAGTTTGTACATTCTCCCCGTGTTTGTGTGGGTTTCCTCCGGGTACTCCGATTTCCTCCCACACTCCAAAAACATACTGATAGGGAATCTAGATTGTGAGCCCCATTGGGGACAGTGATGATAATGTGTGCAAATTGTAAATCAGAATATGTTAGCGCTATATAAAGATTATTATTATAATCGCAAGCTCAAGCTTTTTCCAGAGGATGGAATTTTCTCTCCGAGCACCCCCAGGTTGATTGAGCATCAAGCAGTGCCCATCTCTAGCTATCACCATTTAACTGAAGGCCACTGCATGGTGACCATAGGGTAGTTGACTTGACTGCCCTGAGTAGGGCATTGTGAAAAGGACATGTGCCGACCTTCAGCTCAACGGCTATAGTCAACTAATTCTGGAAGACATAGGGGACATCATCCACATATATCAGAAGCAAACGTCCTGAGTTCTAAGCGTAACAAGAGGGGTGAACATCGTCCAAGCCCACCCATCACACCTCTTAGGGCTGATAAGAAGGGGCAGATATAAAGCCACTTTTCTTAGGTAGCCTGGCTGTAAGGGTGAAATGGGGAAACAGAAGCTCTTTTTTGAAACGGCAAAGAAAGTGGTGGAAGCACTTTATGAAAAGGGAAACCTGATGATAGAATCCTTTAAGAATCCTATATCATTTTCATACAAAATGTACAGCTACCAGAAACTTTATCTGCAAACCCTCAGATTACAAAAGGAAAACTGCAAATGGTTATGTAATGGAATATGATAGCACGCCAAAGGCAAGAAAATGGTTTTGGCAATGCATGTGAAGGGTCATTAGTCGAACTAAAATATATATAAAAAAAATTGGATTACTTACAAAATGAATCTTTAGAAATGAGGGCATTTTTGCTGCATTTTACAAATAGATCACATTCTCATTGACCCAACACAGTGACATTGAGGCCAGGACTAAAACACCGGGGAGCGGCTACAAGACAATAAAATGCGAGGTATATAGAGAGTGGATGAGTGAAGACAAAAGGAAGGATGGGAGTAGACAGTCTCCTGTAGATGGAAACTCTGTGTCTATATTTCCAGGGTCAACCATCAATCAAAGATATATGTGGCTGTTCCAGCAAACAAAACAAAACTGAACCAAGATTGTCCAAAAGGGATCATAATAATACCACAGTCTCCTGCAGATCTTTCTGACTACCAGAACGGCATTTTTATTTTATTTTTCATCTTTCATACATTGGAAAGTTCGGAGGGTAGATGACTGGAAAGGATTAAAAGATTACAGGAATATGCTACTTTATACACTAAATTCATAAATACATTGTAAACCACTTTTAAAAAGTCAAGTATTTAGCACACAATGGCCTTACAAATCCGCTCACATATTCCCTCCACCGTATCAAGGGATTAGGAAACATACAAAAAACCTAGTCTGGTGCAAGTACTCTCAGCATTTCTCAGGCGTACTCAAGGGGTACTACAGTTTAACATAACTAAAAATGTTATTTATTGCATTAGCTGCTAATTATTTTACTTGGCAGGTATATAGAAGACAGGATTGGAAAAAAAATAACTACCGGTACAATTTAGAAAACTGGTAAACAAATAGCTGAGGGATAAGAAAAGCTGTACCCTATAGCAACAATATACACTAAATTGTAAGTCATTCACTATGAGATTGGGGACACCTTACTGATTACTGGGGGTCTGATTGTTAGGACTCCCCAGAATCCCAAGATCAGGGAATGGAACCCAGAGGCCTGCTGTGCCCCATCTTGAATGGAGCGGAGGAACGCATAACTGACTTCTGCTCCATTCACTGTCTAGGAGAGTGCCAGAAAAAGTCAAGTCGTAAGTTCTAAAGAGTACAATAGTAACTTCACCTTTTGCCTATATTCTTGTCTTCATAGTTGTTCTCATCTATTCATCCACTGTTAATGCTAGCTTTAATGTAGCTGTCTTCTATGACATTTGCACCCACCATAAAACGCTATTTAAGTAACTAACTGTCAAATAGTAGATATTCTTATTCCCACATATCAAATACTAGCATCCTCATGACTAATAAAACAAGTACAGATATAATAAAATTATGCTGTGCTTTAAATAGACTCCATAGCCCACAGTACATTGTCTTATCTACAAAACAGTTTAGTATTACATCCAGACCTTTACTTTGTCAATAGCATCTACCCATATTGTAGGATTTTAGTGTTTAGTATAAGGGCTTGCTCACACGAGTGCATAACATGGCCGATTTGGTATGAGAAAACAATCGCAGCATGCTGCGGGTGCATCCGATAGTCGGATCCCATGCACCTGTAAGGGGGTGAAGAGGAAGAAGAGCCCAAAGGAGGTTACCTTCCCTGCTCCATATCCAGAACCACCTAGCTAGACAGCAGGGTTGCCGGGGGGAAGATTTTCTTCCCTGGACCATGTGACTGCAAGGGGCAGCGAGGCACAGGAAGAGGCGGTGGACCGGAAGCTGTGCAGGCAGAGGGCGTGAAAGGAGAGCGCACCAGGCACAGAGCAGAGCGTGCCATAGACAGGGAGAGTGCGCCAGAGAGAAAGAAGGCTGCAGCACGGTGCTCCCAGAGAGAGAGAGAGAACTCCCTGTCAGAGGATTGGGACTGAAGTACGAGACATAGTGAAAGCTGTATGTGAGTACGTGGATTTGGTAGCCTCCATGACCAGAGGAGACTTCCCCCCTGACAGTGCAGAGACAGTGACCCATGAGCACAGTCACTGTGACCACAGTGGCAAGCCGAGACCCCTGAGTGTGGCAAAGAGACTTCCCAGTGTGTGCAGCATCGTTCCTGTGGAGAGACTGTCAGTGTATCATACAGAGACTTAGAGCAGGGGAGACTCAGGTTCACAGCATCTCCCTGCTTCCTGCTCTAACCCCTGAGGTCCCAGCTTCTTCCAGAGGAGAGACTACAAAGACTGCAAGCGCCGCTGTTGTCGGTGCCAATGTGGGAGAACGAGACCCTGCAATCAAGCTTTCCCCAGACTGATAAGTTTCAAGAATTCCAGTTTAACCGTTTCAATTATTATGTATAACTGTTTAATAGCTTTCCCTAGCCTTTCTACTGTTTTACCATTTACTCTGTCACTTTTAACCCCAACTGCTTCTCCCTGCGTGGAGAATCTATTCCCAGTAAATAAACCCTTTAACTCTTGGTCCGTCTCTGATCCGTGGCGACATCCTCAGCACCTGCAGCATATTACACACCCATACAAGTCTATGGGTGTGAGTTCGAGTGCAGTCCGACATCCACGGACAGAGGCAATGAAGTAGATGAAGAAATTTCACTCTCCGTCTTCTCTGCACCTGTGCTGTGATAATCTCAATGCGAGAGACTAGCATTACATTCAGATGACTCTTAAATCCAACTCAGTTAGACCTGAGTGACATTAGCATAATTGGCCCGATTCTCTCACATGAATCGACGACAGTGTGACCCCCAGCCTAAATGTCAGCAGGACCTGTCACCTCTCATTACATGTCTGTAAGGGCACATTCAGACATACTTTTTTTTCACGCACGAGAGAAACAAACATACCGTAGATTCATTAGATTTCATTACAGTTTCATCAGATTTCCACAGGTTGCGCTTCATAGGACACTGAGAGTTATAACATTCAGTAATGCAGTATGAGCAACCAAATGATCGCAGGTTCAATAAGGATTGGTAATAAAAACTAAATTAAAGAAAGGTTTTAAAATCTAAAAAAAACAAAAAAATTTTAACATAAAAAAAATAGTAATAAACATAATTGGTATCGCCACATCCATAAAAGCCACGTCTATCAAAATATACAATCATTTAAAACACTAAACACTAAAACATTAAAACTATGAATTTGCATTTTTACATTTATTACCAAAATGCAATAAAGTGATTAATATTTCATCGCTTCTCCAAAATGTAATCAATAAAAATGTCACTTCAGCATGCCAACGTAATCCGTCACTCAACGTCATGAACAGAAAAATAGAAAAGTTACTGGTCTCAGAAAATGTCGACACACTTTTTCCATCTTTGTGATTTTTAATTCACCACTAAAATCTGAAATCAAACTATACTATACAAGCTGGGTATCCCTATAATCGTATTGACTGAGAATCATTTTGCCAATAAAGGAAATGAAATACGAAAAACAAGGCAGAATTGGAGTTTTTTTTCAACAATTTTACCTTACTTAGAATTATTTTTTCCATATTTTTCTGTACACGATGTGGTAAAAGCAATGCTGTCCTTCAAAACTCCAAATCATTACACAAAAACAATCCCTCATAAAGCTATATCAATGGAAAAAAAATGATGGCCCTTGCTAGAAGGAGAGGAACAAATAAACTGCAAAAATGAAAAAAATAAACGGTCCCAAAGTCCCAAAGAGGGTAATACAACTGTTCTGTCCTCACTAAATGAAGCAGAATTCATGTAGCTTATACAGGCAGCTAAACCACTATACCGGGGTCCAATAAGGAGACTGTAGTTGAATCTGCACTTTATTGAACGTGATGGCATATTGGCGAGTGGTGAAACTACAAACAAAACATATATGCATGCAATCGATACTGGGTTCATCAGGGATTCATACTGCTTTGCACACTCTTAGCATTTTCTTGATGAGCTTCAAGAGGTAGTCACTGGAAATGGTCTTCCAACAATCTTGAAGGAGTTCCCAGAGATGCTTAGCACTTGTTGGCCCTTTTGCATTCACTCTGCGGTCCAGCTCACCCCAAACCATCTCGACTGGGTTCAGGTCTGGTGACTGTGGAGGCCAGGTCATCTGGCGTAGCACCCCTTCACTCTCCTTCTTGGTCAAATAGCGCTTACACAGCCTGGAGGTGTGTTTGGGGTCATTGTCCTGTTGAAAAATAAATGATGGTCCAACTAAATGCAAACCTGATGGAATAGCATGCCGCTGAAAGATGCTGTGGTAGCCATACTGGTTCGATATGCCTTCAATTTTGAATAAATCCCCAACAGTGTCACCAGCAAAGCACCCCCATACCATCACACCTCCTCCTCCATGCTTCATGGTGGGAACCAGGCATGTAGAGTCCATCCGTTCACCTTTTCTGCGTCGCACAAAGACACGGTGGTTGGAACCAAAGATCTCAAATTTGGACTCATCAGACCAAAGCACAGATTTCCACTGGTCTAATGTCCATTCCTTGTGTTCTTTAGCCCAAACAAGTCTCTTCTGGTTGTTGCCTATCCTTAGCAGTGGTTTCCTAGCAGCTATTTTACCATGAAGGCCTGCTGCACAAAGTCTCCTCTTAACTGTTGTTGTAGAGATGTGTCTGCTGCTAGAACTCTGTGTGGCATTGACCTGGTCTCTAATCTGAGCTCCTGTTAACCTGTGATTTCTGAGGCTGGTGACTCGGATGAACTTATCCTCTGCAGCAGAGGTG
The DNA here is from genome assembly GCF_039654945.1 of Dendrobates tinctorius. Lineage (NCBI taxonomy): Eukaryota > Metazoa > Chordata > Amphibia > Anura > Dendrobatidae > Dendrobates > Dendrobates tinctorius. The sequence continues at coordinate 33,822,623 of NW_027361683.1, forward strand.
ACTCTTGGTCTTCCTTTCCTGGGCCGGTCCTCATGTGAGCCAGTTTCTTTGTAGTGCTTGATGGTTTTTGCCACTGCACTTGGGGACACTTTCAAAGTTTTCCCAATTTTTCGGACTGACTGACCTTCATTTCCTAAAGTAATGATGGCCACTTGTTTTTCTTTGCATAGCTGCTTTTTTCTTGCCATAATACAAATTCTAACACTCTATTCAGTAGGACTATCAGCTGTGTATCCACCAGACTTCTGCACAACACAACTGATGGTCCCAACCCCATTTATAAGGCAAGAAATCCCACTTATTAAACCTGACATGGCACACCTGTGAAGTCAAAACCATTTCCGGTGACTACCTCTTGAAGCTCATCAAGAGAATGCCAAGAGTGTGCAAAGCAGTAATCAAAGCAAAAGGTGGCTACTTTGAAGAACCTAGAATATAAGACATACAATATTTTCAGTTGTTTCACACTTTTTTGTTAATTATATAATTCCACATGTGTTAATTCATAGTTTTGATGCCTTCAGAGTTAATCTACAATTTTCATAGTCATGAAAATAAAGAAAGCTCTTTGAATGAGGTGTGTCCAAACTTTTGGTCTGTACTGTATATACATAATACATCATCTGCAATAATAGCTAACCAGGGGAGAACTAACTAAGCAGGCTAATATGAGACAGGAATTAGACGTGGGAAGCATAGATACATACCAGCAATGCTATCACAAGGGGAGAAGAGAAATGAGTTGCTTCCTGAATGCAGGCAGAAGGAAAATGGAGAACTGGAATGAAATGGGGGCTGAACTAATGATAATTCTTTGCAATGGCTACCAGGATGCGTTGCAACCTTACCAGAAAGCACTGCAGTGGAAGGAAAAGTAAGCAATAGTGAAAGTAAAATATACACTGCGGTTATGACTCTGGTCACTAGATGGAGCAAAAAAACACTGTAAACATTAACAAGCAGATAATCAGGATTATGAGTCAGATGTCGGAAACAGAACAACAACCTAATTACATTTTTCTATTGTAGATTTTCTTTATTTTTATATTTGATTATGTGGCAGTCGTCTTGCCCAAGTTATCGTGGACCATAGGCAGCAATAGACAGGTTCTGAATTATAGGAGGACTTTCTAGCCATGTCCTTTGAAATGTGGAATTGTCATTGTGCACGTAGATCAGATGTGACCATCACCTATTTTGCATGATGGATCCTGTTTTATCTACTGAATGCAAATTATGAAAACAAAATAATACTTAAAAGTGATAATTAGAGAAGAGGAAACATCAGCCCAGGGGCAGAAATACCATTGGTGTAACCTGCACATCCACATAGGGGCCCAAGGAGTAAAAAGCCTCACTATTACCCCCAAAACAGGTGGAATTGTGCATTATGTGTAGCCATTGGACTACAAAGGGCCCATATACTATTCTTGCAGAGACAATCTTCTGTCTGTGTCCGATACTACATCAGCCTAGCATTAAGTTAAAACAGCATGACTGTGATTTTCTTAAACATAATGAAACAGAAAAATAAAAAGACTTAAAAATGTTTTAAAAGATTCTTATTGTAAAAACGTAATTTAATAAATGGTTCATTTTCAGTTCACACATTCCATATCAATGAAACTTCAGGCAAATTTTCAAAATATTTGTAATAAAGTGGAGTTACTAGGGCCATTTAACACAACAGGGCCCATTTTTATTTCCCTCTAGTCCCCAAATACAACTTGTCAATGGATGTTGTCCTTTTGACTAGATTACTGTAACGGATACCACTGACAGATGCCATCTGTCAGCCACCTGTCACCCGAAGGCTCCAAAGATACAAAAAAAACATATACTGTACATATTTTATTGGATTGCTGTGAAGGATTCTTCTGACAGATACTATTCATCAGCCATTGTATACATTTATACAATGTATAGTTGGCGCAAAACGGTATCAGATTTTAGAAAAAGAAAAATTAACATCTTTACATGACGGACTTGGATTTTTATCGTTAAGCATCTCTTTCTAAGGACAAAAGAACATTTTTATTGTAAAATGTGATATCTTCTTAAACTTCACCATGCAACCTTAAGGCTCCGTTGTAATTATTCTATTCACACTGAGCAAAATTTTGAAATCTGGATTGTGTATTGGTAATTGAAAACAAATATTTCAGTCTGAAACTCAATCCTAACAGTTCTTTATAAAATACATACACTGTATATATATATATATATATATATATATACAGTACAGACCAAAAGTTTGGACACACCTTCTCATTCAAAGAGTTTTCTTTATTTTCATGACTATGAAAATTGTAGATTCACTCTGAAGGCATCAAAACTATGAATTAACACATGTGGAATTATATAATTAACAAAAAAGTGTGAGACAACTGAAAATACTGTATGTCTTATATTCTAGGTTCTTCAAAGTAGCCTCCTTTTGCTTTGATTACTGCTTTGCACACTCTTGGCATTCTCTTGATAAGTTTGATAAGTTTCAAGAGGTAGTCACCGGAAATGTGGGCAGAGCAGAGTCCTGCAGTGCACAGGCGCCAGACCTCTCTGACCTTTCCTGGTGCCTGCGCACTGCAGGACTCTGCTTTGCCCTCAACAGGAGCCGCGACGGGAAGCCAAGAAGATGACGTCACCACTACAAGATGGGAGGCGCCAGACCGGACCACAACACCCATCGGACCAAAACCAGACACGGACCGCCCCCGGGTGAGTACCGTATAATATAACTCATTTTTGTGAATAGCAATGGATAAAATTTAACTTTTAATCAAGGTCTAGTTAAAATATGACAAACAACATAAAATACTCAAACAGGAAAAAAAACACAAAAAACACGAAGACACAGATAAAAATACTCGCAGGTATTACCTGCCTACAACTGAGTATGAGGCCTCTAGTAAATAGTCTTTTTGTAGTTGTCTAATGGAACCACAGTATTCAATATATAATGCACTTGCACTGTGGTCAAATATTCACATTTCCATCATCAAGATTAGTAACAACTACCAACAAAAAAATGAAGTAAGGAGCATATCCATAAATGTTTTATACAAAGCAATGAATAATGGTCCCCTTTGAACCAGTAGCCATTACGCATAGGTAATTATTGGGTGAGATCTGACAATATTAAAGCCGCAATAATATGTGATAAATGCGGCATTGCTGTGTTCGAACCTCTATGGTCACCTTGAATGCTCACTGATTTAGTGAGGTATTATGGTTCTAGTGTGACCCGTTTTGAACTCCCTTCCTCTATTTCTGCCTCCATATTTTAAGCTGCATATATATTGGCCTCATGTTATCTATGGAAAGTCCCTGTAACATTTTTTAGCATCTGTAGGGGAACTGTGCGTGCATGCAATTATATATGCGTACCCCTGCGTACCTATGCGTAATGGCTACTGGTACAAAGGGGACCATTATTCATTGCTTTGTATAAAACATTTATGGATATGCTCCTTACTTCATTTTTTTGTTGGTAGTTGTTACTAATCTTGATGATGGAAATGTGAATATTTGACTACAGTGCAAGTGCATTATACATTGAATACTGTGCTTCCATTAGACAACTACAAAAAGACTATTTACTAGAGGCCTCATACTCAATTGTAGGCAGGTAATACCTGCGAGTATTTTTATCTGTGTATTCGTGTTTTTTGTGTTTTTTTTCTGTTTGAGTTTATTCACAAGGGTGTTGTTTGTCATATTTTAACTAGACCTTGATTAAAAGTTAAATTTTATCCATTGCTATTCATTTTCAGTCTATTGGATATACAATCCCGCTAATATCATTCTAACTCGTTTTTCTTCTCTTTCAGGTTACATCAGGGGCTTATCTACAGCATTACAGAATGATGTAGATAAGCCTCTGATGGTGGTGGGCGCAGCTGATAAGACTAAAAATAGGTGACAGATTCCCTTTAAGGGGAAAAAACAAATAAAGGGGGCAATGTCCTCTGCTCCTCCTTGGAGCTACATGGGAGTACTTCCTCTTCCCAGACTCCACACCCACTGTCTCACATGTTCATGTGGTGCCCCTGTGGGTCCAGTAGCCACAGAGGTACTACATCTCACCCAGAGGTTTGGTATCCCACGACCAGGTATGATGAGGGCACCTGACCACACTCCACACCTGCATCCCACACACTTAGAACAGCAGAACACCCTCTATGGCCCCTGCTTGGTTCATAAAAAGTGTTGGGAGGTAGGCGGAGCTTAGGAAAAGAGTGGGAGATTTGTAATCAGTAGGTGAGTTCCCTCAGAGGAACGGGAAGTGAGTGTCACGTTTCCGCCAGACTTAGGGCCTGCTGTTCCGGTCGCGGCCACTAGGAGGCGCCGTACCGCCACTTTATCGTCAGACTCAGGGACGGCTGTTCCTGCCTCGGCCACTGGAAGGGGCCGTGGTTCTGTCACGTCAGGCTCAGAGCCTACTGTCCCGCCTTTAGCCTCTAGGAGGCGCCGGTCTGTCACGTCGCCGTTAAATTCTGGGTCTGCTGCTCCTGTCGTGGTCACTAGGAGGCGCTATGGCTCGCCCGGGAGTTATGGTGCTGACAGAGTAAGGGCACCTGCGCAGGCATCTGGTGGACGCAGGCTCCGCCCCTCTGTCAGTCATCAAGAGGTTACTGCATCTCCATCTGGCCTGGTCCTGGGGGCGGTACTGATGACATCATCAGTTCAGGAACCTATGAGGGGTGACCTGATCCCTGAAATACCTTGGGACTGGACTTGCAAGCCGCCGGATATATTCTTGGTTCCCCCCGTGTGTTACTGTGTGAATTACTTTCTGACTGACTCTGACTTTGACCTGGACTTCTGACTCTCCTTCTGCCTAACGATTCTGTACCTCTGCTACTCTTCTGGTTTATGACTTTCGGCCTGAATCTGACTCTGCCTCTGCCTAACGATTCTGTACCTCTGCTACTCTCCTGGTTTATGACTCTCGGCCTGAATCTGACTCTGCTTCTGTCTACCGTTTTTGTACCATTGCTGTCCGACTGGTTTAGACTTGCATATCTCCACGTTTGTGTCCTGTATTGGAACACCTTTCTGGCGACCGTCCTGCTCTGGTCACTGCTCCTATTCAGACAGCGCCTCCTGGGCTCTGCTATAAATCCAGATCCCTGTATAGGGGTAAAGGGTATCAGTGTTTCTCGGGGTGTTGCCTGGCTGCAGCCCAGACCCGCAGGCAGACGTCACATTATATCCGGCCACATACAAAAAAACTGCTTCTTGTGTATATATCCACCATATACAAAAGCAGTCTCCCTGAACTTTTTTTTTTTTTTCTCTCCCTTCTTCTGATTGAGCTGATTTCTGGCCTAAACACCTGGTTCAGTGCACAGCCGGAAGGAGCACGTTCATCTTCCTGCACCAGTATGCTGCAGTCTGGAGCCTTCAGAGAGAGAGCTGAGCGTCAGAGATCCATACTACTGAGACATCGGCCTCTGGGCAACTCTGGCTATGGTTGCCCAGGGGCACAGGTATTGCCCGCAGATGCGGCTAAAGTTTTATTGCCTATTGCCCTTTCTATTGGTCAGAAATCTCAGTGTGTGAACGCATATGTGGATTGTGGGTCTGAAGGGAATTTTATGGATTCTTTGGTTGCTAAAAGTCTCGGTGTACCCCTATTAAAACTTAATGCCCCTATAAAAACTACGGCTATTAATGGCACATCTATTGTCCAGGAGGGGGTTAAATTTGTTACTGACAAAATCACTATGTCGGTGGGAGCATTGCATACCGAGGTTATGTCATTTTTTGTGATGGATAATTTGTCTGCTGCAGTCATTTTGGGGATGCCATGGCTACGCCAGCATAACCCAGTCATCGACTGGCACCTAGGCGATGTTATACGCTGGAGTTCACACTGTCAGGAAAACTGCATATCGCTAACAGTAAACCAAGTTAAAGTTAAACCCCTCCACATACCGTTTGCCTTCAGAGATTTTGAGGATGTCTTCTCTATTGCAAAATCTGAAAAGCTACCCCCTCACAGAAAGTATGATTGCCCTATAGATCTGATTCCAGATGCCCGTCTCCCAAAAGGGAGAATATTTAATCTCTCAGGTCCAGAGCGTCAGGCTATGAACGAGTACATAGCTGATAGCTTAAAAAAGGGGTTTATTAGACCGTCCATTTCACCAGTTGGAGCTGGCTTCTTCTTTGTAGAAAAGAAAGATGGTGGTCTCAGACCCTGCATTGATTACCGGGAATTGAATGCAATCACCATTAAGAACCAGTATCCGCTTCCACTCATCCCTGATCTTTTTAATCAACTAATGGGAGCCCGTTGGTTTACTAAACTGGACCTCCGGGGGGCATACAATCTAGTCCGCATAAGAGATGGGGATGAGTGGAAAACAGCCTTTAATACCCCTCTTGGCCACTTTGAGTACCTGGTAATGCCCTTCGGACTCAGTAACGCACCTGCCGTGTTCCAGCACTTTGTAAATGACATTTTCAGGGACATTTGTGGGGTGTATGTCGTCGTGTATTTAGATGACATTTTGATTTATTCTGCTGACCCTGTGACACATGCTCAGCACGTTCGCTCCGTACTGCAGAGACTGCGAGAACACTCCCTGTTCGCTAAACTGGAGAAATGTGTTTTTTTTGCGGAGGAGGTACAATTTTTAGGATATGTGGTTTCAAGCACAGGCTTCCGTATGGATCCTGCCAAGATCCAACCTATTAAAACTTGGGTGCAACCCAAGTCGCTAAAAGCGCTGCAGCGATTTTTAGGGTTTGCAAATTATTACCGAAAATTCATCAGGGGTTTCTCCGAAATTGCTAAACCACTCACGGATTTGACCCGAAAAGGGGCAGACGTGACCAATTGGAACCCTGAGGCAATTCAGGCTTTTGCTTTGTTAAAAGAGTGCTTTGTAGCCAACCCAGTTTTGGTTCAGCCTGATCTGGACCGCCCGTTTATTGTAGAGGTGGACGCCTCTGAGGTCGGAGTGGGAGCAGTGCTGTCGCAAGGCACTGCATCACTCACTCAGCTTCGCCCATGTGCCTTTTTCTCCCGCAAATTCTCTCCCACTGAGAAAAATTACGATATAGGTAATCGGGAGTTATTGGCGATCAAATGGGCCTTCGAGGAATGGCGCCACTTCCTCGAAGGCGCCAAACATAAGATCACTGTGATTACAGATCACAAGAATCTGACTTACCTGGAGTCAGCTAAAAGATTAAATCCTAGACAAGCGAGGTGGGCCTTGTTCTTCTCTAGGTTTGACTTCTTAATAACCTTTCGTCCTGGTACCAAAAATGTGAGGGCTGATGCTCTCTCTCGAAGTTTCTGCCCCTCACAGGCTGAGGACTCGGAGCCAGTTCCAATACTGGCCAATGGTATTGTTGTGTCGGCTGTGTCTCTGGACCTTCTGGAGGAGATCCGTAGATCCCCAGAACCAGCCCCTGACTCGACGCCCCCCCAGAAATTGTTTGTTCCAGCGCCGTTTCGCCTACAAGTTCTGAAGGAGTCGCACGACTCTGTCCTGGCAGGCCATCCTGGGGTCAATAATACCGCCAGACTTGTGACTAGGAGTTTTTGGTGGCCAACGGTAGTTAAGGACTGCAAGGATTTTGTACTAGCTTGTGAAATCTGTGCTCGCGCCAAGTCCCCTCACAATCGGCCTGCCGGCTGGCTCCAGTCCTTGCCCGCTCCAGAGAGTCCATGGACCCACATCTCCATGGACTTCATTACTGACCTACCACCCTCAGAGGGGAAAACATGTATCTGGGTGGTGGTGGACAGGTTCAGTAAGCAATGTCATTTCGTTCCACTCTCTGGATTACCTAATTCAGAAACTCTGAGTAAGTTGTTTATTGTTCATGTGATAAGGCTGCATGGCGCTCCAGAGAATATCGTGTCCGACCGAGGTACCCAGTTTGTTTCCAAATTCTGGAGGGCATTCTGCAAACGTATTGGTATTGAATTATCCTTCTCCTCCGCTTACCACCCTGAGACCAATGGTCAAACGGAGCGTACCAACCAGGCTCTAGAGCAATATCTTCGCTGCTATGTCTCGGAACATCAGTCTGATTGGGCGGAACATCTCCCATTAGCTGAGTTCGCTCTAAATAACCAATACCAGGAATCTATCAAAACCACCCCGTTCTTCTGCAATCATGGTTTGCACCCACGTTTTGGTTCCTTTTCGGCCAAGATGTCGGAGCTTCCGGGAGTAGAGAATTCCATACGTAACTTAAGGACAATCTGGTCAGAGGTGAACACAAACTTGAAAGGGTCCCAGGTCAGGCAGGCTTCGGCCGCAAATAAACGGAGGTCCACGGGGCCGCACCTAGGAGTTGGGGACAAAGTTTGGCTGTCTACCAGAAACATTAAGCTTAAGGTGCCGTCTGCCAAACTGGGGCCCAGGTTTATTGGTCCCTACGAGATATTAGAAGTAATTAACCCGGTAGCCTTTCGTTTAAAGCTCCCTCAGGCTTTTAAAATTCCTAATGTTTTCCACAAATCCCTTCTCAAGGTGTACCGCTCCCCAATTCGTCCCGTCCAATCCCCTCCTCCTCCAGTTTTGGTCAAGGGTGCCTTGGAGTACGAAGTCCAGGGCATCCTTGATTCCCGTTTAGTGAGAAAGTCTGTGCAATATTTAGTTCATTGGAAAGGCTATGGCCCAGAGGAGAGGTCCTGGGTCCCCGCTAGTGACATTCATGCCAAGGGGTTGATTAGAAGGTTTCACCTCCTTCACCCTGATAAACCGGGTTTTGAGGGTCCGGAGGCCCCTCTTGGAGGGGGGGGTACTGTCACGTTTCCGCCAGACTTAGGGCCTGCTGTTCCGGTCGCGGCCACTAGGAGGCGCCGTACCGCCACTTTATCGTCAGACTCAGGGACGGCTGTTCCTGCCTCGGCCACTGGAAGGGGCCGTGGTTCTGTCACGTCAGGCTCAGAGCCTACTGTCCCGCCTTTAGCCTCTAGGAGGCGCCGGTCTGTCACGTCGCCGTTAAATTCTGGGTCTGCTGCTCCTGTCGTGGTCACTAGGAGGCGCTATGGCTCGCCCGGGAGTTATGGTGCTGACAGAGTAAGGGCACCTGCGCAGGCATCTGGTGGACGCAGGCTCCGCCCCTCTGTCAGTCATCAAGAGGTTACTGCATCTCCATCTGGCCTGGTCCTGGGGGCGGTACTGATGACATCATCAGTTCAGGAACCTATGAGGGGTGACCTGATCCCTGAAATACCTTGGGACTGGACTTGCAAGCCGCCGGATATATTCTTGGTTCCCCCCGTGTGTTACTGTGTGAATTACTTTCTGACTGACTCTGACTTTGACCTGGACTTCTGACTCTCCTTCTGCCTAACGATTCTGTACCTCTGCTACTCTTCTGGTTTATGACTTTCGGCCTGAATCTGACTCTGCCTCTGCCTAACGATTCTGTACCTCTGCTACTCTCCTGGTTTATGACTCTCGGCCTGAATCTGACTCTGCTTCTGTCTACCGTTTTTGTACCATTGCTGTCCGACTGGTTTAGACTTGCATATCTCCACGTTTGTGTCCTGTATTGGAACACCTTTCTGGCGACCGTCCTGCTCTGGTCACTGCTCCTATTCAGACAGCGCCTCCTGGGCTCTGCTATAAATCCAGATCCCTGTATAGGGGTAAAGGGTATCAGTGTTTCTCGGGGTGTTGCCTGGCTGCAGCCCAGACCCGCAGGCAGACGTCACAGTGAGAGGACGTGTTTGGAACAGCTCCTGTCAGGTGGAGCTGCTGGATTGGCTTTGAAGGAAAGCTCCCTGAAGGAAAGAGTGGTTCTTCTAGAGGCACGGGTGGAGAGTGCTCCCCGTGGGGCTCGTCCCACGCTGACAGCCGTCAGGTGGTTGAAGAATCCAGGTCGCAGAAGGGTCTCAGCCCCTAGCCTAGTGGAGTGTCCATCGTGACTTAACTAGCAAGCTGACAGCTGTGGCTACTTTATGGGCCACAGAGAATTACCACAGTTATCTTCACCAGAAAGGCAGCCACATAGAATCAAAGAAATGCCTGAGTCACATAATCTGACAGGATATGCGGCAGCTGGCCTGGGACAATGACTGTGAGATGCTGAAAGGAAGGAAAGTGGAAAGCAGCATTCTGGAGATGGCCTGGGAAGGTACATACTGACAGGGAGTGTTGGAAGGGTGTACTGATTTGCCTGGGAGTTGTCTGGACCCCTCACCTAAATAACACAGCACTGAGTCAGACATCTGTACTGCAGACAGAACTGTGAGTAAGGTCTTGGAAGTACATTCAACTGCGTCATCTGTTTCCTTCCTGCGTCATCAACCCGGCACTGCTTCCATTTTCACTCCACATTACATCACCGCCTCTAAAACTACTCTCAATGGCCCTGGGACTACTGCTCTACCTGTGGAGAGCCATTTTCACCTCAGCTGCGTCAAACCAACGGTCCCAGGGAAACGGCATTGCAGCGCTGGTCGCCTCTGACCAGAATACCACAGGTGGCGTCGCGAATCACATATAAACTTTATTCTCATTTAATTACACACCAAATTTACATGACCGCCTGGGGCCACAGACTGGGTCACTGCCACTGTGACATTTCCCATTGAAGTTAACGAGATGGGTACCGAGTATCCCACGGCCCCCGGGGTGCGTCATTCATGTATCTAACCAGGACCATTTGATGATCACATGAGTATGACATCACTGCAGATCCTGCTAGTACAACTGTGTCGGCTGCAGGAAGATATATGGTGAGCACTCTCCTGCCCACTCTATGAGTGCTCACATAAAACCAGCCCATGTATGCAGCTTACTTTAACCATTTCAACACTTAGTGTGCTAGAGGAAAAATATCCTGGTTTCATACCACTGATGCCAACATGCGCAGTGACACATATCTCCCCTCGTACACTGTTCCAATGACCATGTCACATATTCCCCCCTCTGCCCAAAGCCAGGGGTTTTGGCACCTTCAGACACTAAACAGGGAATTCTGTAGAGAGCATCCACACTGCCATGCAACTTTTCTGGCCTTAGCTTTACATGGAAAGTGAAGTCTTGAAGGGCTAAGAAACATGTAGTCACCCTGGCATTCTTACCCTTCTTCTCTCATAATCATCTCAGAGGGGCATAGTCTGAAACTAATTTAAACCTGCGGCCTAACAGGTAGTATTTCAGAGTGTCTATGGCTGATTTTATAGCAAAACACTCCTTTCCACTATGGCGTAATTCTCCTTGCAAGAAGAGAGTTTCCGGTTCAGGTATAGGGTGGGATGCTCTTCTCCATTTATCTCTTGAGACAACACAGCTCCCAACCCAACTTCTGAAGCATCGGTCTGGACCACAAATTCTTTGCTAAAGTCTGGTGTGACCAGAACTGAAGGATTACACAAAGACGGCTTGAGCTCTAGAAACGCCATCTCCTCTATCACCCCGAAGTCCAGCATTCTCTTCACCTCCTTGGAGATGATCTCCCAGTGAGCTTTGGGGATTCTGTAGGGTTTGAGGTTTACTCTTACATGCGGTTCTTTTAGGATGTTGTGTTCCATGACCTGTGTGCGCCCTGGCAATTCTGAGAAGAGATCACAGTTCTGCTGCAACAGGTCTCGACACTGCTGCTTCTGGGCCAGCGTTAACTTCTCTGCAATCACAACCTCCTTGACCTTGGCTTCGGGACAGACCCCAAGGCAAGGAGCTTCCAGTGGTTCACGGTCCCGCAAGAGTTTGAGTAGGTTCACATGATACACCTTGTACGGCTTCCTGCGGCCAGACTGGTGTACCTTATAATTCATATCCCCAACTTTCTCCCCGACTTCATATGGGCCTTGCCACTTGGCCAGGAACTTGCTCTCCACCGTTGGTATGAGTGCTAGCACACGGCCGCCAGGCTGGAACTGCTTCAGCCTTGCTAACCGGTTGAAAAACAAACGCACAAAAAGAGAACTTGAAAATCCTCCAATAATCTAGAAAAAGCACACCAAAAAACAGGCAAAGATGCTTTCCTGTCTAGGCCTCAAGACAAATGCACTATCAGAGTGTAGCAGACCCAAATAGAGATGGTAACTTCACAGGTGCAGTAATACCGATGAGACAGCCAGCCTACAATCAGGGATTGGCCATTTGGTACACCAGTGCAAACAAAGCCATCTGGGCTCTGTAAACTGTGGCCTCTGTTCATACAGGATGCATTTTAGTTAGCACTAGGCAACCCGACATAGGGTGTTATTAATAGGCTGTAAGTCAGATGCTCTGCATCCTTTGTGTGTGAACAATGCCGCATACAGATTGTGTTTATTTGTTTGCACTGGTGTACCAAAAGGCCAATATATATACAGTATTTATATTGATATTATATATATATATATATAAATCCAACAATGTAGACCAGCTCACTCCTGTGAACCACCTGGAACCTCAGCTGACCTGGTTAACTCCGTTGTGCCCGGATCTGGATGTAGGAGTCCATCCATACAAATGTGAACAACGACAAAGCAAAGTCCAGCAATAACGTGAGCAATCCAGGATGCTGTTAAAAAATTTTTTCTTTTTATTCATAAATCCATTAAAATGCAATGGTCCAAGCAGTTCAAAACAGCAATAATGCAGGAAAGTCGTGCAGATAGGACTATCTGCACGACTTTCCTGCGTTATTGCTGTTTTGAACTGCTTGGACCATTGCATTTTAATGGATTTATGAATAAAAATAAAAAATTTTTTAACAGCATCCTGGATTGCCCACGTTATTGCAGGACTTTGCTTTGCCATTGTTCATATATATATATATATATATATATATATATACTGTATATATACTGCTCAAAAAAATAAAGGGAACACAAACAGCCTGTTGCAAATGGAATAGTGTTCCCTTTATTTTTTTGAGCAGTGAAAATAATAAAAAATAATCAAGTGAAACAGTTTTTTGTTTTTTCTGACCACTGTCCCTTTATGAGATAATAACTCTGGAACGCTTCCATGGATCCCAGTGATTCTGATATTGCTTTCTCGTGACATATTGTACTTCATGTTAGTGGTAAAATTTCATTCATATAACTTGCTTTTTTTTGTGAAAAAAAGGACATTTGGCGAAAATTTTGAAAATTTTGCCATTTTGCAACTTTGAATTTTTATGCTCTTAAATTACAGAGATATGACACTCAAAAAACTTAATAAGTAACATTTCCCACATGTTTACTTTACATCAGCACAATTTGGGAACCAAAATTTTTTTTTGTTAGGAAGTTATAAGGGTTAAAAGTGGACCAGCGATTTCTCATTTTTACAACACCATTTTATTTTTAGGGACCACATCACATTTGAAGTCACTTTGAGGGGTCTATATGATAGAAAATACCCAAAAGTGACACCATTCTAAAAACTGCACCCCTCAAGGTGCTCAAAACCAGATTCAAGAAGTTTATTAACCCTTAGGGTGCTTCACAGGAATTTTTTGAATGTTTAAAAAAAAAATGAACATTTAACTTTTTTTCATAAAAAAAAATTACTTCAGGTTGAATTTTTTTATTTTAACAAGGGTAATAGAAGAAATCGGACTGCAAAAGTTATTGTGCAATTTGTCCTGAGTACGCTGATACCTGATATGTCGGGGGGAACCACTGTTTGGATGCATGGCAGAGCTCGGAAGGGAAGGCGCGCCGTTTGACTTTTTCACTGCAAAATTGGCTAGAATTCAGATCGGATGCCATGTCAAGTTTGGAGAGCTCCTGATGTGCCTAAACAGTGGAAACCCCCCACAAGTGACCCCATTTTGGAAACTAGACCCCCCAAGGAGCTTATCTAGATATGTAGTGAGCACTTTGAACCCCCAAGGGCTTCACAGAAGTTTATAACGTACAGCCGCCGTACAGTTATAAAATTATATTTTTCCACAAAAATGATCTTTTCACCCCCAATTTTTATTTTCACAAGGGTAACAGGACCCCAAAAGTTATTGTGCAATTTGTCCTGAGTACACTGATACTATTTAGGCACATGGAAGAGCTCGGAAGGGAAGCAGCGCCATTTGACTTTTTTGGCTGGAACTGAGATCGGACGCCATGTCGCGTTTGGAAAGCCCCTGATGTCCCAAAACAGTGGAAACCCCCCAATTCTAACTCCAACCCTAACCCCAACACACCCCTAACTCTAGCCCTAACCCTAACCCTAGCCCTAACCCTAGCCCTAATGGGAAAATGGAAATAAATACATTTTTTTAATTTTATTATTTTTCCCTAACTAAGGGGGTGATAACGGTGGGTTTGATTTACTATTTTTAGTGGGTTTTTATATTTGGGAGCTGTCGCATGCTAAAAGACGCTTTTTATTGTAAAAATAGTTTATGCTTCATCACATTTTGAGAGCTATAATTTTTCCCTATTTTGACCCACCGAGTCATGTGAGGTCTTATTTTTTGCAGGACGAGTTGACGTTTTTATTGGTACCATTTTGAAGCACATGACATTTTTTGATCGCTTTTTATTCCAATTTTTGGGACGCAGAATGAACAAAAACCAGCGTTTCATGAATTTCTTTTGGGAGGTGCGTTTACACCATTCCGCGTGTGGTAAAATTGATAAAGCGGTTTTATTCTTCGGGTCAGTACGATTACAGCAATACCTCATTTATGTTGTTTTTTTATGTTTTGGCGCTTTTATGCAGTGAAAACAATTTTATATAAAAAATAATTATTTTTGCATCGCTTTATTCTGCGAGCTATAACTTTTTAATTTTTTCGCTGATAACGCTGTGTGGAGGCTCATTTTTGCGGGACAAGATGACGTTTTCAGCGGTACCATGGGTATTTATATCCGTCTTTTGATCGCGCGTTATTGCACTTTTTGTTCGGCGGTATGATGATAAAGTATTATTTTTTTGCTTCGTTTTTTTATTTTTATTTTTTAAGGGGTTCAATAAAGGGGTTAACTAGTGGGACAGTTTTATAGGGTGGGTCGTTACGGATGTGGCAATACCAAATATGTGTACTTTCATTGTTTTTTCTTTATTTTCAAAAAATGAATTTATTAGGGAATTTTTTTAAAATTTTAATTTATTTAGCGATTTTTAATAAATTATTTTTACACTTTTTTTTTTTTTTTAACTTTATTCCATTGTCCCAGGGGGGACATCACTGTCATGTGACAGATTGCTGATCTGTCACATCACAGATCGCTGTGACAGATCAGCGATCTGACACAGGCGCTGCACAGGCTTCCTCATGCCTGCACTCTGCAGGCAGTGAGGAAGCCAGCTCCCTGCAGGCCCCCGAAGGTCCCCGCCGCCATATTGGTTCCGGGGACCTGCAGGGAAGGAGGCCCCCAGAGCAGCACAGCACATCGCACTGCTTCGGTGGTCTTAGTGAAGTACGGAGGGAGCCCCCTCCCAGCGCGCTTCTCTCCTATGCCGCCGGTACACTGCGATCATGTTTGACCGCAGTGTGTCGTGGGTTAATGTGTCGGGGGCAGTGCGTGACTGCCCCTGACACATAGTGCCAGGTGTCAGCTGTGATAATCAGCTGACACACGGCTGCGATCAGCGGTGCTCCCATGAGCGCCGCTGATTGCGCAAGACGTACTATTCCGTCCTTGTCACTTAGGTCCCAGGTCACATGGACAGAATAGTACGTCTAATGTAGGAAAGGGGTTAAAAAGCGACATGGTAGGCGATGTTCCTTTGTCACAATTGTGAAGACAAAAGAGCTGAGGACATCAGAACTGCTATTATTAGCAAACAAAAGATTTCCAAAGGGTATAAGGCCATCTCCAAAGACTTTAATATCCCAGTTTCAGCAGCGCGCAATTTTATTAAGAAGTTTACCAAGCATGGTACCGTCAAGAACCTCTCTGGATGTGGTCTGGACGTGGGGGAAAAAGGAGAATTGACAAGAAATGTCTTTGAAGATTGGTGCGAATGGTGGAAAAAACACCACATCAAACATCCAAAGACCTGAAGGCCAACCTGGAACAGTCTGGAGTCATGGTTTCAACAAGTACCATACACCGTACACTAAACCAAGCAGAGCTTTATGGGCGAAGGCCAAGGAAGAAATCATTGCTGAAGAAAAGATATAAAAAGGAACGACTGATCTCTGCCAAAGAGTACCTTGACAAACCACAATCCTTCTGGGAAAATGTTCTGCGGACAAATGAAAAAAAAAATAGAGCTTTTTGGCAATGTAAAGCAAGAGTTTGTTTACAGTCAGCGAAATGAAGGTTATAAGGAAAAGAACACCCTATCAACAGTTAAACATGGTGAAGGATCTATAATGCTGTGGGGTTACTTTGCTGTATCTGGTACTGGAGGCCTTGACCGTATCACAGGAATCATGAAATCAGAGAATTATCATAAGATTTTAGGGCAAAATGTCCTACCCAGTGTAAGAAAACTTGGTTTTAGTCGAAGATCATGGGTCCTCCAGCAAGACAATGGCCCAAAGCACACATCCAAAAGTGCCCATGAATGGTTGAAAATTAAAATGGACTGTTTTAAAATCAATGAGTCCCACTGAAAATCTTTGAGGTGAGCTGAAATCTACCATTGGGAAAAAGTACTCTGCAAACATTCAAGAGTTTGAAAAAACTGCAAAGGAAGTGCGGGAGAAAATACCAGCTGAAAAGTGCTAGATGGCTGCAAGAAACATTTGTAGGCCGTCATCAATGCCAAACGGTGTGCAACCAAGTATTAATTAGTGGTGCCTTTATTTCTGCACATATTGTTTACTCTGTTTCTTCTTTGAAATTGCAACATGTATGTTAAAAAACAATGTTTTATTGTGATATTACTTTGGACCACTAATTAAAAAAATCCTGAGCACTACCACTTTTCGGCTTTGCCTGCAGTTGGCAAAGCATACTGCGCACGCGTAAGACCCCATTTAAATACGCACGCACAAAATCTCTATGTGATCTGCGATATTCATGGCAAAGACTGCGTACAGCAAGCCGAGGAGGGGCAGAGTGAGGGAACTGAAGCGACGCCCATCAGACCGGACCGAACACATTACCATACAGCATGGGAACAATAAAAAAGGTTTTTATGGATGATACATGGGGAGTCAGGGGGTTTGAGAAGTAGTTGTGGAATGCATAGCTGACAGTCAATTAACTGATATTTTTAGCTGGTAGGCCAAAAAAGAGGTGACAGGTTCCCTTTAATCTTTATTTTCAGTTTGGTGTTAATGAGATTCTTGAACCCTAAGGTGGGGTTGGTGTATGTGGTACTCTGATTAGATATTCATAATTTAGACTGCTGACAGGTCACTAATCCCTCACTGACCTGCCCCCTAGTTTGCATAATGAACACCATCACATACTGAATGAAAAAAAAATAACGCTTCTGCAGGCAGGTGCCAGTCGGGGCACGTGCACTGCAGCATAATCGCATGGTTACTGGGCACTTAATCCCTTTTGCAGATTTACTTGAGTGAGGAAAAACAGGCATTTTGAAAATGGAACCCGCCACGCCTGCGCAGTAGCAGCTACCGGTTTGTATAGAGATCTGATAGCTACTACTGCACAGATGCGGGCGACACCATCTTAGAGTAGATTTTTTTTTCATCTCCAGTAGAATGGTGCTGTGCGTAGTAGCAGCTATCGGATCTCTATGCACACTGACATCTGCTACTGCGCAGGTGCGGCGGGTGCCATTTTCAAAATGAATTTTTTCCCCCTAGCTGAATAACATCAAGAAACTGTAATATTGGCACACTAAACAAGCGATTAAGCAACAGAGCAGGTGTCACGGCAGGAGAATTTTTGGTCTCTTTCGTCAGTATGTTAGGTATTCATTATACAAACTAGGGGGCAGGTCAGTGAGGGATCAGTGACCCGTCAGCAGTCTGCGTTATGAAGATCTAATCAGAGCACCACATACATGAACCCCACCGTAGGGTATGAGAATCTCATTAACACAAAACTGAAAATAAAGATTAAAGAACAATCACAAGATGGATTTCATCAACCAAGGTATCATTTTATTCAGTATGCACTGTGTGTACAGTCATGGCCAAAAGTTTTGAGAATGACACAAATATTATATTTTCACATGATCTGCTGGCCTCTGGTTTTTATGTGTGTTTGTCAGATGCTTTTATCACATACAGAAATATAATTGCAATCATATTATGAGTAGCAAAAGGTTATATTGACAGTTAGAATGAGTTAATGTAGCAAGTCAATATTTGCAGTGTTGACCCTTCTTCTTCAGGACCTCAACAATTCTCCCTGGCATGCTCTCAATCAACTTCTGGATCAAATCCTGACTGATAGCAGTCCATTCTTGCAAAATCAATGCTTTTATTTTGTCTGAATTTGAAGGTTTTTGTTTGTCCACCCGTCTCTTGATGATTGACCACAAGTTCTCAATGGGATTAAGATCTGGGGAGTTTCCAGGCCATGGTCCCAAAATCTCTATGTTTTGTTCCCTGAGTCATTTAGTTATCACCTTTGCTTTATGGCAAGGTGCTCTATCATGTTGAAAAAGGCATTGTTGATCGCCAAACTGCTCTTGGATGGTTGGGAGTTGTTCTTGGAGGACATTCTGGTACCATTCTTTATTCATGGCTGTGTTTTTAGGCAAGACTGAGAGCCCATTCCCTTGGCTGAGAAGCAACCCCACACATGAATGGTTTCAGGATCCTTGACAGTTGGCATGAGACAAGACTGGTGGTAGCGCTCACCTGGTCTTCTCCGAATAAGCCGTTTTCCAGATGTCCCAAAGAATCGAAAAGGGGATTCATCAGAGAAAATGACTTTACCCCAGTCCTCAGCAGTCCACTCCCTGTACCTCTTGCAGAATATCAGTCTGTCCATGATGTTTTTCCTGGAGAGAAGTGGCTTCTTTGCTGCCCTCCTTGAGACCAGGCCTTGCTCCAAGAGTCTCCGCCTCACAGTGCATGCAGATGCACTCACACCTGCCTGCTGCCATTCCTGAGCAAGCTCTGCACTGCTGGTAGCCCGATCCCACAGCTGAAACACTTTTAAGAGATGGTCCTGGCGCTTGCTGGTCTTTCTTGGGCGCCCTGGAGCCTTTTTGGCAACAAGGGAACCTCTCTCCTTGAAGTTCTTGATGATGCGATAGATTGTTGACTGAGGTGCAATCTTTCTAGCTGCGATACTCTTCCCTGTTAGGCCATTTTTGTGCAGTGCAATGATGACTGCACGTGTTTCTTTAGAGATAACCATGGTTAACAGAAGAGAAACAATGATGCCAAGCACCAGCCTCCTTTTAAAGTGTCCAGTGGTGTCATTCTTACTTAATCATGACAGATTGATCTCCAGCCCTGTCCTCATCAACACCCACACCTGTGTTAATAGAGCAATCACTGAAACGATGTTAGCTGGTCCTTTTAAGGCAGGGCTGCAATGATGTTGAAATGTGTTTTGGGGGATAAAGTTCATTTTCTAGGCAAATATTGACTTTGCAAGTAATTGCTGTTAAGCTGATCACTCTTTATAACATTCTGGAGTATATGCAAATTGCCATTAGAAAAAATGAAGCAGTAGACTTTGTAAAAATTAATATTTGTGTCATTCTCAAAACTTTTGGCCATGACTGTAGGTTACTGTGCACAATCCTGCTGACAGGTTAAAGAGTTTGATGTCCTTAGCTGCCATATAATTGTTATTATACGTTCTCATGTATTGTAGTGTAATTTCCCACCATGACTCTTGCTCTCTCGGTAACTGTTTCTACCTTTTTCTCTCACATCCTGTTCTTGCTAATCTGTGCCATCTTTGTAGAAAGGTGCATCAGTGCTGGAGAGAGCATTTTCCCGTTACCTCTATACTCCAACCTCCATGTTCTGCCTCATCCTCGTCCCTTCATTTTTCTTAGACATCTCAACCTCATCATTAACCAACCAAGGAACAGTCAATAAACTGCACTGCATCTTCCTTTCTGGATCATCCACATACAGCAGGCTGGTCAAGCAAGGACAGCAAGTATCCTATATACCATTACTTGTACTAACATTCATGGTCACATCCTTCAGATACATCTCACCTACCTACATTGGTGGAAGAATAGACAAAGGCTCCCTAAAATACACAAAACATATGCCAGAATTGATATTTTTCTGTTCACCCACCATACCAAAAAAGAAATAAAAAAATGTTACCACAAAGACTAAAGTATCGCAAAATGGGACCAATAAAGACAATATCTTATCACACAAGAAAGCCCTCATATAGCTCCATTGACAGTAATACATGAAAAGTATGGCTCACGGAATATGGCACCAGAGAAATAAGGGTATTTACTGTACAAAAGTGAGAAAACAAATAAAATTGCACAAATCTGGTTCATTTATCATAGTGACCATAGAATAAAGTTAACACTTGAGAATTACAGTTTTTTTTATCTTTTCCCATAAGGTGTTAATAAACATTAGGTATTAGGTTGTATCAACCGTAATATGACGGTGCTGCAAATACTACAAATCACACAAAAAATAAGTCTCCATTATAGAACAATGAAAAACTAAAAAAACAATATGCCTCCTGTAAAAATATGAAAAATACAAAATATTGTGTGATGCTAAAGATCAAACTAGGCCCAGTCTTTATGACATTATGTCTGTCTGTTTACAGACTGCAAGACACAGACTGACCGCAGGTCTTCCGACTCAAACTAACAGCTTCAAGGGTATGTGAAATACCGCGGTCTAAACCCGACATTAAGGGATTAATTGGCAACCTTTTCAACATTATCCAGAAACAATCAGCCTTGTAGAAATCTTGCAGAGAAGGTTTATTTATATATTTTGAAGCTTTAATTGCAATATAAGCCATAGTGGTAATCTGCAGGTAAATATGTGTAGCAGTGTAAGACCCCCTTCACATGTCCGTGTTTGCAGTACATGTGGCATCCATTTTTTTCATGAATGCCACATGTACCCATTACAATCCATGGGGCTGCAAACACGTCCTTTTGTTTGCACAGACCATGAGTCCTGCAAACCACATAGAGACATGTCCGTTTTTACCAGCAGCATGGATCACAAGGGCCAATACAAGTCTGAGTCTGTGTAAAACACAAACAGCACATTTATGGCATCCATACATTGTAAGGTAGCGCTTATTATTCAGATAGGGGACACTCGCTTGGCAGCCAAAAAATCACATCCGGCACAGGTTTCTTAACATAACTCCAACAGTCCATGCGATTTATTAGGCATCATAAACCAGGAACAGCAACAGAAAGTTCATATAAACAGCATAGTGTCCATGACAGAGCTTCACTCTGTTTATCCTGTAGTCATAAAGGTTGTGCAATGTCCAGTACACAGGCTCTCTAGCCTCAGAGTTATATCCCCTGTCAGGTTTACCTCATGGCTGCATCAGCTCACTGCAGTCGTTCATTCCCTCTCCCTGGGAACTGAGAGACCCTTGCAGCCATTAAACACAGCATTCACGTGCTGTCAGGCAGGAAGCCCCATCTCCCAGCGGGACCTTCCACAACGGACCAACCGGGTCCAAGCATTTACTCCATGTGACCTACCCTGGCCACCTTATATGGTCCGTAGCCACGCCCACCGGGTCACATGGCTATGACCTCATCACAGGTCCTTCAACCACTCATACACACTTTACAATAGCGTTCTTAAACACTCCCCCTGGGTGGGTTTGTAGGTAACTGGTGCCACCCGTCTCACCAGCTACCTGGAGACTTCTCCATGACACACTGGAACGAAAGATCAGCTCTGCTGATTAACACATAAGCAAGCCTCCATCCCAAGGCCACCCACCTTGAGATACATAACGATCCTTTAGCACCCTGCTCCTGTTACCACTCTGGACAAGGCTATCCGTTTGTCCTGGGACACCCACACAGCGCCCCCTAGCGGACACAGTGGTCACTACACCACAACGTGTTTAACATTGCAAAATATAGGAGAAACTTTGAGACACTGATACAAAACACCGAACGACAGTTGTTTTTCCGGTACGGGTATTATACAGATGTGTGAAAGGGCTGAGGCAACACATATGACATATGTAGTGTGAAAACAACTTTCAGAAAGGTTGTGCAACATAAAACATCTGTGTAACCAGGGCTGTGAAGTTGGAGTTGGAGTCGTGGAGTCTGTGTCCATTTTGCTGGAGCCGGAGTCTATATAAAATGGACTGACCCCTGACTCCTAAAATATATAATAAATTGGGTATATTAGTGTATGTACTGAATTTTTTTTATAATAATTTGGGAATGTTATAAAATGTCCTATACATATCTGTTCATAATCTAAGGATCTCGGCCTTTAGTTGAGATAAATCTGTGCTGCCCTTTATCTACATGCTCAGTAGTATAGCTCCTCCTCTACAGATCAGTGCAAAAAAGGAATGATAAGGAATGCCTGCACTCATCTCAAGAACTACTAGCATGAACAGGAAAGCAGGTTTAAGGTAAGTACTTCTTAAAGCATATCTAAATTTTCAATAAACTGTGCATAAATCAATAGTCCAGTGTATCTCTGTACGTTTTAGTTTGCTTTTCCTCAGAGCTCATGTTTGGAGAGGTTAGTTGATCTGATGCTCTTCATGTTATTAGCTCTGCTAGCATATTTAGTTTCTTTCTAGGGTATGATTCAGCATAAACCTTCCTTCTCCTCTCTTCATAAACTGTTAAGAATCATGATGTGAAACATTTACTGAGCTGTACCCTGAGAAATGCCTGACATTGAAAGTTTAGAGTAAAGCAATATAACAACATATATTTCAAACTTTTTATTTGTCATCATATGTACTATTAATTTATGCAAAGTTTGTTTTATCGCTATACAAAATTATACATGAGTCTATATTTTTGCAGGAATTACAATAAACCTTATTTTTCTATACCAACCCAAACAGAACAAGGAATCATAGGCGAATAAAGTAAAATAAATAATCTTTATTAACAATGAATCTAAAATCAAATAAAAAATGGATACAAATACAAAAAGGTACCGCTTAAAGAGGTAATACACCCATATCTAAATTATCAAGTGTTATTATACAGAGCCTATCTTTAAACTAAAGTACCCATAATACTGCCAAGAAAATAATTCCAAATAGGAGTCCTTACAAAACTTCCAACTGCAGACAAAAGTAAATGAAAGAACAGCTAGCTTACACCTAGTAGGCTAATTAAATGAGAGCAGTTTATTATAGTACTAATTTAGCTTGGTGCATATAAGTTCATATTATTATTATTATTATTATTATTTATATAGCACCATTGATTCCTTGGTGCTGTACATGAGAAGGGGTTACATACAAATTACAGATATCACTTACAGTAAACAAACTAACAATGACAGACTGATACAGAGTGGACAGAGGACCCTGCCCTTTCGGGCTTACATGCTACAGGATGGTGGAGAAGGAGACAGTAGGTTGTTGGGTTGCAGCAGTTCCGGTGTTGGTTGAGGTGATATCACGGGTAGTGGTGAGAGAAAAGGAGGTAGCGGGGTCATTGCAGGCTGTAGGGTTTTCAGGTTCCGTCTAAAGGATCCAAATGTGGTTGATAGTCGGACTTGTTGGGGCAAAGAATACTGCAGACAAAAGTATATGAAGTAGGAGACAGCTAGCATACACCTAGTTGGTTAATTAAATTAAAGCAGTTCATTACAATTCTAATTTAACTTAGTGCATAAAAGTTAATATACTGCAGACAAAAAATATATATGAAGAGTAAGAGACAGCTCACATAAACCTAGTTGGCTGGTAAATTAAAAGCAGTCAATTATAGTATTGGTGTAGCTTAGTGCATAAAATGTAATATATAGGCAATGTATAAATTCATTTACTAATGCTGAATTATACTATAAACATACCTGATTGCTGGGCATGCAGTAAAAGTACCTAGTGCTGGTACATATAGTGTCTACAAAGACTACAATGTTTGACAACACGCCAATTGCAAATAAAGGGTCATATGCCTAATATACGGCAGCAAGTAAAATGACAGCAAGTGAGACTAGCAGAGTAAACAGTAAAGTGTTAGTGTGCAAGAGTAAGTAAAAGGTATATGACCTAATTAGCCAGTGCAGATCCCCGATGCGCGTTTTGCATGCGGATTCTTCCTGGGAACCTGCACATGCTGCAGCTGACTATAAGACATAGTTTGCAAGAGGGACATGCTGGAACTCTGAATGGCAAAGTGAGGAAATAGGTTAATGCTGCCCTAAAACCCCTAAAATTGATTCCATCTTGAAGAGATGTGCTGGAAAAGGAGCAATTGTGGATCAAGCCACTCGGTGGAGCTGCACCTATTTAATGATTGAGCGATTGCTTGAGCTGAAACCCTTCCTTGTAGATATGGCCAACCCTCAGGTAACACTAAATGATGGTCAATGGACTCAGGTGGCTGAATTGAAGGAATTGCTTCATCACCCATTTACAGTGACTAAAAAATTAGAAGCTGAGGATTTAACTCCTGGCATTTTCATAAAGGATTGGAAGAACTTGCTGTTTTGCTTGTCCCAAAGAGGAGGTTTAATTGCAGATGGCATTGCTGCTTCAATGAAAAGGAGAGAGACACTGCTATTAGAAAATAATTTTTTTCTGGCAGCTGTTCATGTGGACCCCAGTCATTGTACTGTATATTGCTGGATGATCAACAGCTTACTAAAGGAATAGAAGCTTTGACTGAGGTAGCAGTTAGGATGAGTGGGCTACAGGACTGCCAAGAGCAAAAGGTATTGGGTCTTGCTAGTGCTACTGCTACCGTATCTTCAGCCTCATCAGATGAGGAGTTTCATTCTCAAAAGTATTTGCACGACATGGAAAAAGATTCCACTCCTATGCACAGCAAACAGATTGACCATATTTCAGCAAACTTTTTCACTTGTTCTCAAAGAAGCAGAAGAATTCAACCGTTCATTAAAACTGTGCACGATGCAATTCCTTTAAACCCGGAAATTGTTAGATATGCCCATGTGGTTACTGCTTTGCCACCAATCCAAGTTAATGTATTTGTTCTCTAGCCTTAAAATACGGTAATTAGATCAGATTTGAGGTCATCCATGAAAGAGTATCTAAAGCAGGCAGAGCCATTTTTAGACAAAATGGGGCCCAAATGCTAAAAACACAGCAGTCTTGTGAAAACTATATACAGTATAACCGGGTGACTTCAGAAAAAATGTCTGTTATATATAAAGAGAGGAAGCCTCCAAGGGTTCACAGGATCCATAAAATGGAGCAATCTGGAGTTGTGCTTCCTTTCTACGGATCTCAAAAGAGCCACAGCTCCCGGAAATTGTGTGTAACGTTTGTGCACTGTGATAAAACACTCCGGGATCGCCTTTGCTGGGGTCAAAGGTCACGTGCATTCAGCATGAAACTCAGGCGCAGAGCTGGGATTCGTGTATAACTGACCCTGGGTCAGGTTTATTAACGGTGAAAGCAATGCAAAAGGAAATAAAACATAAAACAAATCCTTGCCTGTCCGGCACTAACTAAACGATGGACAACCTAACTACCAACTGGCAGGCTTCTCCCGTCCAGCCAAACCACAGTTGCAGTGGGCACTGCTTCCACTCACGTGTGTCTCTCACACAGACAGGCTCTCTGTGTTCCCAGGCTGAGACCCTCACACAACCACCTGGCATCCTTTTATATCCACCTCCCATTATTCATTAGCAAGCAGGTGCGATACTGATCAGACTAGGCCACATAGGAAAGGAATCTGGGCGAGATATACCTGCCCTCATCCACTATTCCCACATGATTCTCACAGCACGGTTACCCACCTTGGCTCCAATTTGTTTCTTGACAATTGAATAAAAATCACTGACAGTTCAAATTTTCTACGAATATACACTCTACCCTTTTTTGTTAGGCCACATTCCCCCCAACCATTTCCTTCTATGTTGTATTCACATGTACATTTTGATGTAGTTTGAGCCAAAGTAAAAAGTGTACATAAAAGGAAAGAAAAATAAAAGGTAAAAACTTCTTCCTGCTGGATCTACATCTAGCTTTGACTCAGAAAACAGCATACAAAAACTGCTTATTTTCTGCCTAATACAATGGGTTATTGTAAAAAAAAAAATTAATAAAATCATACCATTTGTAAGGATGCTGACATATAAAGCATGGAGAACCAAACGGGGAGACTGTGAGGAATATTGTATATGCCAGTATGTCCATAAAAGCATGGGGAATATAGTAGAACTGAAGAGCCACTATATTCCTAGCATCATACCTCCATTAGGTAAAATGCCTTTATTAGGAGGTTCATTTGCAGATATCGGCAGTTTTACTGCAGCCTAACAGAACCATTTTGATACAGGAAACATGTATATCTTTGTTAGCCAGTAGATAGAAAAATATTCAGAATTGAGAGTGGTTGATGAATGCCTGATGAAGAGACCTGCGTAGTCTCGAAAGCTTGCAATTTGTTACCATCTTTTCAGTTAGCCATTGAAAAGTATCAACCACTGAGGACTCTCAATTCTGAATATTTTTCTAACAGAACCATGTAAGTCAGTGAGGTTCGTCACATGACAGATCCGTCGCTGACATGAATTCCATTGTTCTGTTCCTAATATAGAACAAAATGGCAATCAGAAAGTTGGTGTGACCCCCATCTGACAGATGTACCCACAGTGGACACAGAGCCAGACAATATGTATAGATTAGTTTAACTTAAAGGGAACCTGTCAGGCAATTAATTCTGCCCAAACCATTGTCAGCATGAATCAGAATTTGGCTGCTCGAATGGTTTATTATTCTCTGAATGCTCTGGGGTTTGGAGAAAATATACTTGGACCATAGAGGGAGATGAGACAAGTCTGGCTCCGCCCCTGGCCGACTCTTCCCAGCACAGCAGCAGGTGATTGACAGGTCTGTTCCTCTTGTGTACATATGGAGAGGCCTGACATTCACTTGCAGCGCAGTCGTGCAGCCGGGCTCTAATTCATGCTGCCCATGGTGTGGGCAGCATGAATGTCCTGACAGCTTCCCTCTAATTGCTGCAGCTTTCTAAAATTGTCTTTCATGATTCTGCTCCCGGTGGGTTCTGTTAAACACAATACACCAGGTATTTGTTGATTTTGAAAGCCATTAAGTTTTATGTGAAGGATTTCAAAGATGGAGCGTCAATTTTAGACAAATATGTCAAAAGGAACCTGTCACCAGTTTTTCCCCATATGGTCAGTACGATCAGCATCTTTAAACCCCCAGATACAACATACAGTTGAGGCCAAAAGTATTGACACCCCTGCAATTCTGTCAGATAATACTCAGTTTCTTCCTGAAAATGATTGCAAACACAAATTCTTTGTTATTATTATCTTCATTTAATTTGTCTTAAATGAAAAAACACAAAAAGAATTGTCCTAAAGCCAAATTGGATATAATTCCACACCAAACATAAAAAAGAGGGTGGACAAAAGTATTGGCACTGTTCGAAAAATCATGTGATGCTTCTCTAATTTGTGTAATTAACAGCACCTGTAACTTACCTGTGGCACCTAACAGGTGTTGGCAATAACTAAATCACACTTGCAGCCAGTTGACATGGATTAAAGTTGACTCAACCTCTGTCCTGTGTCCTTGTGTGTACCACATTGAGCATGGAGAAAAGAAAGAAGACCAAAGAACTGTCTGAGGACTTGAGAAACCAAATTGTGAGGAAGCATGAGCAATCTCAAGGCTACAAGTCCATCTCCAAAGACCTGAATGTTCCTGTGTCTACCGTGCGCAGTGTCATCAAGAAGTTTAAAGCCCATGGCACTGTGGCTAACCTCCCTAGATGTGGACGGAAAAGAAAAATTGACAAGAGATTTCAACGCAAGATTGTGCGGATGTTGGATAAAGAACCTCGACTAACATCCAAACAAGTTCAAGCTGCCCTGCAGTCCGAGGGTACAACAGTGTCAACACGTACTATCCGTCGGCGTCTGAATGAAAAGGGACTGTATGGTAGGAGAACCAGGAAGACCCCACTTCTTACCCCGAGACATAAAAAAGCCAGGCTGGATTTTGCCAAAACGTTTTGGAAGAATGTTCTCTGGTCAGATGAGACAAAAGTCGAGCTTTTTGGGCAAAAGCATCAACATAGAGTTTACAGGAGAAAAAAAGAGGCATTCAAAGAAAAAAACACGGTCCCTACAGTCAAACATGGCAGAGGTTCCCTGATGTTTTGGGGTTGCTTTGCTGCCTCTGGCACTGGACTGCTTGACCGTGTGCATGGCATTATGAAGTCTGAAGACTACCAACAAATTTTGCAGCATAATGTAGGGCCCAGTGTGAGAAAGCTGGGTCTCCCTCAGAGGTCATGGGTCTTCCAGCAGGACAATGACCCAAAACACACTACAAAAAGCACTAGAAAACGGTTTGAGAGAAAGCACTGGAGACTTCTAAGGTGGCCAGCAATGAGTCCAGACCTGAATCCCATAGAACACCTGTGGAGAGATCTAAAAATGGCAGTTTGGAGAAGGCACCCTTCAAATATCAGGGACCTAGGGCAGTTTGCCAAAGAAGAATTGTCTAAAATTCCAGCAGAGCATTGTAAGAAACTCATTGATGGTTACCGGAAGCGGTTGGTGGCAGTTATTTTGGCGAAAGGTTGTGCAACCAAGTATAAGGCTGAGGGTGCCAATACTTTTGTCTGGCCCTTTTTTGGAGTTTTGTGTGAAATGATCAATGTTTTGCTTTTTGCTTCATTCTCTTTTGTGTTTTTTCATTTAAGACAAATTAAATGAAGATAATAATACCAAAGAATTTGTGTTTGCAGTCATTTTCAGAAAGAAACTGAGTATTATCTGACAGAATTGCAGGGGTGTCAATACTTTTGGCCACAACTGTACTAGTATGCTGTATGTAAGTCCCCAATACATACTGCAAGGCACAAAAAAGTGAAGGGAGCTTTGAAGGAGAGCGCGCTAAGCCAGGATTGGGTGAGTGACCTTCCTCTCCCTCTTCTCCACAGACTGCCGAAGAGTTGTCACATGACTCACAGTTGACATGTTTTTTCCTGTCTTCTGCATATTTACAACTTATTAATGTCTTTTGTGTTCTAAAGTTGTGTTCCAATAAATATATTTCATGTTGCATCTAAATAGCTTGATTATTGCATCATAAAGTTGATTAAAAGCCTGATGTCACCATTTTACTATCGTAAACGTATCACTTAAACATGAGCCAGGTATGAGGGTGTCGGTAGTAGGTGTCAGAGAAAATGAGGAGTCAGAGGTTTAGCTTACCGACTCCAGAGCACTGTGCGTTTCTTGTCTATTCCTTGCTGACATGCGACTTGTTTAGACCTGTGATCCTTGGGTAAATAAAACAGCCAAGCTGCAGGTAAGTTGCACCCAAATTGCGTGTAACATGCACTGTGCATTGAAGCCTTTGGCAAGCATGTCTCTTGCAACTTGTGACCAGCAATAGAAAATCCAACACATTTGAAGCATTTATGACTCTGTGTCACCGTCATAGTAAGTTGCAGATCGCAACGCAACACCATATGATATCATTACATCCAATGTTACATTGTGTTGTTACGATTTCATTGTGTAGCCCTAGCCTAGTGGACAGTGCGGCTGTGAGGGCTGTGGTCAGTATTAAGGATACAGTCAGCATGCTGGAATCACGACAACCACTCCTTGACTGACATCCTGCCTGCACACATCATGTGAGTCAAGGAATGTTTTGTGCATATAGAAGTAGTGGTGTAGGCACTTGTCAAGGCATAAGAAAAAATACTTTTGTGAAGAGATCTAATTAATTAGTCCTGAAAACTAGTTTAGAAGCTATATGTAAATCAGTTTGAGGCATAATCAATGCTTATAGACTGCCTCTTCAAAGTGCATGGACAAACTCACAGTGGGTTCCCTTTAAATGTCACCGCTAAGAATCAACATGTTGCTCCTTTTCAATAAGACTCGCAAAATGGAAGACTGGCCCATTACTGCAGCAGAAAAGCTAGTGACACCAAAATGAAAGTTGCTATGTATAGTCCAGAATTAAGCTATGTGCATAATGCGTTTTACCCTATCGCCAATGGCTCCTTTGAGGCTTCAATTTGAAGCCCTGGAAAACGTGTGCACATCATTACAGTCAATTGACCAAATCCTATTTTGCAGCGTTTCCAACGTATGCCCCCAACGAGCCACTGACATAAAGGTAAAAGGCGCTGTGAACCTGACCTTTCTTGCATTCACCATGTTTTAAGAAAATTTAAACTTTAATTCTTTATAGTTTTTCAATTGCTGACATTGATGGCACCTTCCCTTTGATCCATTGTATACAGCATTTTCATTGGGTTTATAAATTTACACAGAATGTGTGACTTAGCCGTGAATCTCCAGCCAGTCACTGCCCGCTACGCACATGTAGCACTTAACCGCTGACCTAACCCTGGCTGGTCATTAGGGGTATAACTTACTGTCGGCACCCTACCATGTAATTACACCGCTCCACAGTCGTCAACACGATGTGTGAAATACGTGTACGGCTGATGCCTGTGCAAACCTCGCCAAGTGACATGCTGAATAATTCATGTGTGTAGCATGTAATAGTGATAAAGAGCAAGCCGACAGGTTGACACATGCTGACTTCTGTCTCCTTTGTGATAAAACTGCTCACACTGCTTGCTTTCTAAGGCTGGTTTGTCTTGTGTGAGCTAAACAGATCTGCGAAAAGACAAGCGTGAACACAATGTCATCTGGCTACAATGTGCCTGTTAGAGCAGAGACATGTCTGGCAATGTATTAGCCATAAGAAAGAAATACTATCAGTTGGAGACAAGGAATACATTGTCACGGAAGGTATATATTTTCCTGGATGATAAATTACACAGAATTCGAACCCCAAACAACATTTATCACCTATCCACAGGTCAGGAGATAACTAATGGCAAGGATGCATTTGCTTGGACCCCACTGAGTACCTGATGTTTTGGTGCGGTAGTGGGCATAAACAACCATCTCTATCTACTGTTTATGGCATGCACATTACAGCTCTATTTACAAGGGACTTTGGGACCTCCACACTTGGGATTGGTGAGATTTCTATTGGTCAAAACTACTATACATATTTCATTTATCTTTTATAAAGGTGACAAAACGCTATTTAGTCACTAGCTCCAAAACTTGAGCTGTTTCTCATATCTAAGAAGCTCGGTGATTCTCAGTTTGTCTGAGAATAGATTTCCCACAGAGTTCATCACTCAGCTTCCAACTTCCACGAACAATGCGCATTTTAATGATTAGATCTTAGAAAAATAATAATTTCCACAATCGGATGTGATAACAAAAATGTTCCTATGCTGAGTTAATCTTATAAATGTTCCCCTGTCAAATGGCTGTATAAAGGCTGTGTGTGACCGTACACGGTCATGGCCTGATCATACCACACCTCATGGGCAGGGGAGGAAGCAAAAGAGAGTATACAAACAGGACACCACCAAATTACAGCTGGTTCTTCCTGTGAGGCAAAACAAGTTTTTAAACAGGCAGGACAATGTTTTTTTCTTAAAGAAATCAGAAATGATGATCTCTTGCTGTAATATCTGTATTCTCTTTTGCTTCCTCCCCTGCCTAAGGAGATGTAATATGATCAGACCATGTCCCTGCACGGTCAAACACAGCCATTACACAGTACACAGCAGAGGTACATTTATAAAATTATCTTTTTTTTCACATCCAATTGTGGAACTTATTTTTATTCCGAAATCTACTGACCACTAAAACGTTCTTTTTGGGAAAACCCCTTTAAATCACAAAATTGAAATATACAATATTTAGGCTCAGACTTGGACTGCAGCACAAGGGAACAGGTGAATTCCCCAATGGGCCCATGTGTAGGAGTGGGCCCCCAACCCTTGGCTTGACTTAACCCCTTAACGACCGCCGATACGCCTTTTAATGGCGGCAGTTAAGGGTACTTAAACCACAGCGCCGTTAATTAATGGCACTGAGGAATAAAGGTATAGCGCCCCCCCAGATTTGGAATTGCTCTAGGGTCTCTACTACCGGGGGTAGCTGAGACCCCAGAGAACATGATTCAGGTCAGTTTTTACCGACCCCGGTGTTGCGATCGCCGATATTAACGGTATAATGGCGGCCGTAAAAAAAAGTCCTATTTTCCATCTAATTTCCCTCTCCTCTGAGGTGATCGCACATCAGAGCAGAGAGAAATAGGGTCCCCCGGTCCCCCCGTTGTCCCTGCAACTCCCCGTGAAGTCCCCCGAGCCGCCGGCATCTTCTTCCAAGAGAAAACAGCAGGTGCATGCGCAGTGCGCCTGCCGAGACCTGCCGACCGGCACCCGGCACAAAAAGAAATTTTTCCTATTGGTTCATTTTGATCACTGTGATAGACCATATCACAGTGGTCAAAATGAAAAAATAGTAAATCAAACCCCCCTTTATCACCCCCTTAGTTAGGTGAAAATAATAAAATACAAAAATGTATTTATTTCCATTTTTCCATTAGGATTAGAGTTGGGCTAAAGTGAGCTGGGCTAAAGTTAGGGTTGGGGTTAAAGTTAAGGTTGTGGCTAAAGTTAGGGTTATGGTTGGATCTAGGGTTGGGATTACGGTTAGGGATGGGATTAGAGTTAGGGTTAGGATTAGGGGTGTGTTAGGGTAAGGTTTGTGGTTATGGTTAGGGTTTGGATAAGGGTTAGGGGTGTGTTGGGGGTTATGTTTAGGGTTGGGATTAGGGTTAGGGGTGTGTTAGGGTTATGTTTGGAGTTAGAATAGGGGGGTTTCCACTGTTTAGGTACATCAGGGGGTCTCCAAACGCGACATGGCGCCACCATTAATTCCAGCCAATTTTGCATTCAAAAAGTCAAATGGTGCTCCCTCCCTTTGAGCCCAGCCATGCACCCAAACAGTAGCTTTTCCCCACATATGGGGTATCTACGTACTCAGGAGAAATGGCACAACAAGCTTTGTGGTCCATTTTCTCCTGATACCCATGTGCAAATAAAAAAAAATGGTTCCAATGTATATTATTTGTGAAAAAAGTAAAATGTTCATTTTTTCCTTCCACATTGCTTTAGTTCTCGTGAAGCACCTGAAGGGTTAATAAACTTCTCGAATGTGGTTTTGTGCACCTTGAGGGGTGCAGTTTTTAGAATGGTGTCACTTTTGCGTATTTTCTGCTATATTGACTCCCCAAACTCAGTTCAAATGTTAGGTGGTCCCTAAAAAAAATGGTTTTGTACATTTTGTTGAAAAAATAAGAAATCGCTGATCAACTTTTAACTCTTATAACGTCCTAACAAAATAAAATTATGTTTCCAAAATTGTGATGTAAAGTAGACATATGGAAATGTTATTTATTAACTAGTTTGTGTGACACCACTCTCTGATTTAAGTGTACAAAAATTAAAAGTTTGAAAATTGCAAAATTTTCTACATTTTTGCCAAATTTCCATTTTTTTCATAAATAAACGTATTTATATCAAAGAAATTTTATCAATAACATGAAGTATAATATGTTATGAAAAAAAATTCTCAGAATCAGTGGGATCCGTTGAAGCGTTCCAGTGCTATAACCTCATAAAGTGACAGTTGTCAGAATTGTAAAAATTGGCTTGGTCATTAAGTACCAAATTGGCTCTGTCATTAAGGGGTTAATATACTCTATGCACTATATACAGATAAAATCAGAATACAGCTTCTTCAAGCTTAAAGGGATTATCCAGGGCTGATATTGATACCCTATCTGTCATCCAAAAACCTCACTGATCAGATGTTACCATGTCCTGTAGTGACCGAGAATCAGCGTTATTGATGGGCGACTAACACCCCAGTGTGGCACTGTTTAGGGTGCAATGGGAAGAACAGGTTAATAACTTATATGTATAATTTAGTTGATTAAAAGAATAGTTTACAAACAATAAATTGAAACAAATAAAGGCATATTCAACATTGTCTCATCTATTAACCCCATCTATGACCGCCAATACGCATTAAAACAGTGGCCGTTAAGGGGCCTTATTGCCTCATGGCCATTTTAATTGGCAATCAGAATAAGGTTATAGCACCCCCCAGTGTCGAAAAATATCTGGGGTTTCAGCTACCAGGTGTCCCTCTAGCTCTATCTCGTGGCCCTCCACCTTCTCTTTCTGAAAATAAATACCGGGCACATGTGCAGTGCACCTGTTGAGACCTGCCTACCGGCACCCGGCAACAGCAAGGATTTTTCCTATTGGTTCATTTTGATCACTGTGATAGACCCTATCACAGTGATCAAAAGATAATAATTAGTAAATCACTCCCCCCCGTGTCATCCCCTTAGTCAGATTAAAAAAAAAAATATTTTATATTTTTTATTTCTTTCATTCTTTACCACTAGGTTTAGGTTGGGGTCAAGCTAGGGTTAGGGCTGGGCTTAGGGTTAGCGTTGGGCTAGTGTTAGGGATAGCATTAAGGTTAGGGTTTTTTTCAAAAGTAAAAAAAAAATTATGACGATATGGTGACTAGTGTTGAGTGCAAGTGCTCGCCATTTGAGTTTGCATAGGGGTTGCTCAAGCACCCCAATGCAAACTCGAGTAGCAAGTACTTGTGCTCAACTCTAATGACAACATATTCAATATGTCGACCTAATATTATCAAATTCTGTGTGACACCTTCTGGTTAGAAATCCTCAATGTATCTGGATAAAATTAGTGAGGGGTGTAGTTTCCAAAATGAGGTCACTTGTGGGGGGTTTACACTGTTTAGGCACATCGCGGGCTCTCCAAACGCGAGAAATTGCACAACAAAGTTTGAGGTCCATTTTCTCCTGATACCATTGTGAAAATAAAAACATTGGTTTCACATTAAATTATTTGTGAAAAAAGTAAAATGTTCATTTTTTCCTTCCACATTGCTTTAGTTCTCGTGAAGCACCTCAAGGATTAATAAACTTCTTGAATGTGGTTTTGCGCACCTTGAAGGGAGCAGTTTTTAGAATGGTGTCACTTTTGGGTATTTTCTGTCATATACACCCAAAACATTATTTTTTTCCTTTCACTTTGCATTAATTCCTGTGAAGCACCTGAAGCGTTAGTGAACTTCTTGAATGTGGTTTTGAAGACATTGAGGGGTGTATTTTTTAGAATGGTGTCACTTTTGGGTATTTTCTGTCACATACACCCTTCAAAGTAATTTTAAATATGATGTGGTCCCTAAAAAAATGGTTTTGTAAATTTTGTTGGAAAATTGAGAAATCGCTGGACAACTTTTAACCGTTTTAACTTCCTAACAAAAAAATTATGTATCAAAAATTGTGCTGATGTAAAGTAGACATGTGGGAAATGTTATTTATTAATTATTTTGTGTGATATAACTATCTGATTTAAGAACATACAAATTTAACGTTTGAAAATTGCAAAACTATCAAATTTTTTTCAAATTTTCAATTTTTTCATAAATACCGTATATACGCGAATATAAGCCAAGATTTTCAGCCCATTTTTTTGGGCTGAAAGTCCCCCTCTCGGCTTATATTCGAGTCATATACACCAGGGGGTCGAAGGGGGAGGGGGGGCGGGGGTGTCAGGTCATACTTACCCGTCCTGGCACGGTCTCTGCAGCCCCCCGCTTCTTCGTGATCTCCCTTCCTTCCTTCAGTGGTCACATGGTGCCGCTCATTACACTCATGAATATGAGTGACCGCTGAAGGCAGGAAGGGAGATTGCTGAGAAGCTGGGGGCTGCAGAGACCATGCCAGGACGGGTAAGTATAGCGATACTCATCTGTCCTGGTCCATAGCTGTTTGCTGCTGTCTGGCACGTCATCTGTCAGTGACGTTCAGACAGCAGAGGGCACGGTGACGTGGTTAGTGCACACCGTGCCCCCTGCAGTTTGAACATCACTGACAGATGACGTGCAGACAGCAGCAAGCAGCGATGGACCGGGGGACAGGTGAATATCTCAGGTGCCAGCCCCAGCGATGGAGAGGTGAGTATGTCATTCTTTTATTTTTAAATGCAGCAGCGGCAGCACATGGGGGCATAATCTATGGAGCATCTTATGGGGGCAGCATATAGGGGTATAATCTATGGAGCATCTTATAGGGGCAGCATATAGGAGCATAATCTATGGAGCATCTTATAGGGGTAGCATATAGGGGCATAATCTATGGAGCATTTTATAGGGGCAGCATATAGGGGCATAATCTATGGAGCATCTTATGGGGGCAGCATATAGGGGTATAATCAATGGAGCATCTTATAGGGGCAGCATATGGGGGAATAATCTATGGAGCATTTTATGGGCACAGCATATGGGGAATAATCTATGGAGCATCTTATAGAGGCAGCATATGGGGGCATAATCTATGGAGCATCTTATGGGGGCAGCATATAGGGGCATAATCTATGGAGCATCTTATAGGGGCAGCATATGGGGGCATAATCTATGGAGCATCTTATGGGGGCATAATCTATGGAACATTTTATGGGGCAGCATATGGGGAATAATCTATGGAACATCTTATGGGGCCATAACCTTTATGGAGCAGCATATGGGGCATATTATTCTATGGAGCATCTTATGGGGCTATCATGAACTGTATGGAGCATTATGTGGGGCTCCTGATTCAGTATGGATATTCAAAAACATTTATCCTACTGATGTCTCAATTAATTTTACTTTTATTTTATTGGTATCTATTTTTATTTTTTAAATTTACCAGTAGCTGCTGCATTTTCCACCCTAGGTTTTTACTCGAGTCAATAAGGTTTCCCAGTTTTTTGTGGCAAAATTAGGGGGGTCGGCTTATACTCGGGTCGGCTTATACTCGAGTATATACGGTACATGCAAATCATTTTGACCAAAATTTACCTTTAACATGAAGTACGATATGTCACAAAAATAATCTCAAAATCACTGGGATCCGTTGAAGCGTTGCAGGGTTATTACCACATAGAGTGACAGTGGTCAGATTTAAAAAATTTGGCCTAGTCATTAAGGTCAAAATTGGCTCCATCACTAAGGGGTCAAAATCCAAATCCATCAGGTAAACACTATAATGAAAGCAAATATTAAAACTAAAATAGCCATTTTTTGAGCACCTCCCTCAAAAACTGCAAAAAGTGATCAAAACAAAATATTTTCCCCAAAATGGTACCGTATGTTCCTCCAAAAAACACAGTTCATCATGTAAAAGTCAAGCACTCATACAGTTCCAGCCACAGAAAAATAGAAAAGTTAAGGGTCTTAAAAAATGTCAACACAAACCAAATGTTTTCTTCACACAATTCAGAAATTGTTTAAATCACTAAAATAATTTCAGTAAATTATACAGGTTTTGTCCAATCATCCTCGTAGTGACCATCATTTTGACAGATGATTTTCACTGCACTATGAAAGCCACAAAAACGAAACCCAAAAAGCCATGGAGGAATTGCATTTTTTCACCACATTTGGGACTGCTTTTTTCTGTTACCTTAAAGTTTAGTAAATGGTGTCACTCAAAACTATATCCTGTCTTGCAAAAAAATAAGTCCTCATATGGCTGTCAGTGGAATAAGTGAAAAAATTTTAAAAAAGCTACGGCTCTTGGAACAAGGGGAAGGAAAAACAAAATCCTAAAAAGTAGGGTAAATTTGCACATTTCCTTTCAAGATCAAGGCCTACAGACTGAGTACCTTGCTGTGGTCAATGCTAACAGGTTGCGGAAAGCGTCCGTTTCCCAAGAGCCTAGAATGCAACATTGCCAGTGCAAGCAGAACACAAATTTGTGAATTTAGTACTGTGGCCTGTGGGCCGTTGGCTGCGTCTTTCCGCTTACGGTCCAATGACTAGGGTATGGACAACTGAAGGCTGTGCTGGGACAAGGGCGTAGACATGCTTGATTATGGTGCAATATGACTGTGGTCAACAACAGGTGCAGGCCAGGAGGCATCTTCACAAGCACCGTGGACAGGGGATTGCCTTGCATGCACAAAAGCGGTAGAAGCAGTGGTATCACACGCAGACACTGTTCATGGAGCCTGGTGTTCAATCAACAAAGTCTGTTGCTTTGCTGCCATGTGCCTGATCATGCTAGTGGTGGTAAGGCTGGTAGTTTTACTACCCCTGCAGATGCAGCCATGGCCAGTGGTGCAAATGTCCTTTTTGGGGTTATCGGCAGAGTCTTTAAAAAACAAGAAGACATATTTCTCCTGTTGCAAAGTCACATTCTAGGGATGAATTATTTTCGGGATGAGCATGGGCATACGTAGCTTTACCAAGTGAGATCCAGTTTTTATTTTTTAAGAATTCTGTAGAAGAAATAGCTTTTCCCCCTTTGTAAATGTATGTTCACATTGGGCTTGTTTAAATGGATTTTTTTTGGCTGATGCTAGTTTTTAATTTTGATTTGATGCAGTTTTTTTATGTGTGGGTTTTTATGCACTTTTGAAAAATATGGAGTGTAGCAATAAGGGTGTATCTTCTGCTTCAAATGAATGAGAACATTGTTGCAACTAGATTTGAATTCAATTAGTTTTTTTTCTGGATTTTTGTGCAAAATCTTTGCCAAGATACAAATAAAAAAACCTCATCTCAACATACCCCAAGTTACTTTACTAAACAAATTTATATAAAAAAAATCCCTGTACGCTTTCATATGCAAATATACCTAATATCTGAATTTATAGTGAAAATCGTACAAAATATTTTTTATTATGACTTATCTAGTTTATGGAAAAGTAATTTGTTTAGTCCACAGCAGAAATGTATGCACATTGTCTGCCTGCCGTGTTGTCTCCCAATATACAGGCTCTACTAGGTGATGTGTGCACCCATAGAATACTATAGGGCCACCTATACAGCATATCACAAATTTGAATTCTGTCCGATTTGTACTGAATGTAACAGCAAT
This sequence comes from Dendrobates tinctorius, assembly GCF_039654945.1. Lineage (NCBI taxonomy): Eukaryota > Metazoa > Chordata > Amphibia > Anura > Dendrobatidae > Dendrobates > Dendrobates tinctorius. Next base: position 33,861,375 of record NW_027361683.1, read on the forward strand.
AATAAACAGAGTGTTTGTGTCTATTTTAGCTCAATAAAGACACAACTGAAGAGAGGAGCCTTGTGCATAAGACCTACCGGGTAGGATAACATGACCACTAGGTGGCGCTGCTCTACTGCTTACTACACCACATTGAGGTAGCTTGGCTCACATGACAGCCACTGTTCTGAGCAGGAACTGAGATTACACTACTTGCTATTTCCTTTCTCCTACACAGTAGTGAAAGGAAAAATGGAGCTAGATAGAGACAGGCCACAACCCATCCTAGCAGGAATGCAAGAGACAAATGATTCCTCGCAATTATTACAACCTATTATTAGCGGCTAACAGGATGTGTGGAAGTTTACGACTGAGTTTCACATACTGAAAATCTCTGAAAGACAATTAAGTTAGGCCACAGTCGCTGATATAAATATTTTGTTCCTACACATCCAGTACAGGAAAAATAGTATGTAAAATTTGGAGCTGTTCATTCTGCCCAACCCTATTGTTTCTGAATCTGTGCCCAGTTTTCATCCGTTCCATCAGTTTCCCACCTCCTTCCAGCCCCTTTTCCTTAGCAGACCCCAACAGAAATGGAGACTGGCACCGAGACAGCTCTGAATTGTTTCTCTGAAATCATATCATTGCGACTTGCTTTTCCAGACCTCCTATAAAGCTGTTTATGTGACATTTAAAACAATAACAACATTACTTAATTCTGTACCATAAATGTGTTTCATTTTGCAAGGCACAAGTAGCAATTAAGGGATTCACAGAGCTAATCGCTATGACATATTGTTTTTTAAAGCAATATTCACAAATTTATGTAACACTGTACTATTCTAAGCTGGAAATAAAAAGAAGGCAAAATAGTCTGTAGTTCTATTGAACACACAGTAATACATGAAAAGTTAGTCCTCACAGGCCCTATATATCATCTCCTTACTTCTGCCAGTTACTTCATTTTTAGAATGTAGATTATTCTAGTAATGAGGGAGTAAAGTGTTACTAATTATTCCCACATACCTCCTTGTATACGAAACACTTTACATAACACTCTTCACCTCCTTCCCACCTGCACAGCCCCCTCACTCATATTGCCAGTGGTGTAAGGATCATGAGTGACCAGTCATGAAGTGGGAACACTAGCAACGCTTTTAATGTTATCTGTAGTAATAGGCGAACCTCTGAATGTTCGGGTCCAGCCAAAAAAGCAAAAAAAAGTTTGGTTCGGGTACCAGAACAGTACCAAAACCCGGGGCCCGAACATCTTTTTTTTGCCACTCTCCATTTAGAAGAATGAGGGGCCCGAACATCTTTTTTTTGCCACGCTGTCATCTGCATGACAGCGCGGCAAATACTGCCTCTGATGGGCGGTAAGATTATTGATGCCAGTCTGAGAGCTGTCATTCCCACGCTGTCAGATGACAGCATGAGCCGGCTGCTGTGACCGGCAGTAAAAAGTTTACCTCCAGTCACAGAGGCGTCGGCTGATGAGAGAATACTACTCCAATCAGCCTACGCTTGCTAATAACACGAACCCCGAACTTTACTGTTTGAGTTCGCCCATCACTAGTTATCTGTACTCCTTGGATGCAGATCCTGGTAAAACTATAGTAGATCAGATAGCCTCAGCTTTTTCCTCTTAATTTGACTATACACCTTAGGCTACATTTAGGCATCCGCACTTCTTTTTTCATCTACGTAAAATGAACCATTTTTTTTCCCAAGTGTCATCTATTTTGCATCCATATTGCATCCAATTTTTCTCAAACGTTTTTAAAACTCGAAGCAGGTAGACTGCGTAAGGTTTTTTTTTATCAATTGCCTCTTTACATTGGATCAATGAAAAACAGATGAAACTCGGATGGATCTCTGAAGCACAAAGTACCGTATGTCTTCTGTTATTCATTCTTGTTTGATGGATCCACATAGACATTAAAGAGTATGATCCGATAAACAGATCAGAATAGGACATTCTCTGTGTCTCACGGACAGGAGACTCGGATCTGTGTTTAAGGCCGGGGTCAGACTTGCGAGAAACTCGCATGAGTCTCGCACGTCAATACCCGGTACTGCTGCCGGCACTCGGACTGGAGCATTCAGCTGCATGTATTTCTATGCAGCTGAACACTCCGATCCGAGTGGCGGCAGTGCCAGGTATTGACATGCGAAACTCGCCCGAGTTTCTCATAAGTCTGCCCCCGGCCTAATATGATGTGTGTATGGATGAATGAAACTCTTTGGGTCAGAGTGCTGTCCATTGAAAAATAGAACATTTATCCATTACAGTCTATGGTGGTATTCACATCCGTTGAAGGTTTTTTGAAGAACATGTGTCTGCAAAAACATACAAAAACATATCCATTTTTGACTCAAGTCACAGATCAAAATCACCCATAAAACTATGAATTCGTATGTTGTCCATTTTTTTAATTAGACAATGGATCAGGAAAGCTTTTTTTTTTGCATTAAAGAAAATCAGTGATGTAACATTGATGGTAAAAACTGCGACACAGATTAAACACTGATGAGAATGATTCAAACCACTGGTGAAAATAGGTCTGTTTGTTCTGTTTGGAGGTGATTACTCTTTGGGACCCAATGGAGGCAGGAGCACTACCGTACTTTATCAATGGCACCATGAACGACTCAAGTCATAGAAGATGTCACCCGTGAGTCACCGGACAGTCTGCACAGCACCTGTATAAAACTAGAATCTACCACTAAATTAACTCTGTAGGGTAGTAATATTGGTGTGTCATGTTTTTATGGTGGTAATATTTCTTCACAGTGCAGTGGCATCAATTGTTTGTTGTGTGGTTGTATTATTCGCAATATAGGCCTTGGTCTACTTGGCTTTGTCCAGTAACACAATGGTGGTGGTAATATTGGCAATTTTGTATCATTGTATTGTTTGATAACTGTGTGACTATAGTATTTAGAGGTATAATATCACACATAAAAAATTGTTGCCAAAATTGTTGCCTTTGACGCGCCTATTATACAATCTGCCATGAAAAATCTAAACACAAGTGCCAGAGATTACCAGGAGAAGGAATAAAAATTGCCACTACAGATATCAAAGCCTTAAAAGGGACAGAAACCAAATATCAGCATGGACGTACAGTAGACTACAAGGCATGAAAATGTGTCCCTTTAGATCGCAAATGGTAAGTCCTAAACCACTGAACCACCTTGACCTTAAAAAGCTGGCTAACATAAGTCTAACCATTATGTATATATTCACACACGGCTTAAGTTACAATTATCCTTATGGAATTGTTATGGATCATTGGAATTAGAAAATACTGTGTTTTTTCTCTCTACCACTCAGGGCAAATGGAACTGCAGAAAAGTTATCCCTTTAACCAAATAACCTTAGGGAAATATTCACCCCATAAAATGTGCTGCATCTAAACTGTCTCATAGTTCCATCTTGCAAGGAAAAATGGGAATGATGGGATGTACCCTAGGGAAAATCCTGTGAATGCCACTGTCATATGTTATAGGAATTTATTGCTTCATTTTGCAATCACTGTCAAAAAACATACCTGTGGGTGTCCTGAAAATGAATGTTTTTATATACAGTCACAATTACTGATAAGGTTGTAATGTGCACACGGTAGGCGGCTATCTCCTAATGTACTATTCTGTTTCATGATCGTAAAGAAGACAGACACTCACATCAGTATTATTGATCCCAGTGGAGAAGTACTGCGTGTGCGCACAGGGTTTTAAACAGAAGAAATAATGGAACACAAGAAAGAAAATCAAATATCCAGTTTGCCATGCATTTTGTGAAACACCTGCATTCTTACAACTCTCCTCATGTGATTACTAGAATAGCTTAAAGTGAAGCTTTACCTTTTATTAGCATTTTGCATACATAGTCTTAAATACTATCTCTAGCACTTTCTCCCATCACTCACAATACTTAGGCTATGTGCACACGTAGTTTTAGGTGCTGCGGATTTGTCCGCGCAGATTTGGGAAAATCCGCAGGTAAATCCGTAGGTCAAAAGACCAGCGGTTTAGCCTGCGGTTTGACACCTGTCATTGATCAGGTGCTAAACCGCTGCGGAATCCGCACAAAGAATTGACATGCTGTGGTTTTGAAACCGCAGCAAATCCGCACGGAAAATTATGCACCGTGTGCACTGCGGCTTTCAGTTTCCATTCATTAAAATCGTACTGTACAATGAAGCAGAATCTGCTGCGGACTCGCAGGGCCAAAAAAGCTGCGGATCCGCAGCAGAATCCGCAACGTGTGCACACACCCTTATTAGCTGTTTTTATAAAGACACAGTCATTTTCCACTGTTGTGCGATTTTTTTCCTACTCTTCTTCCAAGAGCCAAAACCATTGTATTTTTTCTCTACATAGGCATATGATAGCTTGTTTTTTCAGGGATAAGCTATAGGTTTGTATGACCCCATCCATTTTAATGGTGAATAAAACAAAATTCCATAATTGTTTTTCAGTGTTTTGTTTTTACAGTGTGCATTGTTCAGTAAAGATAACCTGGTAATATAATTCTGCAGGTCATTAGAAACTTTAGCAAAAAATTGGCTTGTGTCTCAAAGAACTTTTTTTTATTTTTCTGTCAATGGATGTATATGAGGGCTTAATTGTTGCATTGTGATCTGTAATTATTTTGATTGATTCTTATTTGGTTTACATACAGTACAATTCTTAGAATTCTTGTTTACACTGGGGTAAAAGTACGGTTACTCAAAAAACAAAGAAGCATTTACATCCAAATTTTTATCCTCTTAATACAGCTCTGGCAAAAATTAAGAGACCACTGCATAATGTTCAGTTTGTCTGATTTTTCTCTTTATAGGTATATTTTTGAGTAAAATCTAAATTGCTCTTTTATTCTATAAACTACTGACAACATGTCTTCGAATTTCCAAGCACTAAATTTTGTATTTATTTTCAGAAAATGAGAAATGGTCAAAATAACCAAAAAATACAGTGCTTGCAGACCTCAAATAATGCTAAGAAAACAAGTTCATAATCATTTAGAAACAATACTAATGTTTTAACTCAGGAAGAGTTCAGAAATCAATATTTTGTGCAATAACCATGATGATTTTTAATCAAAGCTCTCATGCGTCTTGGCATGCTTGCCACCAGTCTTTCACACTGCTTTTGGGTGACCTTATGCCACTCCTGGTGCAAATATTTAAGCAGTTCTTATTTGTTTGATGGCTTGTGACAATCCATCTTCCTCTTGATTACATTCCAGGTTTTCAATGGGGTTCAGGTCTGGTGATAGGGCTGGCCATAACAGGGATTTGGTGTGGTGGTCCTAGCTGTGTGGCATGGCGCATTGTCCTGCTTGAAAAACCAGTCCTCAGAGTTGGGGAACATTGCCTGAGCAAAAGAAATCAACTGTTTTTCCATGATGACCTTGTATGTGGCTTGATTCATACATCCTTCGCAAAGATTAACCTGCCCAATTCCAGCCGTGCTGAAGCATCCCCAGATCATCACCGATCCTCCACCAAATTTCACAGTTGGTGCAAGACACTGTGGCTTGTACGCCTCTCGAGGTCTCCGTCTAACCTTTAGATGACCAGGTGTTGGGAAAAGTTGAAAATTAGACTCATCAGAGAAGATTACCTTACTACAGTCCTCTATGGTCCAATCCTTATGGTTTTTGGCAAAGTTCAGCCTGGCTCTCCTCATAGATGAAAGGCTTTTTTGTACCTTTACATGACTTGAGCCCTGCCTATTGGAGCCTGTTACGAACTGTTCTTGCCATACATTTCACCCCAGCTGCCATTTGCCATTCCTTTTGTAGGTCACTTGATGTCATCCTGCGGTTGCTGAGTGACATTCGAATAAGATGACGGTCATCCCGGTCAGTGGAGAGTCGTTTTTGCCCTCTGCCGTTCTGTAGATTTGTTGTCCCCAATGCCTGCTGCTTGACCTTGTTGTAATGGACTGCCATCTTTGAAATTTTATCGGATGGAAGCAACATGACGCTCACTGTATCCCTCTGCTAGTAAAGCCAGAATTGAGACATTCTTTTCCTCACTCAAGACTTTTATTTTAAACTCCTTTGGCATGGTTAAAAGTTATTTTTTCATTACTATTACTTTTGGGATATTACTAGCATTTGTTTTGCCATCCAGCTTGTCCTTTTGCAAGAGGATAGTGAACACCACAGCAGGGTTTTTTTTTATACTTTCCTTCATTAAATAAGATTTGGTTCAGGAAGCACACTAAGTTGAATGAATTCTTCTAAGCTCTATGTAGAAACAGGAATTTTCTTTTTCCAGTATTAGTCATCACTGCAGAAGTCCCTAGCAGAGGGAGAGGAGATGAGCAGCTGGGTCAAGAGTTGAAGTGGGGCATGACTGCAGGGAAAAGTGACTTCCTGTTTCCACATAGAGCAAAGAATTAACTGGGTAGAAAGACAAATTGAGAAATTGTAGGTACACAATGCTATATAATATGAGATTGCAATATACAGTATTAAGAGGGTAAAAATGTTGATGGGAATGCTTCTTTAAAGGGTATATTAGTGTTCATTTTATATTTTGATAACTAAGACTTTTACAGATGATTCTATACCAATATGCTGATTGAAAAAAAATGTTTATGTATTGGAAAAAACAGAAGATTTTGTTTTTGCAATATTAAAAAATTAACTACTTTTTACATGGTTTTAGTCATCCTAGAGAACCTGCAATTTTTAGTATTGCAATATAAAGAAAAAATACTAATTAACTATGAGCATTATTTCCGTACCAAGATAGCAGCTAGTGATGCCTTCAGTAGGCTTCAGTTTACCATGGTAACCTATAGGCACTCCATGATGGTTTCTCGGGTCAGAAATTGACAGTGGCACTTAGATTGTTAAACAGCAGCATTTAGAGCTAGCTCCAGTCACTACTGGTCTAGGCAGGTGTGGGCTAAATAAAACAGTCACCAGTCATGGCTAATAAACCTCCTCCATTCACCTGCACTCAACCTGTGACGAATACAGAACTGTGCAAAAGTTGAAGGTGGAAAAATTGCTGCAAAGTAAGAATGCTTTAAAAATAGTGTTAGCAGTTAGTGATGAGCGATCATGCTCGGATAATGTGTTATCCAAGCATGCTCGAGTGTTATCCGAGTATCTGGGGTGTGCTCGAATAATATGTTCGAGTCCCCGCGGTTTCAGGATTTGCAGCTTTAGACGGTAGCAAGATATGTGGGGATTGCCGAAAAAATAGGCTGTCTAACAGCCGCAAATCATGAAACTGCGTGGACTCGAACATATTATTCAAGCACACCCAAAATATTTGGATAACAACCGAGCATGCTCGCATAACACGTTATCCCAGCACATTTGCTCATTACTATTAGTAATTTATTTTTATCACTCAAAAAATGCTAAATGAATGAACAAAAGAGAAATCTAAGTCAATTTAATATTTGGTATGACCACCCTTTGCCTTCAAAACAGCATCAAAGCATTAATGAGATTTTGTACTTTACAGCAGGTGTGATAATATCGGCACAGGATTGGCAGTGTTTATGAAAACTTTTGTGGGGGCTTTAGAAGAACCAGTCATATGCTTATTACATATTGTGATATATATAGGATATACAACAGGAGCTGAAGAAATAGTCTACAGCAGGGATGTCAAACTCAAATACACAGAGGGCTAAAATTAAAAGCTTGGACAAAGTTATGGGCCAACCTTGATATCTACAGTTGTGGCCAAAAGTATTGACACCCCTGCAATTCTGTCAGATAATACTAAGTTTCTTCCTGAAAATGATTGCAAACACAAATTCTTTGGTATTATCTTCTTTAATTTGTCTTAAATTAAAAAACACAAAAGAGAATGAAGCAAAAAGCAAAACATTGATCATTTCACACAAAACTCCAAAAATGGACTAGATAAAAGTATTGGCACCCTCAGCCTAATACTTGGTTGCACAACCTTTAGCCAAAATAACTGCGACCAACCGCTTTCCGTAACCATCAATGAGTTTCTTACAATGCTCTGCTGGAATTTTAGACCATTCTTCTTTGGCAAACTGCTCCAGGTCCCTGATATTTGAAGGGTGCCTTCTCCAAACTGCCATTTTTAGATCTCTCCACAGGTGTTCTATGGGATTCAGGTCTGGACTCATTGCTGGCCACCTTAGAAGTCTCCAGTGCTTTCTCTCAAATCATTTTCTAGTGCTTTTTGAAGTGTGTTTTGGGTCATTGTCCTGCTGGAAGACCCATGACCTCTGAGGGAGACCCAGCTTTCTCACACTGGGCCCTACATTATGCTGCAAAATTTGTTGGTAGTCTTCAGACTTCATAAGGCCATGCACACGGTCAAACAGTCCAGTGCCAGAGGCAGCAAAGCAACCCCAAAACATCAGGGAACATCCGCCATGTTTGACTGTAGGGACCGTGTTCTTTTCTTTGAATGCCTCTTTTTTTCTCCTGTAAATTCTATGTTGATGCCTTTGCCCAAAAAGCTCTACTTTTGTCTCATCTGACCAGAGAACATTCTTCCAAAACATTTTAGGCTTTTTCAGGTAAGTTTTGGCAAACTCCAGCCTGGCTTATGTCTCGGGGTAAGAAGTGGGGTCTTCCTGGGTCTCCTACCATACAGTCCCTTTTCATTCAGATGCCGACGGATAGTACGGGTTGACATGGTTGTACCCTCGGACTGCAGGGCAGCTTGAACTTGTTTGGATGTTAGTTGAGGTTCTTTATCCAACATCCGCACAATCTTGCGTTGAAATCTCTTGTCAATTTTTCTTTTCCGTCCACAGCCACAGTGCCATGGGCGATTTCAACTCTATCGATATCTAGGATGCCGATATAGTTGAAAGTACAATGCTGGCGATGTGGATCAATTATAATTGTGGGGACCTGCCCAGCATCGGGGGACAAATTTACTCACCCTGCAGGCCAGATTTGGCCCTCAGACCAGAGTTTGACATATCTGTTCTACAGGGTTACATTATCCTAATATGTAAAAATGAGGTGTGTGATATCGTGTCTTCTCTGCAGCATATTTGTGGCAATGATTTTCAGGTTGTCACTCTTCCACCATATGAAGGTGTTACATGTTTCCCTATATCTAGATTGGTACGTATTGTGGATATACCCTAATGTAGCAGGCAATTTCTCCTGGCTAATCATCATAGAGGAACATCTTGATCAACTTGGAATCCACTGCATTTGTAGAGACTGAGAAAAAAGAGAAACAAAAAAATAGAGCTCCCTAAATGTAGTAGATCACAGATACTGTATGACACTGGCTGTTTACAAAGAATAGTGGCATATGCACTGTACTTGACGTGTTGTGCAAATCATGGGCATAATGCCATATAGCAAATTGGGCAAAAAAAGGAATGGAAGCATCAACCCTTGTCAGATCATTGGGGGTATCCTCCAAATCTTAGGTTATAATATACAATAGACTACAGTGACATTATACAGTTATAAAGGTAAGTGAATGGAAGCAGAATATAGTAGCAGGGAGGAGGCAGAACCGTATACAATTGGTCATCACACAATGTAAAAGGAGATCTAAAGCACATACTCTATATTCATCACAAGTGGTTAAAGGTAGAGATGGGTGAACACGAACAGTAAAGTTCACCTATTGTTCAGGCAGGGACACCGAACATGGACTTCACCAAGAAGTCCGTGTTAATGTTCGATCTTGGTCCCCCAAACTATGGGTGTTTGTCACGCTGTCATGTTCATTTCGTGAACATCATCACTACAGGTCAGACAGCCGTGGTTCCCTTGCTGTCAAATAACAGCGTGAGCCCGCAGCTATGATCAGATGTATAAAGTTTACCTCTGGTCCCTGGTGTCGGCTGATGGGACTACTGCTCCCATTAGCTGATGCCTGCTGCCGCTAATAACAGCAGGAGCAGCTGATGGGAGTATTCATCAGCCGACGCCTGCGCTGTAAATAATGAAAAATTGGTGTGGGTTCCCCTGTATATTTGATAACCAGCCAGGCAAAACTTACAGCTGGGGGCTGAAACCCTCAGCTGTCAGCTTCAGTAAGGCTGGTTATCAAAAATAGAGGGTCCCCACTCCTATTTTTTAATTATTTAAATAAATAATTTAAATGCCTCTCCATTACTAAGCCATGGACTTGATGTCACCAAACAGTACATAGGTGACATGAACCTCACAAAAATGAACCCGATTTGCCATCGCTACAGGGCAAGTGGGAAAAGCCGGGCAAAGCGCCATAATTGGCGCATCTAATACATGTGCCTTTTCTGGGCAGCTGTGGGCTGCTATTTTTAGGACGGGGGCGTGCCAGTATTCATGGCCCCTTACCAGCCTGAGATACCTGCCCCAGCTGTCTGATTTAGCATGGCTGCTTGTCAAAAATGGGGGGAACCCCACACAATTTTTTAAACTATTTATTTAAGGTTGACACCTGCTGCCGCTAATAACAGCAGGAGCAGCTGATGGGAGTATTCATTAGCCGGCGCCTGTGCTGTAAATAAATAATGAAAAATTGGTGTGGTTTCCCCTGTATTTTTGATAACCAGCCAGGTTAAACTTACACCTGGGGGCTGAAACCCTCAGCTGTCAGCTTCAGTAATACTGGTTATCAAGAATAGAGGGGTCCCCACTTCTATTTTTTTAATTATTTAAATAAATAATTTAAATGCCTCTCCATTACTAAGCCGGTGGCTTGATGTCACCAGACAGTACAAAGGTGACAGCAACCTTACAAATATGAACCCACTTGCCATCGGTACAGGGCAAGTGGGAAAAGCTGGGCAAAGCACCAGAATTGACGCATCTAATACATGTGCCTTTTCTGGGCAGCTGTGGGCTGCTATTTTTAGGCTGGGAGGTGCCAATATTCATGGCCCCTTACCAGCCTGAGATACCAGCCCCCAGCTGTTTGATTTAGCATGGCTGGTTGTCAAAAATGGGGGAAACCCCACACTGTATTTTTAATTATTTATTTAAATATTTAAAAAAAAACGGAGTGGGGACCGCAGCCCTGCTGAAGCTGATGGTTGCAGCCTTCAGCTCTGAGTTTTGCCTATCTGGTTATCAAATATACAGGTAAATCCACGCAATTTTTTTTGTTTTTAATTGTTTATTAACAGTGCAGGTGCCGGCTGATGAATATTGCCATCAGCCTCTCCTGCTCAGGCGTCGGCTGGTAGGAACAGTAGTCCCATCAGCCAACAGCAGAGACCGGAGGTAAACTTTTCTCAGAGCTGAGTGCTCATGCTGCCTTTTGACAGCATGGGAACCATGGCTGTCTGACCAGTGGTGATGATTTTACTGCCGATCAGAAGTGGTGTTTGCCGCGCTGTCATGCATATGACTGCGTGGCAAACACTGTATGTTCAGGACCTCCATTCAAGTGAAAGGGGTTCAGGTCCGGGTACTGTTCTGGTACATGAACCCGAACTTGTTGTAACTGTTCGGTTGGAACCGAACATCCAGGGGTCGCCTATCTCTATTTAAAAGGCATCTGTCAGCAAGTTTTGCTATGTAGTCTGACAGCAGCATGATGTAGGGACAGAGACCCAGATTCCAGCAACATATCACTTAGTTTACAGGAAGCAGCAGTTATGATAGAGTCAGTTTTCTATACTGTTGTTCTAGTAAAGCTCAGTTGTTGAGCTGTATATAACACCACCCACATCACTGATTAGCAACTTCTGTGTACAATGTATATGTACAGAAATCTACTAATCAGTGGTGTGGGCATTATTGAACTAGGATGCACAAGACTCGTCTTGTAATGATAATCTACTGCTGATAAAACACTTGTTTTATTGAATGAGCAAAACACAGTTCAGTAAATGACACATCCCTGTAATTAGGTGCTCTTTATTTATGTAATGTTGCTTTCATATTACAGTGAAGGAAATAATAATGATCCCTTGGTGATTTTGTAAGTTTGTCCACTGACAAAGACATGAACAGTCTATAATTTTAAGGGTAGGCTAATTTTAACATTGAGAGATAGAATATCAAAAATAAAATCCAGAAAATCACATTGTATAAATTATATAAGTTTATTTCCATTTTGCATTGAGAAATAAGTATTCGATCCCCTATCAACCATTAAGAGTTCTAGCTCCTACAGACCAATTAGATGCTCCTAATCAACTCATTATCTGCACTAAAGACAGCTGTCTTACATAGTCACTTTATAAAAGACTCCTGTCCACAGACTCAATTAATCAGTCAGACATTAACCTCTACAACATGGGCATGACCAAAGAGCTTTATAAGGATGTCAGGGACAAGATCACAGACCTGCAGAAAGCTGAAATGGGCTACAAAACCATAAGTAAGACGCTGGGTGAGAAGGAGATAACTGCTGGTGCAGAAAATGGAAGAAATTCAAAATGACTGTTATTCGACATCGCTCTGGGGCACCATGCAAAATCTCACCTTGTGGGGTATCCTTGATCATGAGGAAGGTGAGAGATCAGCCTAAAACTACATGGGGGGCATGTTAATGATCTCAAGGCAGCTGGGACCACAGACACCAAGAAAACCATTGGTAACACATTATGCTGTAAAGGTTTAAAATCCTGCAGTGCCCACAAGGTCTCTCTGCTCAAGAAGGCACATGTGCAGGCCCATTTGAAGTCTGTCAATGAACAACTGGATGATTCTGTGAGTGATTTGGAGAAGCTGCTGTGGTCAGATGAGACAAAAATTGAGTTCTTAGGCATTAACTCAACTCGCCGTATTTGGAGGAAGAGAAATATTGCCTATGACCCAAAGAACACCATCCACACTGTCAAGCATGGAGGTGGAAACATTATGTTTTGGGGGTGTTTCTCTGCTAAGGGCACAGGACTGCTTCACTGCATCAATGGGAGAATGGTTGGAGCCATGTACTGTAAAATCCTGAGTGACAACCTCCATCCTTCCACCAGGACATTAAAAATGGGTTGTGGTTGGGTCTTCCAGCAAGACAACGACCCAAAACATACAGCCGCGGCAACAAAAGAGAGGCTCAAAAAGAAGCACATTAAGGTCATGGAGTGTCCTAGCCAGTCTACAGACCTTAATCCCATAGGAAACATATGGAGGGAGTTGAAGCTCCAAGTTGCCAAGTGGCAACCTCAAAATCTTAATGATTTAGAGATGATCTGCAAAGAGGCATGGACCAAAATTCCTCCTGACATGTGCGTAAACCTCATCATCAATCACAAAAAACGTCTGACTGCTGTGCTTGCCAACAAGAGTTTTGCCACCAAGTATTACGTCTTGCTTGCCAGAGGGATCAACAACTTCTTTCTAACCGCAAAATGCAAATAAATTTATATAATACAATGTGACTTTCTGGATTTTATTTTTGATATTCTCTCAATGTTAAAATTAACCTACCCTTGAAATTATAGAATGTTCATGTCTTTTTCAGTGGGCAAACTTACAAAATCAGCAAGAGAACAAATACTTACTGTATTTCCTTCGCTGTATCCACGTGAGCAACTCCCTGTACCCTAATATCCTAGTCACTTTGATACGACACTATTACGTTATTGTTTTTTCCGCTTCTCCACAATATTTTGCTTAATCGCATTAAAAAAATGCACAGGGTGGAGTAAATACTATTCCTCACAAATTTCAGGTCCTGCAGTCAGATATTGAAGCATCAGATCCAGAGAATTGGTATCAATATGAGATCAGTGAGGGTCTGACACCCGGTACACCCAACAATCAGCTATTTTAGATCCAGTGGTCATCGGATTTAAAAACATTGAATAGAGCTGCAAAACACAATGGAGCATGCAACACATATCAATGTATATCATATCATATACACACACACAATTGTGTTCAAACGTTTACATACACCAGCAGAATTTTTGCTTTCTTGGCCTTGTTTCAGAGAATATGAGAATATGAATAATAACACCAAACCTTTTTCTCCACTCATGGTTAGTGATTGGGTGAAGTCATTTATTGTCAAGCTACTGTGTTTTCTCTTTTTAAATCATATTGACAACCCAAAACATCCAAATAACCATGATCAAAAGTTTACATACCCCATTTCATAATATCGTGTATTGCCCCCTCTGACATAAATGACAACTTGAAGTCTTTTGTGGTAGTTGTGCATGAGGTTCTTTATTTTCTCAGATGGTAAAGCTGCCCACTCTTCTTGGCAAAAAGCCTCCAGTTCCTGTAAATTTCTGGGCTGTCTAGCATGAACTGCATGCTTGAGATCTCCTCAGAGTGGCTCAATGATATTGAGGTCAGGAGACTGAGATGGCCACTCCAGAACCTTCACTTTGTTCTGCTGAAGCCCATGAATGGTCAACATGGCCCTGTGCTTTGGATCGTTGTCATGTTGGAACATCGAATTATGTCCTCCCATGCGCAACTTCTGGGCTGATGATTGCCAATTGGCATCCAGAATTTGCTGATAACGTGCTGCATTCATCTTTCCTTCAACTTTGACCAGGTTTCCTGTGCCTTTTATAGCTCATACATCCCCAAAACATCAGCGATTCACCTCCGTGCTTTACAGTAGGAATGGTGTTCCTTTCATCATAGGCCTTTTTGACCTCTCTCCAAATGTAACGTTTATGGTTGTGACCAAAAAGTGCAATTTTGGTCTCATCACTCCAAATTACCTTGTTCCAGAAGTTTTGAGGCTTGTCTCTGTGTTTTGTGTATTGAATGCGAGATTCTTTTTGGCATTTGTGCAGTAATGGCTTTCTTCTGGAGACTCGACCATGCAGCCCATTTTTCTTTAAGTGTCTCCTTATCGTGCATCTTGAAACAGCCACACTGCTAGTTTTCAGAGCGTCTAGTATTTCAGCTGATGTTATTTGTGGGTTTTTCATTGCATCCCGAGCAATTTTCCTGGCAGTTGTGAATGAAATTTTTGTTGGTCTACCTGACCATGGTTTTGTTTTTACAGAGCCACTGATTTTCCATTTGTTAATCACAGTTTGAACGCTGCTGACTGGCATTATCAATTTCTTCCATCTCTATTTATATCCCTTTCCTGTTTTATACAGTTCAACTACCTTTTCCCGTAGATCCGTTGGCAATTCTTTTGCTTTCCCCATGACTCACAATCCAGAAATGTCAGTGGCTGGATGAGAGATGCAAGAGTCTGTCTGGATTCCAGAAACTCACTCAGCTTTTATTCACACACTGATTACAAGCAAACAGGTCACAGGTGAGGATGTTACCTTTAATCGCCAGTCAAACCCATTTGTGTCAATTTCTGTGCATGTTATCAGGCCAAAATCACCAAGGTATGTGAACTTTTAATCAGGGTCATTTGGATGTTTTGGGCTGACATTATGATTTAAAAAGAGAAAACACAGTAGTATGACAATAAATGGCTTCACCCAACCACTAACCATGATTGGAGAAAAAGTTTTGGTGTTATCACTCATATTCTCTGAAAGAAGGCCAGGAAAGCAAAAATTCTGCAGGGGTATGTAAACTTTTTAGCACAACTGTATGTACAGTATATTGCTTGCTCTCTACATCCAAAAGAGACACATAGCTCGCTTTAATTATAAATTCAGGTTAAAACTATAGTAAGGACTAACTATATAATATTATAATATATCATAGGTATGCTGTGAGTTAGATGTCTGGAATCTCCATAATGAATTTAACCCCTTAGTTCTTTCTCACAAATTTAACCAATGCAACCTTTAACTCCCTCGGGTCTTTATTATATTTTAAGAATTGTCTGGACACACTATGTACTTCGTACCCAATGAGATATTAGACCAATGCTTGTTCAGTGTCTCCCAAAGGACTATACCATATTTGTCCTCTCTTCGTATAGAAAATTGCAAAGGACTGAAGGACATACATAATACTCCCTCTGGCACAGTTTAAGCAGGTATTTATCCTCTTAAATATTTGATTAATTAAAAACTCAATGTTTTTTGTGGCTAACGTGAATACAGCACTTGGGTTCTGAGTATGTAAAGCACCACTTATGGGTGTCTACTGTACATTTATAGAAACCCACAAGTGGTGCTTTAACTTTGATGGAACTTACATCACTCCTTCGAATTATTTTTGTTAGGACAAGAATGGACTAAAAGAAATTTATTAGACACCAAAAGATAAAATGATTAAAAAAGAAGTAACTAAAAAAAAATCCAGTTTTTTATTTGATAAATAATTAAAGTACCATAGCTTAATAACAATATTTTCTTCTTTTTTGAGAATTACCCATCTTTGATGGGACCTTTCTTGCACTTTCATTGGATTTTTTTTACTAGCTCAAAAGGTTGCTGTACATCCAAACAAACATTTGGATGTTATCTGTTCTAGAAGCCAAAAGAGGTGTAGAGGAACAATTACAGTATTACTTGCTTCATTTGGCTACATGGAATGTTTTACCTCCACTACCTACGGTAATGGCTGGGCTTTATAGAAGAACAAAGATGGCCGTTTTAAGCCCCTGGCTGCCATGGTTACTTACTGGAACCCTGAGATTGTGACATGTGAGAAATGGATGGGTGCTTGAAAAGACATCAATGTTGTGAGTTCATTTTCCCCTCCGTCACTGAGGCCTGGTGAACTCCCTATTCTAGTGAAGGAAGGTAGTGAGCCTGATTATCAGGCACCTGGGACTAATGAAGACGATTGGCTGAGTGGAGTCACTGACTGGATTTAAGGCAGCCTACGCCCTTTCTGCCCTGCGGGTGACTTCTCTGTGGACACCAGTCTGATTCCTGCTCTCCTAAAGCTAAGTTTTCTGTTTTGCCTTTTGCATCTAAGATTTGTTTTTGTTTTTCTTGCTTTTTGGATTCTACCACTCCCTGCTGGAGTGTGCAGTGTTCCGTGAGCTCTGTCTTCTGAAAGTACCTGAGTGCTGATTTAGTTTTTGAAGCTTAGTTGCTTCAGGGCCATTTTTATATCAGCTTGTTGGCTTTTGTCTCTGATAGGGTTTTGGCAGATTGCAGACAGCAGCCTTCCTATCCGTTCCTATCTAGGTAGTTTTTGGGCCCCGTCTTTGCTCAGCCTGTCTTTCTGTCTGTGTAAGTGTTTTCATCTTGCTTCACCGTCATTATATGTGGGGGGCTGCCTATTGCTTTGGGGTCTGCTCTGGGGCAGTTAGATTTCCCCTTTCCTTCTTTAGGCCTATGTATCTCTCCGGCTGTGATCGAGGGGTCTAGGTCATCGTAGGAACCCCCCACGGCTACTGCTAGTTGTGTTGATAGGTTCAGGGGTCTGCAATCTGATAGTTGCCAACTTCTCTGGTTTTCAGGACTTAGCTAGCATTTCTGTTTTTGCCTCCTACGGTGACTCAATCATAACAGAATCACCCGCCTAACCGCAGATCCTGGGGTACTCAATAGCAGGAAAGAATTGTGTTAAAAAAAAAAATAAAAAAAAAAAAAAAAGGTGTGTGTATATTCTTTCCTCTATATCTCTGAGGCCGTAGGGGGAAGTTTTTTTTTTTTCTTCTCTCAATGGAGATAAAGCAAGTGTCTGATCGTGTGGAGCAGCTCGCTGCTGAAGTGCGAGGAATTTCTGCCTATCTTGCTCGTTCACATGCTGTTGAACCAAAGATCCCCACGCCTGATGTATTTTTTGGGGATCGATCTAAATTTTTGAGTTTCAAAAATAATTGTAAATTGTTTTTTGCTTTGAAGCCTAACTCGTCAGGGAGCCCTGCGCAGCAGGTTAAAATTGTCATCTCTTTGCTGCGCGGCGATCCCCAGGATTGGGCATTTTCTTTGAAACCAGATGACCCTATTCTGACTAATGTGAACGCATTTTTTCAAGCCTTGGGGTTGCTGTACGATGAACCTAATGCTATTGATCAGGCTGAAAATACCCTGTTAGCATTGAACCAGGGTCGAGAATCTGCAGAGTTGTACTGTCAAAAGTTCTGAAAGTGGGCGGTCCTTACTACCTGGAATGATAGTGCCTTGGCTGCTCTCTTTCGGAAGGGTTTGTCAGAAGCCATAAAAGATACTATGGTGGGATTTCCTGTTCCCTCTGGTCTGGACGATTCTATGTCTTTAGCCATTCAGGTTGATCAGCGTTTACGTGAACGCAGGATTACACTAGAGGTGTTGCCACCGGTTGAACAGACGTCTGAACCTATGCAATGTGATAGAGTTTTGTCTAAGGCGCAACGTCAGGAATTCAGAAGGCGTAATAAGCTGTGTTTTTTCTGTGGAGATGCCTCACATGTTATTTCTGTTTGTCCTAAACGTGAGAAACGCTTTGCACACACGTTTTCTGTTGGTGGGGTTCAGCCTAAGTTTCTTTTGGCGATTACTCTGATCTGTTCCCTGTCCACATTTTCCGCCAAGGCTTTTGTGGATTCGGGAGCAGCGCTAAACCTAATGGACTTGGATTTTGCTAAACGTTGTGGATTTCCGTTGACACCTCTGCAGACGCCTATCCCTTTGAGGGGGATTGATGCTACCCCTCTGGCTAAATATAAACCTCAGTTTTGGACCCAGTTGGTCATGCGGGTCGCCCCAGACCACCAAGAAAATTGCAGATTTTTGGTGTTGCATGGTCTGCATAATGCCGTTGTTCTGGGGTTTCCCTGGTTGCAGATTCATAATCCAGTTTTGGATTGGAAGTCTGTGTCTGTGGTGAGTTGGGGTTGCCGGTGTACCTTTAGTGAGGCTCCGGTTTTTTCCACCTCTCCTCAGTCGCATGAGGTTCCTGACTATTTGGCGGACTAATATGATGCATTTAGTGAGAATGAGTCTGCGTCCTTGCCTCCTCATAGGAGTTATGACTGTGCTATTGAACTAAACCCGGGGTGTAAATTTCCTAAGGGTCGGCTCTTCAATTTATCTGTACCCGAGCACGAGGCTATGTGGTCCTATATTAAGGAGGCGTTGGAGAAGGGTCATATTAGACCATCCTCTTCACCCTTAGGTGCCGTTTTTTTTTTTGTGGCCAAGAAGGATGGTTCTTTAAGGCCTTGTATTGATTATCGTGCCCTCAATAAAATTACTATTAAATATCAGTATCCGTTACCCCTGATTTCGGATCTATTCTCTAGAGTCAAAGGTGCTTGCTGGTTTACCAAGCTTGACCTCAGCGGGACGTATAATCTTATCCGCATTAAGCAGGGGGATGAATGGAAGACGGCGTTTAATACTCCGGAGGGACATTTTGAGTACCTGGTGATGCCTTTTGGGCTCACTAATGCCCCTTCTGTCTTCCAGTGCTTCATGAACGATATTTTCCGAGACTTTGTCGATAAATTTTTGATTATCTATCTGGATGATATTTTGATCTTCTCCAAGGATTGGGATTCTCATGTGGAACATATTCGGACTGTGTTCCGGATCTTGAGAGAGAATTCTCTGCATGTCAAAGGATCAAAATGCCTTTTTGGAGTACAGAGAATTTCTTTTTTGGGATTTATTTTGTCTCCGTCAACTATTGAAATGGACCCGGCCAAGGTACAGGCCATTTATGATTGGGTTCAGCCCACTTCTTTGAAGGCCCTCCAGAAGTTTTTGGGTTTTGCTAATTTTTATCGGAAATTTATAGCAAAATTTTCTAGTATTGCCAAACCATTGACTGACCTGACCAGGAAGGGTGCAGGAGCGGTGTTGTCCCAAAAGGATCCGGTAACATCTAAAATGAATCCCTGTGCTTTCTTTTCCTGTAAGTTCTCTTCATCTGAACGTAACTATGATGTGGGGAATCGGGAACTGTTGGCCATGAAATGGGCATTTGAGGAGTGGAGACATTGGTTGGAGGGAGCCAAACATCAAGTTGTGGTCCTCACTGACCACAAAAATTTGATTTACCTAGAGTCGGCTAAACGCTTGAACCCTAGACAGGCTAAGTGGGCCTTGTTTTTTACACATTTTGATTTTGTGGTCTCTTTCCTTCCTGGAACTAAGAATGTCAAGGCAGACGCCCTCTCTAGGAGTTTCTTTGCTGATTCTCCTGTGGTGACCAAGCCTCTCACCATCTTAGGTGAAGGGGTAGTTCTTTCTGCCATCTCGCCCGATTTGAGACTTGCTCTGCAAGAGTTCCAGGAGGACAAACCTGAGCGTTGCCCCAGTGGAAAATTGTATGTTCCTGACCAGTGGAAGAAGAGAGTGATGTCTGAAGTTCATTGCTCTGCATTGGCTGGTCATCCAGGTATTTTTGGTACTAGAGATCTGGTGAGTCGCTCTTTTTGGTGGCCCACCTTGTCTCATGATGTCAGGAATTTTGTGCAGTCCTGTGGGACTTGCTCCCGGTCTAAATCTTGTTCTCGCTCTAGTGGGTTGTTGATGCCTTTGCCGGTCCCCAGGAGGCCATGGACCCATATTTCAATGGATTTCATCTCTGATATGCCGGTCTCTCAAAGAATGACTGTTATTTGGGTGATTTATGATAGGTTCTCTAAGATGGTTCATCTTGTACCACTCCCTAAGTTGCCATCTTCCTCTGAGTTGGTGCCCCTGTTTTTGCAACAGGTGGTTCACTTTCACGGGATTCCTGAGAACATTGTATCTGACATAGGAGTTCAATTTGTGTCTAAATTTTGGAGGACGTTCTGTTCCAAGTTGGGAATTCAGTTGTCCTTCTCCTCTGCTTTTCACCCTCAGACCAATGGGCAGACAGAGAGAACAAACCAGACCTTGGAGTCGTATTTGAGATGTTTTATTTCCGCTGATCAGGATGATTGGGTTTCATTTTTGCCCTTGGCCGAATTTGCTTTAAATAATAGAGCTAGTTCTGCCACTTTGATGTCACCTTTTTTTGTAACTTTGGTTTTCACCCTCGATTTTCTTCAGGGCAGGTGGAGCCTTCTGCCTGCCCAGGTGTTGACACTGTGGTGGAGAGAATGCACCAGATCTGGGACCAAGTGGTGGATAAGTTATCTCTCTCCCAGGAAAAGGCCCAGCAGTTTTCCAATCGACATAGGACCATTGGTCCCCAGTTTAAGATTGGTGATATGGTGTGGTTATCATCAAAAAATATTGCTATGAAGGTGGCTTTTCCTAAGTTTAAGCCTAGATTTATTGGACCTTACAAGATTTTGGAGATTATTAATCCGGTCTCTTTTCGTTTGGCTCTTCCTGTCACATTTAAGATCCATAATGTGTTCCATAAGCCCTTGTTGAAGAGGTTTGTTGAGCCAGTTGTGCCTGAGGTGGCACCTCCGGACCCTGTATTGATTGAAGGTAACTTGGAATATGAGGTAGAGAAAATTCTGGATTCCCGTCTGGCTAGACGGAGACTCCAGTATTTGGTTAAGTGGAAGGGTTATGGTCAGGAGGATAATTCCTGGGTCTCTGCCTCTGATATTCATGCCAAAAGATTGGTGCGTGCCTTTCATCGGGCTCACCCTGATCGCCCTGGTAGCATTGTTGAGGGTTTGGTGACCCCTCCTCAAGGGGGGGTACTGTTGTGAGTTCATTTTCCCCTCCGTCACTGAGGCCTGGTGAACTCCCTATTCTAGTGAAGGAAGGTAGTGAGCCTGATTATCAGGCACCTGGGACTAATGAAGACGATTGGTTGAGTGGAGTCACTGACTGGATTTAAGGCAGCCTACACCCTTTCTGCCCTGCGGGTGACTTCTCTGTGGACTCTTGGACACCAGTCTGATTCCTGCTCTCCTAAAGCTAAGTTTTCTGTTTTGCCTTTTGCATCTAAGATTTGTTTTTGTTTTTCTTGCTTTTTGGATTCTGCCACTCCCTGCGAGAGTGTGCAGTGTTCCGTGAGCTCTGTCTTCTGAAAGTACCTGAGTGCTGATTTAGTTTTTGAAGCTTAGTTGCTTCAGGGCCATTTTTATATCAGCTTGTTGGCTTTTGTCTCTCATAGGGTTTTGGCAGATTGCAGACAGAAGCCTTCCTATCCGTTCCTATCTAGGTAGTTTTTGGGCCCCGTCTTTGCTCAGCCTGTCTGTGTAAGTGTTTTCATCTTGCTTCACCGTCATTATATGTGGGGGGCTGCCTATTGCTTTGGGGTCTGCTCTGGGGCAGTTAGATTTCCCCTTTCCTTCTTTAGGCCTATGTATCTCTCTGGCTGTGATCGAGGGGTCTAGGTCATCGTAGGAACCCCCCACGGCTAGTGCTAGTTGTGTTGATAGGTTCAGGGGTCTGCAATCTGATAGTTGCCAACTTCTCTGGTTTTCAGGACTTAGCTAGCATTTCTGTTTTTGCCTCCTACGGTGACTCAATCATAACACATCAACATCTCAGGAAACCAGCTAAATGCTGATGTTATGGATTGACAGGTCACCTAAATGACTACACTGCATCGATGAGTGCTGGTTCTGGTCACTGCTATAACAGGAAGATGCACCCACCGTGTATGGAGAAGGCTTAGCTCCTAAGTCGGCAGCCATACAACATACGCAACAACATACGTTGTACACGTATGGCAGACCTTGAATAGGGGGTCAAGAGGGCCTGTCAGTTCCATTGTCTATTTTAGTAAGTACTGTGTCCTCCATGAAATGCCTTTACGGAGTAAAGTATCTATTGAAGACTCCTTGAACAGGTAATTCTAGTGCATATCTAGGTGTAAAACCACATTAAAAAATGAGCCAGGAGGAGCAGCACAGATCATGCAGGGTAACATAGAAATGTGCAGCTCTGCTAGTGACATATAGCATATCATTGTTGGGCTATATTAAACGAGTGTTTAAAAGGAACCTGACAACTTCCTCAACACCCCCAAACCACCACCATGTATTTATTGCTATGTCACCTGCACCTCAAAAACATCTCTAGAATTCGACCTTTTTGTACCTTTGACTCTGCAAAAAACTCTTCCTGTAGATCTTATTCATTCTCTTCTGTAATATTGCAACTCTCTACTACTCTCTACTTAGTCGCTTTCTTAGGTCCCATTCACACGTTGGTATAAAACCAGTGCCAGAGAAAAAACAGTACCAGTGTCATGAGTGTTTGCCATCAGAGTTGTTCCAGTATAGCTACAAAAAAGGAAACTCCAAAGCTTCTCCTATACTTTGCAATGTTAACCACAAACAGCATACGAATAGCGGAAGAATGCTATCCGTGTGCTGTATGTTTTACATGGGCCAATAGACCTGTATTCGCCCTTATGATCCCTGCTCCTGGTAAAAGATGGACATGTCTTCGTGTGGTTTACAATAGCAGTGTGATAAAAAGCATGAGTTAATCACAAAATCTTTATGCTAGTTTTTATTTCCATGCATTGGGAGCATGGCACACTGTTTTCTAATTCAAAACATGAAGAGAAATGTATATCATTTTGAACTACTTTACAGAAAATAACAAAAAATGAACATTGGGCTGTTCTAATGAATAACAGTGTCTGCATTTGTCTATACAAATTCACAATGCACTAACCTAATATTTAGTTGCATACCCACAGTTTTTAGAACTGCTTCACATCTATGTTGCATGGAGTTAACCAACTTCTGGCACCTGTCACCTGTTATTCCAGCCTAGGTTGCTTGAACTGCATCCCACAATTTTTTTGACATTTGTTGGTTTTGCCTCAGAAACTGCATTTTTAACGTCACCCCAAAAAGTGTTCTATCAGATTAAGGTTTGGAGATTGGGCTGGCCACTCCATAACCTCAATTTTGTTGGAATTGAACCAAGATCTTGCGCGTTTACTGGTGTGTTTAGGGTCTTTGCCTTGTAGAAACACCCAATTTAAGGGCATATTCTCTTCAGCGTAAGTCAACATGACCTCTTCAAGTATTTTAATATACTGTATGCAAACTGGTCCATGATCCCTGGTATATGATAAATAGGTCCGACACCACAGTAAGAGAAATATGCCCATATCTTGATGCCTGCACCATCATGCTTCACTGTCTTCAGAGTGTACTGTGGCTTGAATGCAGACTTTGGGGGTAGTATGACAAACTATCTGCAGCCTTGGGACCCAAAAAGAACAATTTTACTTTCATCAGACCACAAAATGTTTCTCCATTTCTCTTTAGGCCACTTGATGTGTTCTTTGGCAAATTGTATTTGCTTTAGTACATCTCTCTTTTAACAGTGGAACTTTATGAGGACTTCTTGCTAAGAGATTAGCGTCACACAGGTGTCTTCTACTGTCACAGTACTCACAGGTAACTTGAGACTCTCTTTGATCATCCTGGAGCTGATCATTGGCTGAGCCTTTCCCATTCTGGGTATTCATCCATCCATTTGAATACTAGTCTTTCATTTTCTTCCACGTCTCTCTGGTTTGTCTTTCCATTTTAAAGCATTGGAGATGATTTTAGCTGAACAGCCTATCATTGTCTGCACTTCTTTATAAGTTTTACCCTCTCCAATCAACTTTTTAATCACTTTTCTCGACCCATATGGCTCAGGCTTTCATGGAGAAATGCATGAGCAACACGTTCTGGCTTCACCCTAAAATAAGGGCACCTGATTCACACCTGTTTCTACACAGAATGATTGACCTCACTAATTGAACTCCACACTATTATTTTGAACAACACCCCCTGGAGTACCGCACAGGCCCGCGTCCGTGTACCTCCACCGCCACTAGCGGAGACAGGAGAGAGAGACGTGCAGTGTGTCCAGTGGGGCCTAGAAAACAAGGTGACATACGCTGCGAGACCGTGAGTACAGCGCACGTGCCACCTAAGAGAGACCGGGTGCGGGACAGACGTTTGCGCCCTAACCTGCTAATATACATTTTCGGAGCTACGTTGGACCCGGATATTGCTGTGGCCTGACCAATCTCGGCTGCATCAATTAATGGACTAGGGCTCAGTGGAAGGTACCGGAGACCGACCGCTGCCCTCATAAAACAGACCATCGTTATCCACAGGACCTTATCAGACAAGTATTGTGCCAGCCGATGTTGGCACCATTGTCTGTTCAGCAATACCCACAGCCTGAGAAATGACTGAGAGGATAAGATAACTTAAACGAACTGCCGTTATTGAAATCATTGTTCTTCAACACTGCAAATCCTTTGTCTTTGAACTGTGCATTCTACCATTTAACTGTTCATTTCCCCATTTAATTGTTTACCTCCCTGCGGAGTATCCCCCTGTTAAAGTAAAGTTGTTAACTCCTGCTCTGTCTTCTGTCTGTCACTGCATCCCGCAACCTGCTCAAACCGGCTCACAAGTTCTCTCTACTACTGGTATGTCAATACAAGAGAAGATAGTATTCTGCTACAGATGGATCTGGATAAGTTGGGAACTTGGGCCGAAAGGTGGCAGATGCAGTTTAACAATGATAAATGTAAGGTTATACACATGGGAAGAAGGAATCAATATCACCATTACACACTGAACGGTAAACCACTGGGTAAATCTGACATGGAGAAGGACTTGGGGATCCTAGTTAATGATAAACTTACCTGGAGCAGCCAGTGCCAGGCAGCAGCTGCCAAGGCAAACAGGATCATGGGGTGCATTAAAAGAGGTCTGGATACACATGATGAGAGCATTATACTGCCTCTGTACAAATCTCTGGTTAGACCACACATGGAGTACTGTGTACAGTTTTGGGCACCGGTGCTCAGGAAGGATATAATGCAACTAGAGCGGGTACAAAGGAGGGCAAAAAAAATTAATAAAGGGGATGTGGGAACTACAATACCCAGAGAGATTAGCAAAATTAGGATTATTTAGTCTAGAAAAAAGACGACTGAGGGGCGATCTAATAACCATGTATAAGTATATAAGGGGACAAAACAAATATCTCTCCGAAGATCTGTTTATTCCAAGGAAGGTGACGGTCACAAGGGGGCATTCTCTGCGTCTGGAGGAGAAAAGGTTTTTCCACCAACATAGAAGAGGATTCTTTACTGTTAGGGCAGTGAGAATCTGGAATTCCCTGCCTGAGGAGGTGGTGATGGCGAACTCAGTCGAAGGGTTCAAGAGAGGCCTGGATGTCTTCCTGGAGCGTAACAATATTGTATCTTACAGTTATTGTTAGGTTCATTAGAAGGATGTAGATCTGGGGATTTATTCTGACAGAATTTTATAGGCTGAACTGGATGGACTAATGTCTTTTTTCGGCCTTACTAACTATGTTACTATGTTACATACTTCATACCACTAAGGCACTGCTTCTGGATTTGCTATTTTATCGTTTAACTTCCTTTCTGTGTTTTTTGGTCCACTTTGGGAACGGACAATCACACAGATATACAAACTGCACAAAACAATGTACCACCTCCAATTATAGTTACAACAGCTTACAAGAGACCACATAGGTTAAATAGACACACAGCACACACCACATAGCAAACACTACTCAAGAAACACTACACCAGATACCAAAATACAGCACACAACAAGGAAGAAACAGTGCACAAGGGGTGAAAGAGGTCAAATGACCCAACACACTATACAAAAATGCAGAGGGATGATATAGAACAGATATGCTGGAAAGCGCAAATGGTGTGAGACATGTCTGCTGCCACTACCACTAAGCATACACAGATGTTAATTTCACCGCACTCCCGATGCGATAGCATCGGGCCTATTTCTAGTAAGCAATAAGTTCCAGTACTGAATCGTTATGGCCAATCAAGACAATGTAAAGTCATGTAAATAGAATGTGCAAGTGAAGCTACAGTGACATGTGCTATTGAATATCAGATGTCATACTTTCCAATAAGTAGGGAAGGATTGGGTGGACCCATTACAGCTGCCCGATGAGTGTTTCGCATAATGCTTTCTCAATGGAAGGTGACCTTCAATATGACTTATTATTACTTATTATTTATATAGTGTTGGTTGCTATTCATTATATGCTCTGTTCTGGATTGTGATCTTCCTTTATTCGTTTTCCTTCTTATTAGACCTGTCTATATACTTGTATTGGTGATGAATGTTTATCATTCAACTAATAAAAAAAATGGCCCTTTAGGTAAAATTCTGGCTTGGTGATCTCACTACTCCAATTTTTTGGTGCTTTTTCTTATTTTCACTGTTCATACCAAGGTCATGCCTGAGGAGGTGGTGATGGCGAACTCAGTCGAGGGGTTCAAGAGAGGCCTACATGTCTTCCTGGAGCGCCACAATATTGCATCTTACAGTTATTAGGTTCTTTAGCAGGATATTGATCTGGGGATTTATTCTGACAGAATATAGGCTGAACTGGATGGACAAATGTCTTTTTTCGGCCTTCCTAACTATGTTACTATGTCTGGTCTGCCTTGCCTTCTTCCTACCTACCTCGTAATCATCTAGATGTACCCTGGGAACGGGTCTGGGACCACCAGGAATCGGGTAGGAGCACTGTGACATCCCAAACTGCACAACACCACAGAATAGCCATACCACAGCTCGGCAACTATATCTGGGCATAATAACGCCTCCTGGCCCTACTACTCGGGTATCCCACATGTAAAGGTATTGCTAGACTTGTCTTTGAAAGAGCTACATTTTTCCAGCACCAAATATACATAAATAAAAGACACATACAATGAAATTAAGCAAGGCAAACTACTGTAAATTTATTCTAAACTATTGCAAAAAAAATCTTATTATCTTGTTTATATTGCAACTATTCATATTGGCTGGGATACTACAGCCAGTGCCTGATACACGCTACCCACAGTTTGGGCAGCATGTATCAACTGACATGCTCCCTTTAAGAATAAGTAATCACAAAAAATGGCCTTGTCGAAAATGTAAAAACACTTTATGGCTATAGCCATGTTTCGGTTATACTGCGAAGCTTAAGAAATTGCATACAAAAGGGGAAGAGATTGTGAAGTATCAACTGAAGGAATTTACAGCATTTAGTGACAAAAGCTTTGAAGTCCTTAAAAGCAAGTATATTACAAGAACCAAACACAGTTATCCCTCTTGACATCGCTCAAGTCTCAATTCCAAAATAAATTCACTGAGAGGCAATACTTTTCATTTACATCTAAATTTTTTTATTGGTGATTTCTCAAATATTTGACTTGTGTTTTAACAGAGTGTTAAAATGCCATAGTTATTATCTTTGTTATGTACCATATATACCATACAAGGTCTGGTATACAACTACTGTCAATATGAAAAGAAAGAAGTAGTTATGGGTGAACGTGCTCAGATAAGATGTTATCCCAGCATGCTCAGGTGCTAACCGAGTGTCTTCGGCGTGCTCGAATAATATGTTCGACAGCCGCAACGCATGTGTGGATTGCCTGTTTTTGTTAGGCAATCCCTCATGTGTTGTGGCTTGAAAAGTCATGAGACATGCAGGCGCAGGGACTCGAACATATGGCATTACACAGTCTATGACCCGTAAATACTACTGACTGTTAAGACAATAAATATCACCATAACAAAAATACACAGGACACGTTGACTTTTAAATGGAAGTTTGTGGCCACGGCCTTTATTAAATTTAAATACAGAACCCAATAACTCATAAACCATACCACAGCTTAGCCAAAGTTCAAGCCCATTTACCATTGATCCTAGAATGCGTGATGTCTGAAATATACACTTTCACATAACCAGCGCCTTTTAGGCCTTTGTGCAAATCATATGGAGGAACTCCAATAAATAAATTTTACAAGTTTATTTCAAAATTGCAAAGTAAGATATGAAAAATGCACCAAAGTAATTTTGCAGAAAATAACAAAAAAGTAAGGCTACTGGACCTAAAAGGCCTGGGTTACCCATTCTAGGATTTACCATTATGTTGTCCATTCCGTTCCCTGAATGACTTACCCACAGGCCCGTGATGAAATTAAAGTAAGGGAGGGAGGGCGAGGCAGCACTTTAGGTATGGCAGCGATGAGGAAGAACACCTCCCCTCATCGCTGCCCCCTTTTATCCCACCAGCGCATACTTGGTTTACATTAGCCTGTCCTATCAGCACACGTCGCTGGGGAGAACACTACACTACATCCAGCAACGTGCAGCTGACTAGAAAAGACCACCACCAATGTGTGGATTCAAACATTACAAAAAATACCAGGAAAACCTTTTCCTACCCTCCACGGGGCCGGGTCCTGCCATTATTCGAGCACGCCGTAGTCACTCGGTTAGCACACGAGCACGCTTGGATAACCCTTATCTGAAAAGGTTTGTTAAACACTAGTAAGAAGGCGTTTAAATGGTCACTTTTCATTCAACAAACTTTGCATGCAGCGCTGCTTTCTGAAAGTTTATGAACCCTTCTGAATTTTACATATGATTCAATATTAAGTCTGTGCGCGACAAAAGTATGTGAGCAGGGATTAATCAAAGTATGATCTTCAAAAGACATTTGTGGACGTTTATCATGGCTGTTGCTTCTAGCTGTGTGCTACAGATAAAAAAGAGAAGCAGTCTCTGTCTGTGCTATGATGGGAGACATTACAACAGCTATTCTTCATCCACTAGCTCGGCGATAACTGAAGATTGGAGATAGAGCCCGCACCGGGAAAAACTGGTGAAAAATGCAAAATACAAGTCATATTAAGGCCAGATATAGTGTTATTTCTTGTGTGCACGTATGACCGCTTTTTCTGAACAGTGACCTGAAAATACAGGTTCACTTTTAACTATGTGAGAGTTATTCAGTATAGTAGACTCTAAAGCTACAAATTGTCATCCCAAAATAAGAAAAAATGAAGACTGAAGCCACTCATTTTTCTCTTCAGATTATGTGTAGTAAATACATTCATCTTGGTTGCTAAAAATCAGTAGTTTAAAATCATTCTACCCAATGTATAATATAAATCTGCTCTACATGCACTGACTTTTAGATCAATATTGTCCTCTTTTTTCTGGTTGAAAAACAGTCGATTTTCTTTATGCTCTTGTGAAAGTACAGCTGAGTGCTTTCAGGTTTTTTTTTATGGACAGCATTCAGACCAAAAATATGGTCGTGTGAACATACCCTGAATCTGCAGAGGCAGAGCTACATAAAAAAGGGAGGGAGCTGCAGTCTCAACACAATAATAAGACAGAAAGTGGGTTTCATCACCTCAGATTCTCTGAAGATAATGTAGCTAAGGCCACATTCACACATTCAGTATTTGGCCAGTTTTTTACATCAGTATTTGTAAGCCAAAACCAGGAGTGGGTGATAAATACAGAAGTTGTGATGGGTTTCTATATACTTTTCCTCTGAGTGTTCCTCTCCTGGTTTTGACTTTAAATACTGAGGTAACAAAATGACCAATTACTGACCATGTGCACATGGCCTAAACTATAGTTACTGATCACATCTCTACCCAAGTGAATGCAAGCCAAAAATCTTCCATGGTGCAATCACCTCCTCTAGACACCGACTTATATATCATGAGCTTCTGAATGAACAGTCACAAATAGAAAAAATGTAGAAAACGATTCCAGGTAAATTCCTAGAAATATAAAAGTCAGAAAGATCTGCTAGAAGCTGTAAATCACTTCTATGTTGAGGACAGGAGTTTCTTAACGGTCCAGTACATTACACAAATTGTACCAGAAAAAAAAAATAGAACTGCCATCACCTGGTGTACAAAGCATCATCTTATCCCCGTACAGAAAAGGAGCAGTAAAGAACAAGAAGAGCTGTACTATAGTGCATACACTTCACTAAGGCCTCCTTCACACGTCCTGATATTTCCGATACTGGAAAAAACAGTACTAGTGTTATCTGCGTCTGTGTGTTACATATGTGTGGCATTCGTGTGCAGCATCAGTGTGGCACATACAGGAGCCTGGGAAAAAGCGGTACAGTTCTCACTTTTTCCAGGTGTCGGGTGTTGAAGGTAGCTCTCATCATTGTAGCTTGGTCTCCCTGAGATCAGTGCGACCAAGCGTCAATGATGGGAGTTGTATTCAGCACCCACTGTGTACATCGTGGGTAAAATAAATAATTTAATACAAAATGGCGTGAGTTCCCGCCTAATTTTCATAACCAGCAGGAGAAAGTCAACCACTGGGGGCTGATAATCATGTTAATAATCTGGGTAAGGGCCCGCAGCAGTCGGCATTCCCTCTGCAGGTTGTAAAATTATACGGGAGCCCATGCAAATTTTTTTTAATTATTTATTTCAGTGGTCCCCAACCTTTTTTGCACCAGCGACCGGCTTCAAGCAAGACTATTCTTCCATGGCCCGACAGGGCGGGGATGGACGTGTGATTGGTGGCGAGGCTTTGGTCTTAAGGTGGCAGGGCTATTGGACGGGGTTGTAGTTTAGTAGTACATACTCATCATTTAATTATAACATTTATAATGTGAATGTGATTCAACTCACCATAGGTTTTAAATGAGTGGGAACACCGGGCTTGTTTTCCTGTATCAGTGGGAGCACTGGGCTTGTTTTCCTGCAACAAGATGGTCCCATCTAGGGGTGATGGGAAACAGTGACACCCTTGTATGCATGGCTCCGCTCCCACCTTTGCATGCATGGCTGGGCTCCCCCGTCCTCCCCCATCATACTTACTCTCACACCGTCGCTGAACTTCCCTGCATCTCTATCCTGGAGTGTCAACTTCTTCCTGTGCGGCGCTGTCACGTACCGCTCATTAAGGTCATTAATATGGATGCCACGCCTATGGGTGTGGAGTTGCATCCATATTCATGACCTTAATGAGCGGTACTACGTGACGGCTCCACACAGGAAGAAGCTACCGCGCCTGACAGGGATGCAGGAACTGAGGGTGAATATCGATGTTTTCTGGAAGCTGGCATTTGCAGCTGTCACTACAGTGCTACAGACGCCGGCTCCCCTTGTGTCCAGCATTCTGAGCCGTGGCTCCGCGGACCGGCAACAGAACTGCAACGGCCAGGTCCTGGGCTGCGGACCGGTGGCTGGGGATCCCTGATTTAATTTATTTTATTCACAATGTACACAGCAGTTGCTGAATACAACTCCCATCATTGTCGCCTGGTCGCCCGAATCCCAGGGAGACCAAGAAATAATGATGAGAGCTGCCTTCAGCACCTGGCACCTGGGAACAGCGCGAACAGTACCGCTTTTCCCAGGTGCCTGTATATGTCACACTGATGTGGCACATGGATGTCATCCATGTGTCATCAGTGTGCACATGCGTGACATTTTGCTGCTGATAGAAAACTAACATGTCAGTATGTTTTGCCCACGGACACACGGTCCATGGAAACACACTGACATGCTCAGACCCATTTATTTGAATTTTTCTATCTGGATACGTGTCATGTACCATGTGAAAACTGTCACCACAAGTACCGGAGACACTGACGTGTGAAGGAGACACTCTGTCCGCAAATAAACATGGACATGTGACTAGCCCCATGAACTATAATGGGTCTGTATTCTGTGAAAAACACAGATACAACATGTACGTGGATGACATGACATTTGAATGTGGCCTAAGAGCTCCTGAACATAGTGTAGGAGTCTGTACTCACTCGGCTGTGGTTGAGCCAGGCACAGGAAGCAGTGTTGTTGAAATGACCAAGCAAGTTTATTAGAACTGCATAAACGGCTCTGGATAGCCAAAACAAACGAACAGCCTTTTCTGGCACAAAGTGAAAAACAAACAAAAAAATAAACAGTCCATATAGCCCTGCGGGTCCGCCCGCTCAGGTCATTGTCTTCAGCACACACACACACACTGAAGGTCTCCACACCTCCAGCCACAGACACTGAATGAGGCATTTGGCCTCCATTTTATTAGCTAAACCATGCTCCTGGGGTTTGGATATGTGAGCGGTCATTCCCTCCAATCTCTTATGACCGCTCGTAAAACCAGGCCCTGGAATGGCCAAATAACTCTCTCAGCACAATACATGCTGGAGCATACTTGCGAGCTCACATCACCGCAGCTAATAACTGTGATGACACATATCTCCCCTCAAAGACTCATCCAGCGGCCATCTTACAATAGATATTCACTGGCAGACACAGACAGAAAAGGACCCATGTGTAAGAATATAATGGCCATTTGAAGCCCATGAGCTCCTAATAATGCTATATTGCACCTGCTTTGGAGGTATAAATGGGCCCCTTTACCTCTTGCACCTCTGTGCGTGGCACAGGTTGCACCAATGATATGTCCGCCCAGTAGCTAATATTATAGCTTTAGATGTCATGATTTCAGGTAGGGATCAAAGCAACACATTTACGAGGTACCAGGTAGCTACAGTATGTTGACAAGAAAAGTGGCCACCATGAGTAGATCCCATGTTTTCAGCTTTTACGTACTTCCACACATTAAAGTAATCCTGTAGAATGTAAGGCCAGGTTCACATAGCGTTAATGCAGTCCGTTCAACGCATAGTGTTGACGGACTGCGTTAACGCTACTCTATTTTCTGATCGCATTATGCGATCATGCTAGCACAGATGCTCCATCTGCGCTAGCAGTGACGGACCCTCGAACGCTGCAGACCGCGTCCGAGGGTCCGTCACAGAATGACGGCACATCGCTAACGCATGTCGATTTTGACATGTGTTAGCGATGCGCTACGTTATTGCCGTCTATGGGGGCGTTAACGCATCCGTTACATAGCATTAGTGCCGCTGTGAAACAGATGCGCTAAATGCAGCCCCCTAAAGCAATATGAACCCAGCCTAAGCCTGCAAGGGCAGGGTCCTCTTCCCTCTGTATCAGTTTATCAATCTTAGTTTGTCTACTGTAAATGATATTTGTATTTTGATGTGAGCCCTTCTCATGTACAGCACCATGGAATTAATGGAGCTATATAAATAAATAATAATAATAATAATAACCCAGAAGACTGCCCAGCTACTTCCAACAGGCTGTTACTACTGTGAAAAGGGACAATTAAGAAAAATTGGGAAATCCCTGCTGTGATTTCTGCAAAGGGATTAACCCCTTTTGCCATATGACATACTATCCTGTCCGTGTGTCCTGGGACTTAATTCCCAGGGACGGGATAGTACGTCATAGCGATCAGTGGCGCTCACGTGGTGAGCGCGCTGATCGCGGCCGGGTGTCAGCTGATTATCACAGCTGACACCCGGCACTATGTGTCAGGGGCGGTCACGGACCACCCCAGACACGTTAACCCCTGGCACACTGCGATCAAACACGATCGCAGTGTACCGGGGGTTTAGGGAAGCATCGGCAGGGAGGGGGCTCCCTCTGTGCTTCCCTGAGAGCCCCACAGCAGCGTGATGTGCAGTGCTGCTGCGGGGGGGCATCCTTCCCTGCAGGTCCCCGGATCCAAAATGGCAGCAGGGACCTTCGGGGGCCTGCAGGGAGTCGGCTTCCTCATGCCTGCAAAGTGCAGGCACGAGGAAGCCTTCTGCAATGCCTGTGACAGCGATCTGTCACATGACAGTGATGGGACAATGTAATAAAGTTTAAAAAGTGTAAAAATAATTTATAAAAAAATCGCTAAATAAATTAAAAAAAAATATTCCCTAATAAATTTATTTTTTAGAAATAAAAAAAATAAAACAATAAAAGTACACATATTTGGTATCGCCGCGTCCGCAACGACCCGCCGTATAAAACTGTCCCATTAGTTAACCCCCTTAGCGAACCCCTTAAAAAATAAAAATAAAAAACAAAGCAAAAAATAATGCTTTATCATACCGCCAAACAAAAAATGCAATAACGCGCAATCAAAAAGACGGATATAAATAACCATGGTACCGCTGAAAATGTCATCTTGTCCCTCAAAAAACGAGCTGTCATACAGTGTCATCAGCAAAAAAATTAAAAAGTTATAGCTCGCAGAATAAAGCAATGCAAAAATAATTATTTTTTATATAAATTGTTTTCATTGCATAAAAGCGCCAAAACATAAAAAACTACATAAATGAGGTATCGCTGTAATCGTACTGACCCGAAGAATAAAACCACCTAATCAATTTTACCGCACGTGGAACGGTGTAAACGCACCACCAAAAGAAATTCTTGAAATGCTGGTTTTTGTTCATTCTGCGTCCCAAAAATCGGAATAAAAAGCGATCAAAAAATGTCATGTGCCTGAAAATGGTACCAATAAAAACGTCAACTCGTCCCGCAAAAAATAAGACCTCACATGACTCAGTGGGTCAAAATACAGAAGAGTTATAACTCTCAATATGTGGTGATGCAAAAACTATTTTTACAATAAAAAGCATCTTTTAGCGTGTGACAGCTGCCAAACATAAAAATCCGCCAAAAATAGTAAATCAAACCCTCCTTTATCACCCCCTTAGTTAGGGAAAAATAATAAAATTAAAAAAATGTATTTATTTCCATTTTCCCATTAGGGTTAGGGTTAAGGCTAGGGTTAGGGCTAGGGTTAGGGTTAGGGCTAGGGTTAGGGCTGAGATTAGGGATAGGGGTGTGTTGGGGTTAGGGTTTGAGTTAGAATTGGGGGGTTTCGACTGTTTGGGCACATCAGGTGCTTTCCAAATGCAACATGGCGTCTGATCTCAATTCCAGCCAATTCTGCGTTGAAAAAGTCAAATGGTGCTCCTTCCCTTCCAAGCTCTGCCATGCGCCCAAACAGTGTTTTACCCCCACATATGGGGTATCAGCCTACTCAGAACAAATTGCAAAACAAGTTTTGGGGTCCAATTTCTCCTGTTAACCTTAGGAAAATAAAAAATTGGGGGCAAAAATATCAATTCTGTGGAAAAAAATATGATTTTTTTATTTTCATTCCCGGGCGTTATAAACTTGGGGGTTCAGAGTGCTCACCACACATCTAGATAAATTCTTTAGGGGGTTTAGTTTCCAAAATGGGGTCACTTGTGGGGGGTTTCCACTGTTTAGGTACATCAGGGGCTCTCCAAAGGCAACATGACACCCGCAGACCATTCCATCAAAGTCTGCATTCCAAAACGTCACTACTTCCCTTCCTAGCCCCAACGTGTGCCCATACAGTAGTTTTCTCCCACATATAGGGTTTCAGCGTACTCAGGACAAATTGGACAACTTTTGGGGTCCAATTTCTCCTGTTACCCTTGGGAAAAAAAAAATTGGGGACTAAAAGATCGTGTTTGTGGAAAAAATATGATTTTTTTATTTTCACGCCTGTGAAGCACTGGGGGGTTCAAAGCAGGGCTGTGGAGTCGGTAAGCCAAACCTGCGACTCCGACTCCTCAATTTCCCTTACACCGACTCCGACTCCGACTCCACGACTCCGACTCCCACATATATTGCTTATATTTAAGTGAAAAATTTATTGTAGTACAATGTGAACATCAGACATTTAATCATTTCTATGATACAATAATCAAGATATTTAGATAGAACATAATATCTATTTATTGGAATACAGCTTTAGAACACAAAAAACTAATAAATTGTAAATCTGTACAGACCAAAGTTTGGACACACCTTCTCATTCAAAGAGTTTTCTTTGTTTTCATGACTATGAAAATTGTAGATTCACTCTGAAGGCATCAAAACTATGAATTAACACATGTGGAATTATATAATTAACAAAAAGTGTGAAACAACTGAAAATACTGTGTCTTATATTCTAGGTTCTTCAAAGAAGCCATCTTTTGCTTTGATTACTGCTTTGCACACTCTTGGCATTCTCTTGATGAGCTTCAAGAGGTAGTCACAGGAAATGGTCTTCCAACAGTCTTGAAGGAGTTCCCAGAGATGCTTAGCACTTGTTGGCCCTTTTGCCTTCACTCTGCAGTCCAGCTCACCCCAAACCATCTCGATTGGGTTCAGGTCTGGTGACTGTGGAGGCCAGGTCATCTGGCATAGCACCCCATCACTCTCCTTCTTGGTCAAATAGCCCTTACACAGCCAGGAGGTGTGTTTGGGGTCATTGTCCTGCTGGAAAATAAATGATGGTACAACTAAACGCAAACCGGATGGAATAGCGTGCTGCTGCAAGATGCTGTGGTAGCCATGCTGGTTCAGTATGCCTTCAATTTTGAATAAATCCCCAACAGTGTCACCAGCAAAGCACACCCCACACCCCCACACCTCCTCCTCCATGCTTCATGGTGCGAACCAGGCATGTAGAGTCCATCCGTCCACCTTTTCTGCGTCGCACAAAGACACGGTGGTTGGAACCAAAGATCTAAAATTTGGACTCATCAGACCAAAGCACAAATTTCCACTGGTCTAATGTCCATTCCTTGTGTTCTTTAGCCCAAACAAGTCCCTTCTGCTTGTTGCCTGTCCTTAGCAGTGGTTTCCTAGCAGCTATTTTACCATGAAGGCCTGCTGCACAAAGTCTCCTCTTAACAGTTGTTGTAGAGATGTGTCTGCTGCTTAACCTGCGATTTCTGAGGCTGGTGACTCGGATGAACTTATCCTCCGCAGCAGAGGTGACTCTTGGTCTTCCTTTCC
This sequence comes from Dendrobates tinctorius, assembly GCF_039654945.1. Classification (NCBI taxonomy): domain Eukaryota; kingdom Metazoa; phylum Chordata; class Amphibia; order Anura; family Dendrobatidae; genus Dendrobates; species Dendrobates tinctorius. The sequence goes on from NW_027361683.1 coordinate 33,898,468, forward strand.
TGGGGCGGTCTCATGTGAGCCAGTTTCTTTGTAGTGCTTGATGGTTTTTGCCACTGCACTTGGGACACTTTCAAAGTTTTCCCAATTTTTCGGACTGACTGACCTTCATTTCTTAAAGTAATGATGGCCACTCGTTTTTCTTTACTTAGCTTGTTTCTTGCCATAATACAAATTCTAACAGTCTATTCAGTAGGACTATCAGCTGTGCATCCACCAGACTTCTGCACAACACAACTGATGGTCCCAACCTCATTTATAAGGCAAGAAATTCCACTTACTAAACCTGACAGGGTACACCTGTGAAGTGAAAACCATTTCCGGTGACTATCATCAAGAGAATGCCAAGAGTGTGCAAAGCAGTAATCAAAGCAAAAGGTGGCTACTTTGAAGATCCTAGAATATAAGACACACAGTATTTTCAGTTGTTTCACACTTTTTTGTTAATTATATAATTCCACATGTGTTAATTCATAGTTTTGATGCCTTCAGAGTGAATCTACAATTTTCATAGTCATGAAAATAAAGAAAACGCTTTGATTGAGAAGGTGTGTCCAAACATTTGGTCTGTACTGTGTATATATATATATATATATATACACACACACACTATGACTTATAGCAAGATAAAGCCTAGATCCTCAGGCTACATTCACACTATGGGCGTAGCCAGGATCAAACCTGGGGGGGGCAGAACCTCATACTGTTCCGCAGAATTTCATACTGCACACCTCAGCTGCTGCAGAACCTCCTACTGCACACCCCTACACTTGAAAATAAAGCCTGCACCTTAAGAAGATGTGGTGAATGCAGTCTATTTATTCCAACTATCAATTGATATTGATTTGTTACTGAAGACGAGCAATGCCTGTCCTGGGCGTCCTTTTGGGCAGCTATGAGGTGTACCTGACTGGTGCTAAAAAAAGGGAGCATTAGTCTGTGTACTACCCGGCTTTCATTCTTTTTGGTACAGATATGATATGGATAGACAGATATGGATAAATGGATATATACATACAGTAGATAGGGCAGATTTCTAATCTGCTTTTGCTATTGAAAACATTATCTATGAGCTCAAAAACCTTTCAGGTGATGCGGTTTTTTAAAAAGCTGATCTGCTTTTGCAACTGAAAAACGTATCCTCAAAAAACGCAGGAAAAACGCTGTGTGAATGTAGCCTTAGATCAGGAATAGAACAGTCATTTATAGGACATTTCATAACTTTCCCAAATTCCTATGAAAAAATATTCAGCACATTCTGCATTGAACTACTGTACCCAATTTATTATATATTTTAGGAGTCGGAGTCGGTCCATTTTATACCGACTCCAACTCCGACTCCGACTCCACCAAAATGAGCACCGACTCCGACTCCACAGCCCTGGTTCAAAGTGCTCACCACACATCTAAATAAGTTCCTTAGGGGGTCTAGTTTCCAAAATGGGGTCACTTGTGGGGGGTTTCCACTGTTTAGGTACATCAGGGGCTCTACAAAGGCAACATGACACCCGCAGGCGCAGACCATTCCATCAAAGTCCGCATTCCAAAACGTCACTACTTCCCTTCCGAGCCCTGACGTGCGCCCATACAGTAGTTTTCTCCCACATATGGGGTATCAGCGTACTCAGGACAAATTGGACAACAACTTTTGGTGTCCAATTTCTCCTGTTACCATTGGTAAAATAAAAAAATTGGGGACTAAAAGATCATGTTTGTGGAAAAAATATTTTTTTATTTTCACGCCCGGGCATTATAAATTTCTGTGAAACCCTTGGGGGTTCAAAGTGCTCACCACAAAACTAGATACATTCCTTGGGGGGTCTAGTTTCCAAAATGGTGTGATTTGTGGGGGGTTTCCACTGTTTAGGCATATCAGGGGCTTTCCAAACGCGGCATGGCGTCCGATCTCAATTCCAGCCAAAAAAGTAAAATGGCACTGCTTCCCTTCCGAGCTCTGCCATGCGCCCAAATAGTCGTTTACACCCACATATGGGGTATCAGCGTACTCAGGACAAATTGCACGGCTGTAAGTTATAAACTTCTGTGAAGCCCTTGGGGGATCAAAGTTCTCACCACACATCTAGATAAGTTCCTTGGGGGGTCTAGTTTCCAAAATGGTGTCATTTGTGGGGGAGGGTCACCACTGTTTTGGTACATCAGGTGCTTTCCAAATGCGGCATGGCGTCCGATCTCAATTCCAGCCAAAAAAGTCAAATGGCGCTGCTTCCCTTCCGAGCTCTGCCAGGCGCCCAAATAGTCGTTTACACCCTCATATGGGATATCAGCGTACTCAGGACAAATTGCACAATAACTTTTAGTTTCCTGTTACCCTTGGGAAAATAAAAATTGGGGGTGAAAAGATCATTTTTGTGGAAATATATGATTTTTTAATTGTACGGCTGTACGTTCTAAACTTCTGTGAAGCCCTTGTGGGTTCAAAGTTCTCACCACATATCTAGATAAGTTCCTTGGGGGGTCTAGTTTCCAAAATGGGGTTACTTGTGGGTTTCCACTCTTTAGGTACATCAGGGGCTCTCCAAACGTGACATGGCGTCCGATCTGAATTCCAGCCAATTTTGCATTGAAAAAGTCAAACGGTGCTCCTTCCCTTCTGAGCTCTGCCATGCGCTGAAACAGTGGTTCCCCCCACATGTCAGGTATCAGCGTACTCAGGACAAATTGCTCAATAACTTTTGCAGTCCAGTTTCTCCTGTTACCCTTGGTAAAATAAAAAATAAAAAAAATTGGACCTGACGTAATTTTTTTGTGAAAAAAAAGTTAAATGTTCAATTTTTTTTAAACATTCAAAAAATTCCTGTGAAGCACCTGAAGGCATAATAAACTTCTTGAATCTGGTTTTGAGCACCTTGAGTGGTGCAGTTTTTAGAATGGTGTCACTTTTGGGTATTTTCTATCATATAGACCCCTCAAAGTGACTTCAAATGTGATGTGGTCAGCAAAAATAAAATGGTGTTGCAAAAATGAGAAATCGCTGGTCAACTTTTAACCCTTCTAACTTCCTAACAAAAAAAAATTTTGGTTCCAAAATTGTGCTGATGTAAAGTAAACATGTGAAATGTTATTTACTAAGTTTTTTGTGTGCCGTACCGCTGTGATTTAAGGGCATAAAAATTCAAAGTTGGAAAATTGCGAAATTTTCAAAATTTTCGCCAAATTTCCATTTTTTTCACAAATAAACACAAGTTATTTGAATGAAATTTTACCACTAACATGAAGTACAATATGTCACAAGAAAACAATGTCAGAATCAGTGGGATCCATGGAAGCGTTATTACCTCATAAAAGGACACTGGTCAGAATTGTAAAAATTGGCCCGGTCATGAACGTGCAAACCACCCTTGGGAGTTAAGGGGTTAAGTAAAGGCCCCGTCTCACATAGCGAGATCGCTAGCGAGGTCGCTAATGCATCACCGATTTTGTGATGCGCCTGCGATCTCGCAACATGTGACACGCAGCAATGACCGGCCCCCCTGCTGGATATTGCTGATCGTGCAGGAATGTCCTGGGCCATTTTTTCATCATCGGCGTCCCGCTGGCCAGTATGCATCGCTGTGTTTGATCGCTGGATCATTGATGGGTCGCTGAAGAGATCTGCCTGTTTGGCAGCTTACTAGCGATCATTTAGCGACACACCAGCGATCCCTACCAGGACGTATCATTGTCGGGATCGCTAGTGCATCGCTAAGTGAAATGGGATCCTAAGGTGATCTCTGACTTGACTATGGGGGGGGGGGCTGTTCTGTAATTGCTGGAAATACTGTCTCCACTGGTGCCAGAAGAGGGCATTGTGGTCAAACTGTTGGAGGGAAACACTTACAGTGGGTATGGAAAGTATTAAGAGCCCTTTAAATTTTTCACTCTTTGTTTCATTGCAGCCATTTGTTAAATTCAAAAAAGTTCATTTTTTTCTCATTAATGTACATTTTGCACCCCATCTTGACTGAAAAAAAAACAGAAATGTAGAAATTTTTGCAAATTTATTAACACGCATATGTACTGTGCATGCATTGTGGAGATGGGATTTCATAAAATCCCCTCCACTATCCTGTAACATCTGGACACTGCGGTTGGACGCTGCGGCCGTACGCAGGGTCCAATCCGTAGCAAATCCTGACCGTGGTAACGTACCCCCTAAATGGAACCTGAAAACAGAAAAAAACGCTAGTAACCTGCAGATATGGGGTTTTAATCTATAGATTAATAGCGTTAACACATGATGACATTTTATCTATTTACCAAAACATATTCAAGATGCAGTTATAATCAATATGGGCTTAAAGTGCAAACTCTAAGCTTTAATTTAAGACATATTAAAGAAGAGAGAAAAGCGCAATATGGTCTTATGCGGTTAAAATGGATAACACAAATAAACGTTGGCATAAGCTTTAATTTGAAGGTCTTCACATCTTAGTTGGAAAAGGGTTAAGGAAGTAAACCTCTTTAATATATCTCTTTTTAAATGGACCAAAGGTAATTGAACAATTATCTCAAAAGCTCCTTAATGGGCTGCATGAAATATTTTCTCATTAATCCATCTGCAATTAAGCAAGTAAGAGGTCTGGGGCTGATTCCAGGTGTGGTATTTGCATTTAGAAGTTGTTGCTGTGAATCTGCAACATGCACTCAAAGCAGCTCTCAATGGAAGAGAAACAGACCATTATTAACCTGAAAAAAGAAGAAATCCATTAGAGAGCAGAAATGTTAGGAGTGGCCATTCTGCAAAAAAAGTTCTCTGGTGAGCTTGGGAACTCAAAATGGCCTGGATGTTCACAGAAGTGGTGGATGATCACAGAATCTTTCCATGGTGAAGAAAAAAACCTTCACAACATGCACCTAAGTGAAGAACACTCTCCAGGAAGACGGTGTTTAAGTATATACAGTCATGGCCGAAGGTGTTGGCACCCTTGAAACTGTTCAAGAAAATAAAATACTTCTTCCAGAAAATTATTGCTATTGCGCATGCTTTGTTATTCACATGTTTACTTTCTTAGTGTGTATTGTAACTACACAAAAATGGCAAATTGGATAGAATGTCACACAAAACCCCCAAAAATGATCTGGGCAAAATTTTTGAACGTCTTTCCGAAAATGTGGGTAAACAACTTTGTTTCAAGCATGGGATGCTCATTCAAACTCACCTGTGGCAAGTAACAAGTGTGGTTAATATGAGAATCACACCTGAAACCAGATAAAAAGGGGAGAACTTGACTTGATCTCTGCAGTGTGTGTTTGTTTGTGCTACACTAAGCATGGAGAACAGAAAGAGAAGAAAACTGTTTGAGGACTTGAGAACTAAAACTGTTGAAAAATATCAACAATCTCAAGGTTACAAGTTCATATCCAGAGATCCTGATGTTTCTTTGTCCACGGTGCGCAACATAATCAAGAAGTTTTCAAGAGATGACACTGTAGCTAATCTCCCTGGACGTTGATGGCAGAGAAAAATGATGAAATGTTGCAACTTTGAATAGTCCAGATGGTGGATAACAGCCCCAATCAAGTTCCAAAGAAATTCAAGCAGTTCTAAAGGCTCAGGGTGCATCAAACTATTTGCTGATGTTTGAGTGAAATGAAACACTATGGCAAAAGACCCAAGACCAGGACCCTACTGCTGACTTAGATACATAAAAAAGCTAGAGTGAAGTTCGCCAAAATGTACAGCACAGACCAAAAGTTTGGACACACCTTCTCATTCAAAGAGTTTTCTTTATTTTCATGACTATGAAAATTGTTGATTCACGCTGAAGGCATCAAAACTATGAATTAAAACATGTGGAATTATATAATTAACAAAAAAGTGTGAAACAACTGAAAATACTGTATGTCTTATATTCTAGGTTCTTCAAAGTAGCCACCTTTTGCTTTGATTACTGCTTTGCACACTCTTGGCATTCTCTTGATGAGCTTCAAGAGGTAGTCACCAGAAATGGTTTTTACTTCACTGCCCTCTCAGGTTTAATAAGTGGGATTTCTTGCCTTATAAATGGGTTGGGACCATCAGTTGTGTTGTGCAGAAGTCTGGTGGATACACAGCTGATGGTCCTACTGAATAGACTGTTAGCAGCTTTTTTCTTGCCATAATACAAACTCTAAGTAAAGTAAAACGAGTGGCCATCATTACTTTAAGAAATGAAGGTCAGTCAGTCCGAAAAATTGGGAAAACTTTGAAAGTGTCCCCAAGTGCAGTGGCAAAAACCATCAAGCGCTACAAAGAAACTGGCTCACATGAGAACCGCCCCAGGAAAGGAAGACCAAGAGTCACCTCTGCTGCGGAGGATAAGCTCATCCGAGTCACCAGCCTCAGAAATCGCAGGTTAAGAGCAGCTCAGATTAACCAGGTCCATGCCGCACAGAGTTCTAGCAGCAGACACATCTCTACAACAACTGTTAAGAGGAGACTTTGTGCAGCAGGCCTTCATGGTAAAATAGCAGCTAGGAAAACCACTGCTACTTACAGGCAACAAGCAGAAGAGACTTGTTTAGGCTAAAGAACACAAGGAATGGACATTAGACCAGTGTAAATCTGTGCTTTGGTCTGATGAGTCCAAATTTGAGATCTTTGGTTCCAACCACCGTGTCTTTGTGCGACGCAGAAAAGGTGAATGGATGGACTCTTATGCCTGGTTCCCACCGTGAAGCATGGAGGAGGTGTGATGGTGTGGGGGTGCTTTGCTTGTGACACTGTTGGGGATTTATTCAAAATTGATGGCATACTGAGCCAGCATGGCAACCACAGCATCTTGCAGCGGCATGCTATTCCATCCGGTTTGTGTTTAGTTGGACCATCATTTATTTTTCAACAGGACAATGACTCCAAACACACCTTCAGGCTGTGTAAGGGCTATTTGACCAAGAAGGAAAGTGATGGGCTGCTACGCCAGATGACTGTGATGGACTCAGCTTCTGCTGAGCCGATTTTTTGAGTGGACCCTCTGGGTCGTGGCACCCACCCACCGAGGGCGAGCTTACCTTGTGAGAAACCACCCCCTGTAGAGGGAACGACAGGGGCAAGACCAAGGGGGTGAGCCACCACGACTGCTGGGACCAGACGGCCAGCTCAGGGGAACACTATGTGCAAGTGTCTGATGACAAGGACGAGCAGAAAGCAAGACAAGACAAGAGGTAAGTTAAAGGTATCTTCATTAAGAACTTCAGGATAACATTCAGTGCGAACGTGAAAACAAGCAACACGGCAGGGTGCGTGCGTGGGCACGCCAAGGTCCATAGCATGGTACGGGCCAGGAGGCACGCCTGGGTACAGGTAAAGGCACAATGGCATCGGACTCCGTACAGCTGGCAACGATCGACACGATCAGGGCATCAGGCTGCGGACATCAGCTCCAGACATCAGGCCGCAGTCATCAGGCCTACGATCTCTGGCAGTGATCGGCAGGTTCCGGGCATCCGGCAGGCAAACCAGGGTTCAGGCAAGGAGGCATGACAGATCTCCAGGCATGGTGCGTGTTAGGGAACACGCCGAGGTCCAAGGCAGGATTTCAGGCAGGATGCGTGCTAGGGGCACACCAGGGTCCAGGGTAAGGTGCAAGGCTGGGTGCGTGTGTAGGGAACACGCCAGGGTACAAAGCAAGGTGCAAGGCAAGGTGCGTGTGTAGGGGACACGCCAGGGTTCAAGGCTTAACAAATGAGACAGGGCGCATGTGTAGAGACACGCCAAGGCACAAGGTACAAGACAGAAGGGTTCAAAGTACAACAAACAAGACAGGATGCGTGTGTAGAGACACGCTAAAGCACAAGAAACAAAGCAGAGTCCTGCGCGTGCAAAGAGACACGCCAGGGTCAGGGTTCAAGGCAGAGTCCTGCGCGTGCAGAGGGCATGCCAGGGTTAGGGTTCAAGGCAGTGTGTGTGCTAGGAGCCACGCCAGGGTTCAAGGCAGGGTGCGTGCTAGGAGCCATGCCAGGGTTCAAGGCAGGGTGCGTGCTTGGAGCCACGCCAGGGTTCAAGGAAGGGTGCGTGCTAGGAGCCACGCCACGGTTCAAGGCAAGGTGCGTGCTAGGAGCCACGCCAGAGTTCAAGGCAGGGTGCTTGCTAGGAGCCACGCCAGGGTTCAAGGCAGGGTGCGTGCTAGGAGCCACGCAGGAGGCACGCCTCACTGGCCAGTGCACACGGCTGTACACAAACACGAGGCACGACCAAGGCACAGGATGCGGCGAGGGAACCCACGCCGGGGTTCAGGGAAGGCAAGACAGGGAGCGAGGCAAGGCAAGGCAAGGCAGGGTACAAAACACGGAGAGGAACAGAGACAGAAACACAGAGTCAGATCAGAGCGAGAACAGAGCTAGCAGCGGAGCGTAGGCCGAAGCCCAGAGCCAGGCCAAGGTAGAGCCTTGGGACTAGCGAGGAAACGAGACATAGAACTAGCAGCGGAGCGTAGGCCGAAGCCCAGAGCCGGGCCAAGGCAGAGCCTTGGGACTAGACATAGAAATGTGCAAGAGAGCACAATAGGACAGAGTACGGAAAACCAGGCTGAGACAAGAAACATGAGAAGTACTACAAGGCTCAGAATAGCAAAGACCAGACATGGCGAAACAGGCAAGGCAGAGAACAGAGGAAGGACTACAAGTCAAAGAATAGCTAAGGCGAGACATAGCAAAACAGGCTAAGGCAGAGAACAGCGGAAGTACTACAAGGCAAAGCGAGGCAAGGACAAACATGGCATGAGAGACAACACAAGACATGGCACAAGATAAGAGACAGAGTACAAGCACAGAGCGAGTGCAGAGACACACGACAGAGCAGAGTGCAGGGGCACAGAATACAGGGAGCGACCGAGCCGACCAAACAGCCATGCAGGGAAGCAACACAATAATCAGGCCCTAACCATAGGGAGGGGCGGTCTGATATAGCACCATAGCACCAGTACTTCCGGGTCAAGACCAGGGGAGAACTTTCAGTTCAGATCCTCCAGGATCACAGGGAGCAGTCACATGACCAGGGATTCCAGACATGCAGAGATGATTGCAGAACCAGACAGTACTGGAACCTAGGAAAGGTCACATGATCAGGGGCTCCAGACATGCAGAGATGACTGCAGAACCAGACAGCGCTGGAGCCTAGGAAAGGTCACATGATCAGGGGTTCCAGACATGCAGAGATGATTGCAGATCCAGACAGCGCTGGAGCCTAGGAAGGACACAAGATCAGGGGTTCTTGGAACACAGATGATCACAGAAGGCAGAGCAGAAACGCAGGCATCTTGCAGCCCAACAGTCATGAGTAGAGTTGAGCGATACCGTCCGATACTTCAAAGTATCGGATCGCAATGGATCGGCCGATCTTAAAAAAAAGTATTGGTATCGCCGATTCTGATACCGGAAGTCCCATTCAAGTCTATGGTACTTCCGGTATCGGAATAAGAAAAATCCTGTTTTTCCCTTGTACAGCCTCTCTGGGGTCTGTACGGGCCTTTCGGGGGGCTGTGCCGGCCTGCCAGGGGGTCTGTGCAGGCTCCGGTGGGCTGTGCCGGCCTGCCGGGGGGCTGTGCCGGCCTGCCGGGGGGGCTGTGCAGGCTCCGGTGGTCTGTGCCGGCCTGCCGGGGGGGCTGTGCAGGCTCCGGTGGGATGTGCCGGCCTGCCGGGGGGCTGTGCCGGCCTGCCGGGGGGCTGTGCAGGCTTCGGGGGTCTGTGCAGGCATCGTCCGATGGGACTACAAGTCCCATCGGGCGATGCCTGCTACCATGACAGTGATTGACACATTAGCCAATGATGGGACAGTAGTAGTCCCATCATCCGGCTAATGTGTTGAATGTAAAAAAAAAAAAAAAATTACATGCTACATACATACGACATGCATACTACATACATGCTACATTCATACTACATGCTACATTCATACTACATATATACTACATGCAACATACATACTACATATATACTACATGCAACATACATACTACATATATACTACATGCATGCAACATGCATACTACATATATACTACATGCTACATACATACTACATATATGCTACATACATACTACATATATACTACATGCATGCTACATACATACTACATACATACTACATATATGCTACATACATACTACATGCATGCTATATACATACTACATGCTACATACATACCACATATATACTACATACATACTACATGCATGCTACATGCTACATACATACCACATACATACTACATACATACTACATGCTACATACATACTACATATATACTACATGCAACATACATACTACATATATACTACATGCATGCAACATGCATACTACATATATACTATATGCTACATACATACTACATATATGCTACATACATACTACATATATACTACATGCATGCTACATACATACTGCATGCTACATACATACTACATACATACTACATATATGCTACATACATACTACATATATACTACATGCAACATACATACTGCATGCTACATACATACTACATGCTACATACATACCACATATATACTACATACATACTACATGCATGCTACATGCTACATACATACCACATACATACTACATACATACTACATGCTACATACATACTACATATATACTACATGCATTCTACATACATACTACATGCTACATACATACTACATATATACTACATACATACTACATGCTACATACATACTACATATATACTACATGCATGCTACATACATACTGCATGCTACATACATACCACATATATACTACATACATACTACATGCATGCTACATGCTACATACATACCACATATATACTACATACATACTACATGCATGCTACATGCTACATACATACCACATACATACTACATACATACTACATGTTACATACATACTACATATATACTACATGCATGCTACATACATACTACATGCTACATACATACCACATATATACTACATACATACTACATGCTACATACATACTACATATATACTACATGCATGCTACATACATACTGCATGCTACATGCATGCTACATACATACTACATGCTACATACATACCACATATATACTACATACATACTACATACAATACATTAATACAATACATACATAGACATACAGTACATATAACATAGAGTAACATACTTACCAATACTTGTCACATTGTTCCCCGAAGCCATTGTCTTTTACGGAATAAATATTAACATAACAAACCACAAAAATACTCACCCACGATCCGAAGCAGTCCACGAGTGTGTCCCACGACGATCTTGGGTAGAGAACTGCAGCATCAGCTGTTGCTGCCGTTCTCTACGGGCTGCAGGAATCCAATGACGGAAGGTAGGTATCCTTCCGCACTGTATTCCTCCGCCACTTAAAAAAAAAAAAAGTCCCTAGTCTCACTTTATGCCATTGCTGCGTGGGAATTTCCCACACAGCAATGGCATAAAGTGAGACTAGGGACTTTCTTTTTTTTTAAGTGGCGGAGGAATACAGTGCGGAAGGATACCTACCTTCCGTCATTGGATTCCTGCAGCCCGTAGAGAACGGCAGCAACAGCTGATGCTGCAGTTCTCTACCCAAGATCGTCGTGGGACACACTCGTGGACTGCTTCGGATCGTGGGTGAGTATTTTTGTGGTTTGTTATGTTAATATTTATTCCGTAAAAGACAATGGCTTCGGGGAACAATGTGACAAGTATTGGTAAGTATGTTACTCTATGTTATATGTACTGTATGTCTATGTATGTATTGTATTAATGTATTGTATGTAGTATGTATGTAGTATATATGTGGTATGTATGTAGCATGTAGTATGTATGTAGTATGTATGTAGCATGCATGTAGCATGCAGTATGTATGTAGCATGCATGTAGTATATATGTAGTATGTATGTAGCATGTAGCATGTAGTATGTATGTAGTATGTATGTAGTATGTATGTAGTATGTATGTAGCATGCATGTAGTATATATGTAGTATGTATGTAGTATGTATGTGGTATGTATGTAGCATGCATGTAGTATATATGTAGTATGTATGTAGTATGTATGTGGTATGTATGTAGCATGCATGTAGTATGTATGTAGTATGTATGTAGTATGTATGTAGTATGTATGTAGCATGCAGTATGTATGTAGCATGTATGCAGCATGTATGTAGTATGTATGTAGTATATATGTAGTATGTATGTAGCATGTAGTATGTATGTAGCATGCATGTAGTATATATGTAGTATGTATGTAGCATGTAGTATGTATGTAGTATGTATGTAGTATGTATGTAGCATGTAGTATGTATGTAGTATATATGTGTTATGTATGTAGTATGTATGTAGTATGTATGTGGTATATATGTGGTATGTATGTGGTATGTATGTAGTATGTATGTAGTATGTATGTAGCATGCATGTAGCATGCATGTAGTATGTATGTAGTATGTATGTAGCATGCAGTATGTATGTAGCATGTATGCAGCATGTATGTAGTATGTATGTAGTATATATGTAGTATGTATGTAGTATGTAGTATGTATGTAGCATGCATGTAGTATATATGTAGTATGTATGTAGCATGTAGTATGTATGTAGTATGTATGTAGCATGTAGTATGTATGTAGTATATATGTGTTATGTATGTAGTATGTATGTAGTATGTATGTAGTATGTATGTGGTATATATGTGGTATGTATGTGGTATGTATGTAGTATGTAGTATGTATGTAGTATGTATGTAGTATGTATGTAGCATGCATGTAGCATGCATGTAGTATGTATGTAGTATGTATGTAGCATGCAGTATGTATGTAGCATGTATGCAGCATGTATGTAGTATGTATGTAGTATATATGTAGTATGTATGTAGCATGCATGTAGTATATATGTAGTATGTATGTAGCATGTAGTATGTATGTAGTATGTATGTAGTATGTATGTAGCATGTAGTATGTATGTAGTATATATGTGTTATGTATGTAGTATGTATGTAGTATGTATGTAGCATGTATGTGGTATATATGTGGTATGTATGTGGTATGTATGTAGTATGTATGTAGTATGTATGTAGCATGTAGTATGTATGTAGCATGCATGTAGTATGTATGTAGTATGTATGTAGTTTTTTTTTTTTTTTAACATTTAACACATTAGCCAGGTGATGGGACTACTACTGTCCCATCATTGGCTAATGTGTCAATCACTGTCATGGTAGCAGGCATCGCCAGATGGGACTTGTAGTCCCATCGGACGATGCTTGCACAGACCCCCGGACATCAGCACAGCCCCCCGGCAGGCCGGCACAGACCCCCACAGGGTGCACAGACCACCGGCAGGCCGGCACAGCCCCCCGGCAGGCCGGTACAGACCCCCACAGGGTGCACAGACCACCGGCAGGCCGGCACAGCCCCCCCGGCAGGCCGGTACAGACCCCGGGCAGTCCACACAGCCCCCCGGCAGGCCGGCACAGCCCCCCGGCAAGCCGGCAGAGACCCCCGGAAGGCCCGAAATGACGGCGCATCATGATGCGCACACACCGCGCATCATGATGACGTCAGGCTGTCAATCAACTTTGAACTTCCGATTCCGATGCCGACTTCCAATATTGAAAAAATATCGGAAGTCGGTATCGGAATTCCGATACAGCAAGTATCGGCCGATACCCGATACTTGCGGTATCGGAATGCTCAACACTAGTCATGAGGTGAGTGTGCACACTGCTCTAGGGAACATGCAGGATAGCAGACATGAGATGCGCGTGCACACCGCTCCAGGGGTCATGAGGCAAAACAGACATGGCGGACATGGCGGACGTGACAATGACCTGGCCTCCACAGTCACCAGACCTGAACCCAATCGAGATGGTTTGTGGTGAGCTGGACCGCAGAGTGAAGGCAAAAGGGCCAACAAGTGCTAAGCATCTCTGGGAACTCTTTCAAGACTGTTGGAAGACCATTTCCGGTAACTACCTCTTGAAGCTCTTCAAGAGAATGCCAAGAGTGTGCAAAGCAGTAATCAAAGCAAAAGATGGCTACTTTGAAGAACCTAGAATATAAGACATATTTTCAGTTGTTTCACAGTTTTTTGTTAATTATATAATTCCACATGTGTTAACTCATAGTTTTGATGCCTTCAGAGTGAATCTACAATTTTCATAGTTATGAAAATAAAGAAAACTCTTTGAATGAGAAGGTGTGTCCAAATTTTTGGTCTGCACTGTATATGAATAAGCCAAAATTTTTCTGGGAAAGTGTCTTGTGGACAGATGTGACCTAGATGGAGCTTTTAGGTAAAGCTCTTCATTTTACTGTTTACCGAAAATGGAATGAAGCCTACAAAAGAAAAAACATAATATCTACAGTCAAATATGGTGGAGATTAAAAAATGTTCTGGGGTTGTTGTAATGCCTCTGACATTGGGTGCCTTGACTGTGTGCAAGGCATCATGAAATCTGAACATTACCAAAGGATTTTGGGTCGCAATGTAATGCCCATGTCAGAAAACTGGGTATGCGCTAGGTCATGAGTCTTCCAGGAGGAAAATGACCCCAAACACACTTTAAGAAGCACCTAGAAATGGATGGAAACAAGGCGCTGGAGAGTTCTGAAGTGGCCAGCAATGAGTCCGGATCTAAAACCCTTTGAACACCTGTGTAGAGATCTTAAAATTGCTGTTGGTAGAAGGCACCCTTCAAATATGAGAGACCTAGATCGGTCTGCAAAAGAAGAGTGGTCCAAAATTCCAGTTGAAAGGTGTAAAAGGCATGTTAAATTTGCCTTTTTTTTTTTTCTTTTTTAACACTTTCAGCCATGACTGTATATGGAGGAACTGAGACAGATAGCTCTTTGCCGATCGCCCTTTAGTCAATATATGTGACTAACTGTATGTCATTTCACTGCAGCATGATCTCCCAACACTGTACGGTCTGCAACAGAATACAAGATATACCTCTGATCTGTGTGCCAATAAAAATACCTTCTTTAATATTTGCATCACTTATTCTTGGAAATTTCTGTCGTAAGAAAAGGCTTCCGATTCTTTGTTCATTGCTTTGACAAAATTCTTCATAAGCCCAAGTTTAATATGCAAAGGAGGGAGAAATATCTTTGCTGGATCAACGAGAGGATTATGTTTAACGTTCTTATGTCCAGCAACCAGGTTTTCGCCGAGTGGCCAGTCCTTTCTGAAATAGTGCATTTCTTGTGCACGACTGTCCCACTCACAAATAAAACAACAGTACAATACTTGGTATATCCAAGCTGCAGTCCAAGAAGACGTGCAACAACTTTTAGATCACCACATATGTTTCAGTTATAATTTCTATAATTAATGTGGGTCAACAGTAACTCCACATTCTCATACGTTTCTTTCATGTGTACGGCATGTCCAATAGGTATAGAAGGATAGATATTTCCTTGTGTAGTAAAAAAGCCTTCAGACTTAAAACTGATGAGTCAATGAACAGTTGCCATTCCTTCGGGTTATGTTCGCATCCAAGAGCCCAAACAACCCCAAGACATCGTTGCAAAAGGTTAAACTGTCGACATGGTTGAAAAATTTATTAAGGTCTTCTTGACGACTGCGAAAAACAGAAACTCTTGTTCGTGGTAATAAGAGATTCAGTTCTTGTAGCCTTGATCCCAATAATTCTCACTGCCTCTTTGACAATTTCAAATCTCTGACCAAGTCACTCAGATCAGCTTGACTGAACAGATGTGGATTAGATGTAGAAGGCTCAAAGTCTGGGTCTGCAGCAGTTTCATTTTCCACTAACATTGTTAGTTCATCTTCGTCGTCCTCCATTGTCCATACTTTGGGCGGCTTTGAAACATGAAGACTTTCAGTGTGTGGCACTGGTCTTATGGCTGAAGGAAGACTAGGATATTCTATTGATTTCTTGTTCTTTGCTGAATATACTGTTACATTTGTAAGGCAGAAGTAGCAATCTGTTACATGATCTCTCTGCTCTCTCCATATCATTGGGACAGTGTACGGCATTGAAGGTCATGATCCATTCAGCCATGCTCTAAGTATGTCAGTATTGTCTTTTGATTCCTCCCCTGCCCAGGAGATGTGGTATGCTCTGTACACAGTCAGCCGAATGATTCACTGCGCCTGCGTGGAATTCGCATAATAGTGCTTGCATATGTGTAAATCAGTGATTTATGTTATTTCAGTGGAAAATTCAGAATATATTGCTTCAGAAAAAGCTCATATATGAGTTTTTAGAATTATAACAGATTATAATGTTTCGTATCATTTCTCAAAAATCTTATGTCATAGGAAAAATCTGAAGTCATTTCTGAAATCAGCATGAGAAAATTTATCAGGAGCACTCAAAATTGTCTGAGGGACAAATCCTTGGTAACACAGTGTTATTAGACCTACTTTGCGCAAATACAGTGACATTTCAATAAGCTTTCAATAATGAATGAGATGAAAACATCTAATGAAAACCATGGACACATTATCTAACAAAAAAAAGATGAGGACTGAACAAACTGGTGCAAAATGTCAGCAAAGCCATAATGAATTTGGAACAAACATAAAAATGCCTAAAACTCAAACTTTTACTGCAGACAAGATGAAAAGGAATAATGAATCGAGACCAAGGTATATTTCTGAGAATTAGTTGATCTTAGTAGGAACTTGTTACATATTGTACAAAGAGAAAGATGAAATGTAAGTGATAGTAGTTTATGTATAACAGATTAGGTATATGGTTCCTTGCGAGTTACATGTTCTGGTGGTGAAAACTGAGGCTTCAACTGTGGCAGATCTTCATCTAGTTTTTGAGGATGATGTAAGCACCATATGCACCGTCCCTCATCTGGTGAGCTTTGCTGGTAATCTTATGACAAAGGAACGGACTTATTATTCTTTAGTTCTAGCGAATACACAAGGGTACTTGTCGCTTTTTAACCTGTCTAAACATATTGATTTGCTCCAGATGAGCCCCTATCTCACTATTATAATATCGTGCACACTCGCGTGAGCTGTAACTGGATGTTTATGGGGAATCGGGTACAATTAAAATAGTAATTTCTAAGCAGATAAAAACTTAATGAAAAGGATGGTAATAAGACATTGAACACATTATCTTTTTCCTTACAACGTAAAGGAATATCAATGTCTGATTGTTGCAAGTTCAACTTCTGCCACCGTCAACGATCAGCACTTTGGTGCTCCCATGAGCGCAGCATCCCATTCATTGTGTGAAGAGTAATACTAGAGGGATATCATAAATGACGATTCTGTGACAATGTTGGAATCACTGCTATTATAAGCAGGAACAATTTGATTATAACATTCATTAACAAGGATATTCTAGGAAAGCAAGTAACTTGTTACTTTTCAGTTTTGAATAACATTTGCTAGGTTTAGAAGCAAGCACTGACAGACTTTTAAAGTGATTATCTCATGAACAACACTTATCACTAGAGTTGAGCGACTTTTGGTTTTTTAGGGTCGCGTTTCGTTTCGTGAAACCCGACTTTTCCAAAAGTCGGGTCGAGCAAGATCGTCCGATTATAGGGAAAAGTCGGGGTCGTCCCGAAACATGAAACCCAATGTAAGTCAATGGGGAATAAAAGTCGGCAGTGAGAGGAGGACAGGAAACACACCTACAGTGCCCATTTGAATGCCAAAAGCATCAATTCTTCTTACTTAAGCTTGTCAACCTTAATTAACTTCATAATACAAGTTACGCACTGAAAAATGGGGGTTATTTGGCTGAAGTTGTGGGGGGGTAGGGCTGGCTCCAGGTTTTCATGTGCCCTGGGCGAAAGAGCGCCCCTTTAACACATACCACAACTCATCATGCTCCGATACGGCAGAGAAATAGCGGTATAGTACAATGAAAAATACTTCACTTTTTACATCTCATGACGAGGCCCATCTATTTCTCCATACAGAATCATTGGTCCCATATAATGTTTGAAACAGTATATGATGAGCTCCACATAATGCTACAGTATATGTTGGTCCCCATGGATGAAGCTCCACTGTCTTATGGGCCCAAATAATGCTCCAAACATAATGGGCCCCATTTCTAATGCTCTAGTGTATAATGGGCCCTGTAAATGCTGCTCCAGTATCTGATGTCCACCTTTGGAATGTTCCAGTGTATGGTGGGCACCATCTATCATTCTCCAGAGTATAGTGCTCCCCAAAAATTGCTGTCCCAACATTGAAAACAATCAAATAAGTCTCCTCGCTAGGGAATCCCTGTACTTGTCTGGACTCCTCGTCGTCCCCATCTTCCATCTCACTGCACAGTATTTCAACTTTGCAAGTGCTGTGATTCTGAGCAAGCAGGGGGGGGCCCACTCGTTGGCGACGGCACTGGCACAGGGCCCCTGATAGTACGGTGGTGTGTCTGATGGCGGGTGGGCCGAACCTGCACTTTCATCTGCAGCTTCCTCTTTGTCACCGTGTAAGATGGAACTGTATATGGGAAGGGTAACCTGAGTTTCATCAGGGTCAGACTCAGGCCGTGTAGCGTGCGAGGGGAATGTAGTGGTCTGGGTCAATGTACCAGCAGATTCATCGAGCAGTGGCTGGGCATCAGTGCACTTGTGTCGCCCCCAGGAGTACGGTCGCCACAGTGGCATTACCTTCTTCCTAGGGAGTGTGATGTCATGCTTGGGAGCAATGAACGATCTCTCTAGCAGGTTAACTGATTGGGCGGCGTTATTCCCACGAGTCATGACCCTCCAAACAGCGTTCATGAAGGCAACGTGTTTGTTTTACGTGGGAAGTATGGTTGCAAAGCTGAACCTTAAAGGAATGTCCAGAAGGGCACCACCAGGAGTGGAGCCTACGGTTAAATTCGACTCCACCTGGGAAACCTCAACCATGCCAGCTACAGAACAGTTGCACACATTGCAAGCTTAATTCCGTTAACGAACGAGACTCCGTCATGCCCCGCGGTCCGAGTCCGGCTTACTAGAGGGACACGTGAGGCTCTGGCACATGAGATTGGCCAATAACTGGTGTGTCATGCCATTACATGTCCGTGGCTGCATGTGCGCTACACTGAAAAGGCCAGCGTTTGTCGCTTACAGGTGCAGATAACCCGCTGAGCAACGTTAGTGATGGGGATCACTGATGACAATTATTACCCGCGAACAATGATTTCCCAGTAAGTGCAGGTCAACCGCAGTTCCGGAATTAGGCCTAACCGTCATTCCTGAAAAAATGAAAAACTTACGTGTGAAAACCACAGGTGCTGTAGCTTGCTTAACAGCTCGCCAGCCGTTCTCACGCCCAGTATGGATTGCACGTGATTGCACAAAGGTTAGAAAGGGTACCGTATCCCCGGATAACATGTATGGATAGCGTACACATTCAAAATATATGTCTGTACATCAGGAGGCAGGCTCAGACGGTGTTAGGCCCAGTATGGATTGCACGTGATTGCACAAAGGTTAGAAAGGGTACCGTATCCCCGGATAACATGTATGAATAGCGTACACATTCAAAATATATGTCTGTACATCAGGAGGCAGGCTCAGACGGTGTTAGGCCCAGTATGGATTACACGTGATTGCACAAAGGTTAGAAAGGGTACCGTATCCCCGGATAACATGTATGAATAGCGTACACATTCAAAATATATGTCTGTACATCAGGAGGCAGGCTCAGACGGTGTTAGGCCCAGTATGGATTGCACGTGATTGCACAAAAGTTAGAAAGGGTACCGTATCCCCGGATAACATGTATGGATAGCGTACACATTCAAAATATATGTCTGTACATCAGGAGGCAGGCTCAGACGGTGTTAGGCCCAGTATGGATTGCACGTGATTGCACAAAGGTTAGAAAGGGTACCGTATCCCCGGATAACATGTATGAATAGCGTACACATTCAAAATATATGTCTGTACATCAGGAGGCAGGCTCAGACGGTGTCAGGCACAGTATGGATTTGACGGCCCAGATTACACAGCGGAGGAGCAGGGAGAGGTAAAGATTGCAAATGCTGGGGCCCTGCCCAAGCAAGGGGGGCCCACTCGTGGGCGTCGGTACTGGCACTGGGCCCCTCATAGTACGGCGGTGTGTCTGACGGCGGGTGTGCACCACCACCGTCAGAGACACTTGATTGCACTATGAGGGACCCTGTGCCAGTGCCCGCGCCCAAGAGTCGGCCTACCCACCTGTCCAGGGCAACGGCACTCGCACGGTGTCGTGCGCTAGGTGGTGACCCCGGCCATGGGGGGGGAGGCAGCACAGTTAGGGAGTTTTAGAAAGTGGCATATGTTGATGTTGGACATTCAGCTGATGCAAAAGGCGAAATAGGTCAAGTCCCAGGAAGAGGTGGACTAAAGCAAGCCATTTTTCTGTCACCCTATGTGTCATCAGGGGAAGGTGGGACAAAATCCTTGGAAACCCATGCATGGTTCATTTTAATGAAGGTTAGATCATCCACATTTTGGGTTGACAGACGGGTCCTTTTTTCTGTCAGGATTGATCCAGCTGCACTGAAGACTCTTTCCGATAGCACACTTGCAGCTGGGCAAGCGAGCTCCTCCTGTAAGGCATATTGGGCCAATTCAGGCCAGGTGTCCAGTTTAGCGGCCCAATAGTCAAAGGGGAATGACCTGTGTGGGAGAACATCGATATGGGAGGAAAAGTAGTTTGTAACCATAGTTGACAACTGCTGTTTCCTGTCACTTTCCATCGATGCAGTATTACCAGTTGTGTGAGCGGTATTTGAAAAATCAGTCCACAACATTGTCATGAAACCCCTGTCTCCAACGCCACTTTTGCTGTGTGCACCACGAACACCTCTGCCAAGCTGCCCCCGGCCCGTACGGCTCGTGTGAGAACCATCACCGCTGCTGTGTGCTGGGAATGCCTCAAGCAACCGATTTACCAGAGTTGCTTGTTTATTAGCCAATATTAGGTCAAGGTTCTCCTGTGGCATGATGTTTTGTAATTTGCCTTTATAGCGTGGATCCAAGATGCTGGCCAACCAGTAGTCGTCATCGTTCATCATTCTGGCAATGCGTGGGTCCCTTTTTAGGATCTGCAAGGCATAATCTGACATGTGGGCCAATGTTCCCGGTGTCAATGATGCACTGCGAGTGCTGGTTGGAGGAGCACTTTCTGGCAAATCCACATCCCTCCAGTCACGCACAAACCCTGTACCAGACCTTGCCACGCCAACATTTTCACTTGCCCCACGAGATGCATCCTCCTCCCCTAAGTAATCATCCCCATCATCCTCCTCCTCCTCCTCTTCTTCCTCCACCTCGTCCAGGAGAGGTCCCTGAGCAGACAATGGCTGAATGTCATCAAGAATTCCCTCCTCCTCTTCCTCCTCGTCAACATTGGCTGCAGACGCCTGCTCCTTAAGGTGCGTCAAAGTTTGCATGAGCAGACGCATAAGTGGGATGCTCATGCTTAGGATGGCGTCGTCTGCGCTTACCAGCCGTGTGCATTCCTCAAAACGCTGAAGGACTTTACAGAGGTCTTTCAGCTTCGACCACTGCACACCTGTCAACTCCATGTCTGCTCTCAAAGTGCCTGTCCGTGTATCCTCCCACAAATGCATTATGGCCTGCCTCTGCTCGCACAGCCGCTCCACCTTGTGCAGGGTGGAGTTCCACCTTGTTGCAATGTCGATAATGAGGCGGTGGTTGGGAAGGTGGAGCAATCGCTGCAGCTTCTGCATACGAACGGAGTGTACAGGCGACCGGCGGATGTGCGCGCACAGTCTTCGCACCTTCTGGAGCAGGGCTGTTAACTCCGGATAATTTTTGAGGAAGCACTGCACCACCAGGTTCAAGGTGTGAGCCAAGCAAGGTATATGGCTGAGTTTTGAAAGGGCTATGGCTGCCACAAAATTACGGCCGTTATCACTAACTACCTTGCCTGCCTCAAGATGTACACTGCCCAGCCATGACTCAGTTTGTCGCTTCAAGTACTCGGCCAGCACCTCGGCGGTGTGTCTGTTGCCCAAACACATCATCTGCAACACAGCCTGCTGACGCTTTCCACTAGCTGCTCGATAGGGGGACACATCGTGTGCAACAGTGGCAGCTGCAGATGGAGTGCTCGTACGACTGTGCTCTGTGGAGGAGCTTTCGCTTCTGGAGGAGGAGGAGGGTCAAACGCCTACAGCCAACTGTTTCCTATACCGTGGGCTAGGCAGCACTGTCCCACCACCGCTGTCCCCTGTGGACCCTGCATCCACCACATTAACCCAGTGCGCAGTGATGGACACGTAACGGCCCTGGCCATGCCGACTGGACCATGCATCAGTTGTGAGGTGCACCTTTCCGCTCACTGACTGCTTGAGTGCATGGACAATGCGGTCTTTCACATGATGGTGGAGGGCTGGGATGGCTTTGCGAGAGAAGAAGTGGCGACTGGGTAGGTCATAGCGTGGTACTGCATAGGCCATGAGTTCGCGGAAAGCTGCGCTTTCCACCAACCGAAAGGGCATCATCTCAAACGAGATTAGTTTGGCAATGTGGGCGTTCAAA
Source organism: Dendrobates tinctorius (assembly GCF_039654945.1). NCBI lineage: Eukaryota > Metazoa > Chordata > Amphibia > Anura > Dendrobatidae > Dendrobates > Dendrobates tinctorius. Next base: position 33,920,912 of record NW_027361683.1, read on the forward strand.
CCCAGTGTACGCGGATGAGAGACTGAGTACTTTCTTGACCTACTCATAGTGTCTGGGAGGGTGAGCTGGACTTGAGAGCTGCATATGGTGGAAGTAGCGGTGGACAGGGCAGACTGAGAGAGGGTTGATGATGGTGATGGAGTTGGTGTTCTTTCTGATGGCCTAGAATCAGTCTTTCGTTGATATAACAGTGGGATTCCCTGACTGCTGTGGCCTTGCAACGACACCTCAACATTTGCTGCTGTGCTAACCGGTGGGCTTACAGTGGGGGAAACAAAGTAGCATTGCTGACTACCTTCGCTGTGATCAGTTGCACATGTGGCACTTGAGGTTTGGTGTTGTGTCCACGCTTGCAAGTGCATGCTGGTTAAATGTCTAAGCATGCAACTGGTATTCAAATTTTTCAGATTTTTCCCTCGGCTAAAGGTCTTTGCGCACTTCTTACAGATAACCTTGGCCTGATCATGAGGATTTTGGTCAAAAAAGTGCCACACTGCACTCTTCCTACTTTGGCAGACATTTTGCGGCCTAGCACACTGTGATCTTTTGACCCTCTGGACAAGCTGTCCAGCAACTCTTTTGATGTTTGGAACCTGTCTTTGGAGTGCTCCGGGCCTGCCAGATAACAGCTGTTGTGATGTCGATGTCTGCTGTGGATGCTCCTCATCTGAGCTATTGGAAGCAGCACCCTCTTCCCCCAATGGATGCCAATCTGGGTCAACAACTGGGTCATCCATCACCTCCTCTTCTATGTCATGTGCACCTTCCTCTGTGTCACCGTATATGGTGGTATAGTGTGCGGGAAGGGGCACCTGAGTCTCATCAGGGTCAGAATCTGGCTCTGTACACTGCGAGGACAATGTAGTGCTCTGAGTGAATGTACCAGCAGAATCATCCATCAGCGGCTGTGCATCAGTGCACTCCATGTCAGATTCATCTTGGCCTGGGTAATTCACCATTTGACTTGATAATCCAGGCATGGTATGTGAAAACAGCTCCATGGAGTAATCAGTAGTATGGCCTGCATCATCCTTCAATCTTGGTTGGGGTGAAGGACACAAGGAAAGGTGTGGTTCATGAACATGAGCCTCCAATGACGACTCAGTGCTTTTACTTTTTACAACTGAAGAAGAGGAGGCGATAGAGCTGGAGGCTGAGTCAGCAATGTAAGACAAAACTTTTTCCTGATGCTCTGGCTTTAAAAGCGGTTTGCCAACTCCTAGAAAACTAAGCGTTCGAGGCCTTATGTAGCCAGACGATGACGCAGGCTCAACACCTCCTGCATTCGGTCCTATTTTGCTCTTGCCAAAACCATCAGATCCACCACCAACACCATCATTACCAGCTGCCAACCCCCGCCCAATTCCACGGCCTCTTCCACCAGCCTTCCTCATTTTTGGTAGAAATGTAGACAAAATCCAACAAACTATATAGTAATGTAAAACAAGGTACAAGGTGTCTATAGGACAGGGGAGATTTTGAATTTCTGCAGACACTTGTGGACACTGGACACTTTTGGATTGTGTGAGGCCCACTGATATCTGAGCGCTATGTCACAGGCTCGATGGCACAGCTGTGACAAAAGTGACGAGAGGATAAGGGAGATTTTGAATTTCTGCAGACACTTGTGGACACTGGACACTTTTGGATTGTGTGAGGGCCACTGATATCTGAGCGCTATGTGACAGGCTCGATGGCACAGCTGTGACCAAAGTGACTAGAGGATAAAGGAGATTTTGAATTTCTGCACACACTTGTGGACACTGGACACTTTTGGATTGTGTGAGGCCCAATGAATATCTGAGCGCTATGTGACAGGCTCGATGGCACAGCTGTGACCAAAGTGACTAGAGGATAAAGGAGATTTTGAATTTCTGCACACACTTGTGGACACTGGACACTTTTGGATTGTGTGAGGCCCAATGAATATCTGAGCGCTATGTGACAGGCTCGATGGCACAGCTGTGACAAAAGTGACGAGAGGATAAGGGAGATTTTGAATTTCTGCAGACACTTGTGGACACTGGACACTTTTGGATTGTGTGAGGCCCAATAAATATCTGAGCGCTATGTGACAGGCTCGATGGCACAGCTGTGACAAAAGTGACGAGAGGATAAGGGAGATTTTGAATTTCTGCAGACACTTGTGGACACTGGACACTTTTGGATTGTGTGAGGCCCAATGAATATCTGAGCGCTATGTGACAGGCTCGATGGCACAGCTGTGACCAAAGTGACTAGAGGATAAAGGAGATTTTGAATTTCTGCACACACTTGTGGACACTGGACACTTTTGGATTGTGTGAGGCCCAATGAATATCTGAGCGCTATGTGACAGGCTCGATGGCACAGCTGTGACCAAAGTGACTAGAGGATAAAGGAGATTTTGAATTTCTGCACACACTTGTGGACACTGGACACTTTTGGATTGTGTGAGGCCCAATGAATATCTGAGCGCTATGTGACAGGCTCGATGGCACAACTGTGACAAAAGTGACGAGAGGATAAGGGAGATTTTGAATTTCTGCACACACTTGTGGACACTGGACACTTTTGGATTGTGTGAGGCCCAATGAATATCTGAGCGCTATGTGACAGGCTCGATGGCACAGCTGTGACCAAAGTGACTAGAGGATAAAGGAGATTTTGAATTTCTGCACACACTTGTGGACACTGGACACTTTTGGATTGTGTGAGGCCCAATGAATATCTGAGCGCTATGTGACAGGCTCGATGGCACAGCTGTGACAAAAGTGATGAGAGGATAAGGGAGATTTTGAATTTCTTCAGACACTTGTGGACACTGGACACTTTTGGATTGTGTGAGGGCCACTGATATCTGAGCGCTATGTCACAGGCTCGATGGCACAGCTGTGACAAAAGTGACGAGAGGATAAGGGAGATTTTGAATTTCTGCAGACACTTGTGGACACTGGACACTTTTGGATTGTGTGAGGCCCACTGATATCTGAGCGCTATGTCACAGGCTCGATGGCACAGCTGTGACAAAAGTGACTAGAGGATAAGGGAGATTGGATTGCTTTTAAAAAAGCAGTTTGCGGAGCACTGGGTAAACAGCAATGCCAGCCTGTCAGGAAGCCTTAAAAGGCAGCCCAACAACCAACACCACTGATACATCACTATATAGCCTCCCCTTGCACTGCACACACAGTGACTGGTGTGTTGTGCAGGCCAAATCGCTAGCAGCAGAAGCAGTTTTTTTTTCTTCTCAGCAGGACAAAAAAAAAAAAATTGGGATTGCTTTTAAAAAAGCAGTTTGCGGAGCAGTGGGTAAACAGAAATGCAGGAATGTCAGGAAGCCTTAGAAGGCAGCCCAACAACCAACACCACTGATACACCACTATATAGCCTCCCCTTGCACTGCACACACAGTGACTGGTGTGTTGTGCAGGCCAAATCACTAGCAGCAGAAGCATTTTTTTTTTCATCTCAGCAGGACAAAAAAAAAAAATTGGGATTGCTTTTAAAAAAGCAGTTTGCGGAGCAGTGGGTAAACAGCAATGCAGGAATGTCAGGAAGCCTTAGAAGGCAGCCCAACAACCAACACCACTGATACACCACTATATAGCCTCCCCTTGCACTGCACACACAGTGACTGGTGTGTTGTGCAGGCCAAATCGCTAGCAGCAGAAGCAGTTTTTTTGTCTTCTTCCCTAACCTAACGCTCTCCCTACAGAATCAGCAGCAACCTCTCCCTATACTGAGATCGGCAGAAGTAAGATGGCGGTCGGCGTGCACGCCCTTTTATACCCCCTGTGACGCCCACCAAAGCAAGCCAATCACTTGCATGCCCTTCTGAAAGATGGTGGTGACCCCTGCCTATGTCATCACGTTGCCCACAGTGTCCGTGGATCCTGATTGGCTGAAAAAGAGCGCAAAACAAACTTTTGAAATGCGACTTTGGCGCGTAAGTCGTCGACCTCGTGGCCGACCTCATCCTAGGGTCGGGTTTCGTTTCATGAAACCCGACTTTGCCAAAAGTCGTCGACTTTTGAAATTTTTCGACCCGTTTCGCTCAACTCTACTTATCACCCATCCACAGACTAGCAAATAAATGTATGATCAGTTGGGTCATATCCCTGGATCACCGCCAATCAAGAGATGGGAATCACAAAATACTATGTGAAGGTGTAGGTGTACTGCTTATCACTGTTCCCATAGATAGAAGTGGATAGCACTACTCCAAATGTTGTTGGTTAGATAACCTCAATAAGTGCATCCTGTCCTTAGGGTGGCCGTTCACAGTAGGCTTCAAATCACCATTTAATATATATGAAATTTTCACCCTATGTTGAGGGAATGAAGGATCGTTTTCAAAGGAAATGAGACTCATTGGCAACACATTCACACTTGGCTAAACAGAGTATACATATGCATGGTTGTCAAATGAACGAGCCACTAACCATGACTAACAACTTAGTATCCTTAGTTAAATAATGTACAGAAGAGATCGGCAATAATACTCTTTATAAATTATTTATTTTATTTTTTTTTAATTTATTTACTCACTTATATGTCCCTATTGGGGCTCACAATCTACATTCTCTATGAGTATGTCTTTGGAATGAACCCGGAGAACACAAACGCAAATACAAGGAGAACATATAAACTCGTTGCAGATGTTGTCCTTGGTGGGATTTGAACCCAGGACCCCAGCGCTGCAAGGCTGCAGTGCTAATCACTGAGCCATCGTACTACCCCAAATTACTAAACTAACCTACATTTTGGGTGTATAGTAGTCAAGTCATTGATCAAGTTACTGTTGGTTGTCCATGAGCCTGTTGTTATAGAGTGTTATCACTCGTTCATCTGACAGAAGCTTTGATGGTCTTTTGCAAGGTGCTGAACAAGTGGCATACAGAGCCTTTAAAGATGTGACCTTCAACTTCCTTGGCAACAGCAGGGCAGCGAACTTTGACCAACTCGTGGACAACATGCTCACAGCATGTCATTTGATAAAATGCAATATGTCACTAAAAATGCATTTTCTACATTCTCACTTGGACTTTTTTCCAGCCAATCTTGGTGCCGTTAGCGATGAACACGGTGAAAGGTTTCACCAAGAAATTGCACTGATGGAGAAAAGGTACCAGGCAAAGTAGAGTACGTCAATGCTGGCTGACTATTGCTGGAATCTTATTCGAGAAGCATCTGACACGGAACAAAGTTATCTGCAAAACACTTTTGAACAATTGCTTTTGTTACTGACATCGATGCACGTGTACTGTATGTAGTGTCTCGGATGTCATAATGTAGACCAGGGGTCCCCAATCTGTAGCTCGGGAGCAACATGTGGCTCACGATCCACGGAATTGTGGCTCTTGACTGTCTGCCAGCTTGGTGCATTAGCTCCAGGTCTAGCAAACAGGTATGAGTACATCTCAAAATGGTGAATTTTTTGAGTAGCCCTGCACAGAAGTGTTGATCTGGATGCAAATTTACTGGTCTTAGGGATTTAGAGATGATTTAGGTATGGTACGCTGGAGGATGGTACTACCTGTTAGAGGAGGTGCTCAAAGCTGGATGTGACAGTGTGTTGGGAGTCCTTGATGGGAGAATACTGAATGGGGGTATTGTGGGAACAACCCCAGGAACTCAGTGTACTGATTTGGGGTGATTTCTGTGGAAAAGCTTTGGTTATCATTATACCCGTAATAGGGGCTTTGGTTGACACTACTTTGAAGGGGGTGGGAGCTGGATGTGGCTCACGACCCTCTCTCAGTGCTGAGTGTGGCTCACGACCCTCTCTCTAAGCTAAATGTGGCTATCAAGGTCAGAAAGGTTGGGGACCACTGATGTAGATTATAAACTGTTGTTTCTTAAAAACCTTACGTGATACAGACTTTTGGAGCACATATTCGTGTTCAGCATATCAAAATCTATAAGATACAATAACATTTTCTCAGGGGACAAGAACTTCCCTGAAATTTGTTGCGCAGTGTAATTTTTTGTAGTATAATGATATCCTGCAACACTTGAAAGCTTATTGATAGGGTTTACAACATGTTACTAAAAAAATCCAAATAAGACAAAAGAACACAACAATAAAATTCATTAAATATTGTGCACCATTTTGATTAACTTGGTGCAACATCTTGAATTAACGCACAAAGTAATCAAGACCCTTATTTCCAATTAACATGCAGCAGCAGATAAATGAGTCGAGAAATTTATTTCTGTAATGCGAACAATGAACAGAAGCAAAAATGTGTTGTTGAAATGATTTCAGTTTAAAGTCCTTAATGCTTCTTCTTTATCTGTCACAAGAAAATGAATTTGGATCCTAATGAGATGCTATTACCTCCCCTTAAACCTGGAGCACACACGCTGCCCCAGTTCCCACAATAGGGGGGATTTTAAAAAGCTGCAGTCTGTGGGATTAGCTGGGTCCCTATTGTTTCCCGAAGCGTCTGGTCCATGTAGCTGAAGAGTCAGCATGATCACTGATTGCAGACAACATTAACCTTTTCTCTTCCACTTGTGATGGCGCAGATTATGGAGGTGGGGGGCCCGGAATAATGAGGTGTTGTGGTATCTGACAGCACTACAGATAATTTCTCATAATGTAGAACGAGACCACTTGTAAATGCATAATCTAACACTGTAAAATGAAAAGCTTGGCTAACTCAATTGTGGCCTGCGCACAAGATTTTTGGAAAACTGCTGCCTTCCCTGGCTACGGTTTGAAGCTGGAATTTTCTCCGAAGCTGCTCCACTGGTCATGAATGTTCTGATTCTCCGTTTCCTATGAAAGGAGCACTGACTAAATTACACAGCGGTATAAGACACACTGCTAGATACAAATGTTTATAGCGATCCTCGTAACTGGATGAGATAACGGGGAGATCAGAGATGGACGTACAGTCAGCTTTTCTCCACCCTGAGGTGCCTGCATACCGCAGGGACAGACAAATTACTGTAAATCACTTCACAAGCCATTCAGACTATGGTAGCAGCAAGTCAAAAAGAACTACCATAAACATCAAAACAAGTAGCCCTTAATGGTGGGGGCCAGCAGCACATTTCCAGATGCATGGGCACCTGAATTCTGTCCAGCCTTGGCTTATAGAGAACTATGGATTGTATTTGACAGCAGAGCAACAAATATTTGTCAGGTTTGATGTCCCCTTAGCATCCACAGCAAATCTCTTCTAACCTGTGTTATCAGTGCAGCCTCCTATCAGCCATCTCAAACATCTTCTCCAGTGCAGCATCCTAACATCCACCTCCAGCACCATCTCCAGTGCAGCCTCCTAACATCCACCTCCAGCACCTTCTCCAGTGCAGCCTCCTAACATCCACCTCCAGCACCTTCTCCAGTGCAGCCTCCTAACATCCACCTCCAGCACCTTCTCCAGTGCAGCCTGCTAACATCCACCTCCAGCACTTTCTCCAGTGCAGCCTCCTATCATCCACCTCCAGCACCTTCTCCAGTGCAAGCCTCCTATCATCTACCTCCAGCACCTTCTCCAGTGCAGACCCCTATCATCCACCTCCAGCACCTTCTCCAGTGCAGCCTGCTAACATCAACCTCCAGCACTTTCTCCAGTGCAGCCTCCTATCATCCACCTCCAGCACCTTCTCCAGTGCAGCCTCCTATCATCTACCTCCAGCACCTTCTCAAGTGCAGCCTCCTATCATCCACCTCCAGCACCTTCTCCAGTGCAGCCCCCTATCACCAACCTCCAGCACCATCTCCAGTGCAGCCTCCTATCATCCACCTCCAGCAATTTCTCCAGTGCAGCCTCCTATGATCCACCTCCAGCACCTTCTCCAGTGCAGCCTCCTAACATCCACCTCCAGCACTTCTCCAGCGTATCCTCCAGTACTTTTTCCAGTGCAGCCTCCTATCATCCACCTCAAGCACCTTCTCCAGTGCAGCCCCCTATCATCCACCTCCAGCACCTTCTCCAGAGCAGCCTCATATCATCCACCTCCAGCACCTTCTCCAGTGCAGCCCCCTATCATCCACCTCCAGCACCTTCTCCAGTGCAGCCTCCTAACATCCACCTCCAGCACTTCTCCAGCGTATCCTCCAGTACTTTTTCCAGTGCAGCCTCCTATCATCCACCTCAAGCACCTTCTCCAGTGCAGCCCCCTATCATCCACCTCCAGCACCTTCTCCAGAGCAGCCTCATATCATCCACCTCCAGCACCTTCTCCAGTGCAGCCCCCTATCATCCACCTCCAGCACCTTCTCCAGTGCAGCCTCCTAACATCCACCTCCAGCACTTCTCCAGTGTATCCTCCAGTACTTTTTCCAGTGCAGCCTCCTATCATCCACCTCCAGCAGCTTCTCCAGTGCAGCTTCCTATCATCCACCTCCAGCACTTTCACCAGTGCAGCCCCCTATCAACCACCTCCAGCACCTTCTCCAGTGCAGCCCCCTATCATCCACCTCCAGCACCTTCTCCAGTGCAGCCTCCTATCATCCACCTCCAGCACCTCCAGTGCAGCCTCCTACCATCCACCTCCAGCACCTTCTCCAGTGCAGCCTCTTATCATCCACCTCCAGCACCTTCTCCAGTACAGCTTCCTATCATCCACCTCCAGCAACTTCTCCAGTGCAGCCTCCTAACATCCACCTCCAGCACCTTCTCCAATGCAGCCTCTTATCATCCACCTCCAGCACCTTCTCCAGTGCAGCCTCCTAACATCCACCTCCAGCACTTCTCCAGTGTATCGTCCAGCACTTTTTCCAGTGCAGCCTCCTATCATCCACCTCAAGAACCTTCTCCAGTGCAGCCCCCTATCATCCACCTCCAGCACCTTCTCCAGTGCAGCCTCATATCATCCACCTCCAGCACCTTCTCCAGAGCAGCCTCTTATCATCCACCTCCAGCACCTTCTCCAGTGCAGCTTCCTATCATCCACCTCCAGCACTTTCACCAGTGCAGCCCCCTATCAACCACCTCCAGCACCTTCTCCAGTGCAGCCCCCTATCACCCACCTCCAGCACCTTCTCCAGTGCAGCCTCATATCATCCACCTCCAGCACCTTCTCCAGAGCAGCCTCTTATCATCCACCTCCAGCACCTTCTCCAGTGCAGCTTCCTATCATCCACCTCCAGCACTTTCACCAGTGCAGCCCCCTATCAACCACCTCCAGCACCTTCTTCAGTGCAGCCCCCTATCATCCACCTCCAGCACCTTCTCCAGTGCAGCCTCCTATCATCCACCTCCAGCACCTTCTCCAGTGCAGCCTCTTATCATCCACCTCCAGCACCTTCTCCAGTACAGCTTCCTATCATCCACCTCCAGCAACTTCTCCAGTGCAGCCTCCTAACATCCACCTCCAGCACCTTCTCCAATGCAGCCTCTTATCATCCACCTCCAGCACCTTCTCCAGTGCAGCCTCCTATCATCCACCTCCAGCAATTTCTCCAGTGCAGCCTCCTATGATCCACCTCCAGCACCTTCTCCAGTGCAGCCTCCTAACATCCACCTCCAGCACTTCTCCAGTGTATCCTCCAGCACTTTTTCCAGTGCAGTCTCCTATCATCCACCTCCAGCACCTTCTCCAGTGCAGTGCAGCCTCCTAACATCCACCACTAGCACCTTCTCCAGCGTAGCCTCCAGCACCTTCTCCAGTGCAGCCTCCTATCATCCACCTCCAGCAATTTCTCCAGTGCAGCCTCCTATCATCCACCTCCAGCACCTTCTCCAGTGCAGCCTCCTAACATCCACCTCCAGCACCTTCTCCAGTGTATCCTCCAGCACCTTCTCCAGTGCAGCTTCCTAACGTCCATCTCCACCACCTTCTCCAGTGTATCCTCCAGCACCTTCTCCAGTGCAGCCTCCTATCATCCACCTCCAGCACTTTCTCCAGTGCAGCCTCCTATCATCCACCTCCAGCACCTTCTCCAGTGCAGCCTCCTAACATCCACCTCCAGCACCTTCTCCAGTGTATCCTCCAGCACCTTCTCCAGTGCAGCTTCCTAACATCCATCTCCAGCACCTTCTCCAGTGTATCCTCCAGCACCTTCTCCAGTGCAGCCTCCTATCATCCACCTCCAGCACCTTCTCCAGTGCAGCCTCCTATCATCCACCTCCAGCAATTTCTCCAGTGCAGCCTCCTATGATCCACCTCCAGCACCTTCTCCAGTGCAGCCTCCTAACATCCACCTCCAGCACCTTCTCCAGTGTATCCTCCAGCACCTTCTCCAGTGCAGCTTCCTAACGTCCATCTCCACCACCTTCTCCAGTGTATCCTCCAGCACCTTCTCCAGTGCAGCCTCCTATCATCCACCTCCAGCACTTTCTCCAGTGCAGCCTCCTATCATCCACCTCCAGCACCTTCTCCAGTGCAGCCTCCTAACATCCACCTCCAGCACCTTCTCCAGTGTATCCTCCAGCACCTTCTCCAGTGCAGCTTCCTAACATCCATCTCCAGCACCTTCTCCAGTGTATCCTCCAGCACCTTCTCCAGTGCAGCCTCATATCATCCACCTCCAGCACCTTCTCCAGTGCAGCCTCCTATCATCCACCTCCAGCACTTTCTCCAGTACAGCCCCCTATCATCCACCTCCAGCACCTTCTCCAGTGCAGCCTCCTAACATCCACCTCCAGCACTTTCTCCAGTGCAGCCTCCTAACATTCACCTCCAGCACCTTCTCCAGTGTGTCCTCCAGCACCTTCTCCAGTGCAGCCTCCTATCATCCACCTCCAGCACCTTCTCCAGTGCTGCCTCCTAACATCCACCTCCAGCACCTTCTCCAGTGTGTCCTCCAGCACCTTCTCCAGTACAGCCTCCTATCATCCACCTCCAGCACCTTCTCCAGTGCAGCCTCCTAACATCCACCTCCAGCACCTTCTCCAGTGTGTCCTCCAGCACCTTCTCCAGTGCAGCCTCCTATCATCCACCTCCAGCACCTTCTCCAGGGCAGCCTCCTATCATCCACCTCAGCACCTTCTCCAGTGCAGCCTCCTATCATCCACCTCCAGCACCTTCTCGAGTGCAGCCTCCTATCATCCACCTCCAGCACCTTCTCCAGTGCAGCCCCCTATCATCCACCTCCAGCACCTTCTCCAGTGCAGCCCCCTATCATCCACCTCCAGCACTTTCTCCAGTGCAGCCCCCATCATCCACCTCCAGCACCTTCTCCAGGGCAGCCTCCTATCATCCACCTCAGCACCTTCTCCGATGCAGCCTCCTAACATCCACCTCCAGCACTTTCTCCAGTGCAGCCTCCTAGCATCCACCTCCAGCACCTTCTCTCCTATCCCTATTGCCCCAAGCATATAATTTTCCTATCACCCCCTGCCTGATTGTCTTCTCCACTATTAACCTGCACTTTTGCTTCCTTCTATTCAGGCTGTAGCAGCCTTTTGTCTCCCTCTTCAGACCCCCTGTGCCTGTTTGGACAAGTTGTAGTCAGATGTTAATAGGGGCTCCACAATAGTGTAAAGTATGTGTAGGGCAAGTGGAAATTTGTGTAATCTCTCACATTAATCTCATGATCATGAAACCATCCTGATTCCTGATCCTTTTGAGAAGGCTTGGTGTAAGGAATTTCGGCACAATGCAAGAAAGAAAACGCATAATCGGTACAAAGCTTCAAGAGCGTAGCTAAACACATTAATCCTACTTTACCAGGATTATACTGAAGTTTTAATTGCAGGAATAGAGTATAGTGACCAGGAGCATAGAGTATAGGAGTATACTGCTAGGACATCAATGCTTATCTCTGCGTAACCAATCTGTTGAATGCAGGTTTGTGGCATCAATGTGACCCTTGGAACATCTCAGTGCTAGAATCATTCCACAATGCATACAATATACTATACACAAGACAGAATAAAGCCACAATTCAACAGAAAAACCCAAGAGAATCCTTTCTATTAATGTTCTGGCCAAAGGGAAGCCAGCACAATCTCCCAGTGCGGTCGCACATTCACAATGGGAAATGCTTAGTGCATTTATGGATCACTGATCAATACAACCACCTGCATTGTCAGTGCTTGTGCGGTGCAGTGGGCACACATGTAAGAACACGTACACCACAAGGCCCAGACCTCTGGCCTGTCATAATGAGGACACTGATGAGAGGGGACCAGGCAGTCATAAGGTAGGGATATAAAGAAAAGGGGCTTTGATCTCTTTAGGATATGAGGTTAATCACCAGCAAGAAAGAGGAGTCAAAACATGAAGGTCCAGAGTCACAGTTGACTATTTCACTGCTGGAACAAGTCATTTGTCGTTGAGTTCAGCTCATCTGAAGATCTTAGGATAATAAAAGCGCTTTTGTTGAGGTTAATGCTGACACAAAACAACAAAGCCTCAATGGAAGGGTTCCACAACAGCCTCCATCCCCTTGTATATGCATTCTGAGATGAGACACTTTACTACCCTTCTCATTACAGGCCATCTATTTCATAGATGTCAGTCCTCACAAAAGTTAGTCTGATTTGTAGAAGACCAATAAAAGTCCTAATTTCTTCTATGCAGGTAGAATAAAAACTAGAGGGTGCCATAGCTTGTCAGGTATACCCTTCCTCCTTGGCAGCCTTTTCAGCCATTCACCAGGTCTCAGGGTGGCACCTGACACATTTTGCTGCAGACATGTCTTCTCTTTGAAGCAGGCGTTCAGTCCCTAATGATTCTGGATACCCCTGAATAAGACAATATGCCCTTTCCTTGACCTGCCATACACTACTGTCATCAGCAACAGGTTCCTCTATAAGAATATATATGAACAGTTTACTATAACTCCGCTTTACCAGCCAAGTTCCTTCCATGACTTATTTCTCATAGCCATCCACACTTCTACACCCCCAAATGTAATTGCTCCTTATACCCCCCCTATCTCATTATGTAACTGCCTCTTAAGACTCTCCCTGCCTTGGAATATATTAAAAGCTCACCAAATTCTCCTTTATCTGTCCCCGCAGATTCTAGTGCTGACATTTTTTCCTTGTATCAGCAAAAACAACTTCTATAAATTATTAACATGTTAACAACTAATTAATGAACATTCTGAAGCCCTTCCATCATTAAGCCAAACTTTACAAGTCGTCTGAGTGAGGTTTCCAGTATACGAGCACAGCACATACCCCCCTCCTCTATCCACTTTGCAAAAGAAAAAAAAACACATCAAAGGGAGGTATTTTAAACCGTAAATAGCGAAGAGGAAAGGGATTATGGAAATAAAGGTATGGAGGAGGGGAAGGTGTTTTGAAAGCGTGAAGAAGAGAATTAAGCAAGTGGAGTGGAAGTGGGTGAAGGGAAGTTTTTACATTCAAAAGCAATGATAAAAAATAAATTGAATGTGGGTGGTAGTGTATAAGGGGAGAATGATGTATACACAGAGAAGTAGTTATTGTATGTACATAGCACACGCAGGGAGATAAGTGATGCCACAGACAAGCAGAAGACAGTAGAGTGTAACGGGTATAGTACTAAACTGGACCACTATACCATGAAAGAATAAAATAAGAAAGGTGGAACAATTCCACAGATACTATGTAGTATTACAGATATTTAAAGGGTGTGCCAGGCATAAAGGAACGGGCATTGAACATCCATCTTTTAACAGGTGGAAATGACAAAAAGATCTATAGATTCAGAATAATGTCTGTAAAGCACTGTGGAATTAATGGCACTATATAAATGATTAAAATCAATAAATAAAATTAAGAAGGGTCTCAGCTGAGAAGGGGCTTGGAAGCGGCATAGGGGTGAGATCCTGTTTGGCCAGGAGAAAAGGTGAAAGGCTGGCAACCAAGATTGCACATACAGAAATGTGTCGAGTCTTTCATAGGAAAAGAGCAAGTGTAATGAGAGCTAACGAGTTGTTACATTCTGCCAAATAAAGAATAAAAACAGAAAATAGAAACAAATAAATACAAAGAGAAACAAACAGAGGCATTTCCCTGCTCTGGCTGTCTACAATGGCAGGAATTGTTCTCGTGGATCAGGAATCTGCCGTCTGTTTCCATTATATGTGACTTATTAAGTTGCATCGGTCAGAACAGATCTTTTGGACTTTAGACACAATGATTATTGCTGTGACTGAGCCTCAGATCCGAGTTGTGAAGTGATCCTGTGGCTTTAGTATGACTGGTCATGTCTAGGGGCACTCAGGTGAGGAGACAGAGTGTGGGAGCCTGGGCAGAGAGGACATGTCAGGGCAGTGACCATGCCTGCAGGCAGGGGGCGTAATGCAGGGGTAGAACAGATGGCAGCACTGGCTGCTATCACAGGGTAGGACAGGGGGAACGAGGAACAATGCTGGAGGAGAAGGAGCTGCACTATGGCAGCACACAGGGAAGAGGGGCAGAATACGGGGGCAAGGAGCACAGAAGTGGGCAAAGGGGTGAAGAGGAGGAGGAGAAGAGTAAGTGAGGGAGGAGGGGAGGAACAGCAGCAGCAACCAGTCACTGACCTGTGGGAGTCTCAGTCTCCAGGGGGAAGCACAGGGGGGCGACCAGGAGCAGCAGTGCCAGCCGGGGGTACATTTTGCTCTTCTCCATCTTTCTGTATTAGTCTAGTCTTCTGCCCCCTGCGGCCCAACCTGCAGGCTCCCCCCTCTCTCAAAACATCCTCCTCTCCCCCCTTTTCATTCCTGCTCCAGCACAGGAAAGTTGCAGAGTGGAGCGGAGTGTCAGACCAGCTCAGTGTATCGGGACTGACGTCATGGACGAGAAGTAAAAAGCGCCCGCACTGCCACCTGCTGGACCCATGGGGAACGTGGAGCAATGGTGCCATCTGCTGGCGGTATTAGGAATCCAGCGCAACAGTTCATCCAAGTTTGTTCTGCACCGGAGGGTGTGTGTAACTACAGGTCCCAGGCTTCGGCTGTGTGCACACGCTGCGGAATCTGCTGCGGATTGATCAGCGTGGATTTTCAAAATCAGACCTGCGGTTAATCAGCGGATTATTCTGTGGTTTTACCATCTCCACAATGGAGGAGATGGTAAACCGCTGCGGAATCCGCAGAAAGAATTGACATGTTTCTGCGGTTTAGAAACTGCAGAAAATCCGCGCTGAAAATTCCGCACCGTCTGCACTGCGTTTTCCATTTCCCATAGGGAATAATGGTATTGTACACCGCAGGGCCAAATCCGCTGCGGAATTGCAGCAGAATCCGCAGCGTGTGCACACAGCCTTCATGGCTGCACAGTGGACACAGGAGCGGATCTGGTCAGTTCACCTTCCGGGTTCCAGCTGGAACTTCTCAGGCATGGTTGTGAGACCTGAAGAAGTCACAGGCACAGTGATGTGGTTCCATCAGATGATTACATCACACATAATAATAATCTTTATTTAGATTGCACCAACATATTCCGCAGCAGGCATACTGAAAAGAATGAAGAAAAAGAATGAACATAGTAACTTATAGGTCCAAAGACATGGAGAGGTATTAGAGATTTCTTATGTATCATGGATATGAAGTGAACGTGATTTATATGTAGACAATTAGGAAATCATCACAGATCCAATATAAACAAGTGTGTATTATATTCCCTGTGCTTTACAGGTGGGGAATGAACATGTAATATATGTAGATAGAGGAATGAACACACATCCCATATATACAGGTGTGTATTATATTAACTGAGCTTTATAGGTGGGGAATAGAGATGAGCGACTTTGCCTTTTTTCGGGTCGAGTCGGGTTTCATGAAACCCGACTTTCTCAAAAGTCGGGTCGAACGAAATCAGCCGATTATCGTGAAAAGTCGAAGGCCGACTGAAACACGAAACCCAATGCAAGTCAATGGGGAAGAAAAGTCGGCAGTGAGTGGAGGACAGGATACACACCTACTGTGCCCATTTCAATGCTAACGACATCAATTCTTATTACTTAAGCTTGTCAATCTTAATTTACTTTATAATAATAGTTATGCATTGAAAACTGGGGGTTATTTGGCTAAAGTTGTGGGGGGGTAGGGCTGGCTCCAGGTTTTCGTGTGGCCCAGGCCAAAGAGTGTCAGTGGGCCCCTTTAACACATACCACAATTCATGATCCTCTGATACGGCAGAGAAATAGCGGTATAGTACAATGAAAAATACTTCACTTCTTACATCACATGACTGATATCCATTTTAAATTCTCCAATAGCTCCAAAAACGGACAGTATATTACTCCATACAGTATTATGGCCACCGCATAGTGCACCATACAGAGTAATGAGGCCCATATATTTCTCCATACGGAATCATTATTCCCATATAATGTTCGATACAGTATATGATGAGCTTCACATAATGCTACAGTATATGTTTGTCCCCATGGATGAAGCTCCACTGTCATATGGGCCCAAATAATGCTCCATACAGTTGTGGCCAAAAGTATTGACACCCCTGCAATTCTGTCAGATAATACTCAGTTTCTTCCTGAAAATGATTGCAAACACAAATTCTTTGGTATTATTATCTTCATTTAATTTGTCTTAAAATGAAAAAACATGAAAGAGAATGAAGCAAAAAGCAAAGCATTGATCATTTCACACAAAACTCCAAAAATGGGCCAGACAAAAGTATTGGCACCCTCAGCCTAATACTTGGTTGCACAACCTTTAGCCAAAATAACTGCGACCAACCGCTTCCGGTAACCATCAATGAGTTTCTTACAATGCTCTGCTGGAATTTTAGACCATTCTTCTTTGGCAAACTACTCCAGGTCCCTGATATTTGAAGGGTGCCTTCTCCAAACTGCCATTTTTAGATCTCTCCACAGGTTTTCTATGGGATTCAGGTCTGGACTCATTGCTGGCCACCTTAGAAGTCTCCAGTGCTTTCTCTCAAACCATTTTCTAGTGCTTTTTGAAGTGTGTTTTGGGTCATTGTCCTGCTGGAAGACTCATGACCTCTGAGGGAGACCCAGCTTTCTCACACTGAGTCCTACATTATGCTGCAAAATTTGTTGGTAGTCTTCAGACTTCATAATGCCATGCACACGGTCAAGCAGTCCAGTGCCAGAGGCGGCAAAGCAACCCCAAAACATCAGGGAACATCCGCCATGTTTGACTGTAGGGACCGTGTTCTTTTCTTTGAATGCCTCTTTTTTTCTCCTGTAAACTCTATGTTCATGCCTTTGCCCAAAAAGCTCTACTTTTGTCTCATCTGACCAGAGAACATTCTTCCAAAACATTTTAGGCTTTTTCAGGAAAGTTTTGGCAAACTCCAGCCTGGCTTTTTTATGTCTTGGGGTAAGAAGTGGGGTCTTCCTGGGTCTCCTACCATACAGTCCCTTTTCATTCAGACGCCGACGGATAGTACGTGTTGACACTGTTGTACCCTCGGACTGCAGGGCAGCTTGAACTTGTTTGGATGTTAGTCGAGGTTCTTTATCCAACATCCGCACAATCTTGCGTTGAAATCTCTTGTCAATTTTTCTTTTCCGTCCACATCTAGGGAGGTTAGCCACAGTGCCATGGGCTTTAAACTTCTTGATGACACTGCGCACGGTAGACACAGGAACATTCAGGTCTTTGGAGATGGACTTGTAGCCTTGAGATTGCTCATGCTTCCTCACAATTTGGTTTCTCAAGTCCTCAGACAGTTCTTTGGTCTTCTTTCTTTTCTCCATGCTCAATGTGGTACACACAAGGACACAGGACAGAGGTTGAGTCAACTTTAATCCATGTCAACTGGCTGCAAGTGTGATTTAGTTATTGTCAACACCTGTTAGGTGCCACAGGTAAGTTACAGGCTCTGTTAATTACACAAATTAGAGAAGCATCACATGATTTTTCGAACAGTGCCAATACTTTTGTCCACCCTCTTTTTTATGTTTGGTGTGGAATTATATCCAATTTGGCTTTAGGACAATTCTTTTTGTGTTTTTTCATTTAAGACAAATTAAGTGAAGATAATAATAACAAAGAATTTGTGCTTGCAATAATTTTCAGGAAGAAACTGAGTATTATCTGACAAAATTGCAATGGTGTCAATACTTTTGGCCACAACTGTATATAATGGGCCCCATTTCTAATGCTCCAGTGCATAAGGGGCCCTGTAAATGCTGCTCCAGTGTCTGATGTCCACCTTTGGAATGCTCCAGTGTATGGTGGGCCTCATATATCATTCTCCAGAGTATAGTGCTCCCAAAAATTGCTGTCCCAACATTGAAAACAATTAAATAAGTCTCCTCGCTAGGGAATCCCTGTACTAGTCTGAACTGCTCGTCGTCCCCATCTTCCATCTCACTGCACTTGGACTGTTTAGACAGAGGGCGTACAGACGTGATGTCATCACGCTCTTTGACCAGAATGTCACTGTCAGGAAACGCGGAAGACGTCACGGCGGTGGAGCAGGGAGAGGTAAGTATTTCAACTTGCAAGTGCTGTGATCCTGAGCAAGCAGTTGGCAACGGCACTGGCACAGGGCCCCTCATAGTACGGCGGTGTGTCTGACGGCGGGTGGAGGGCCCTCCCATCGGCAGAGACACTTTTGCGTACTATGAGGGGCCCTGTGCCAGTGCCGTTGCCCAAGAGTGGGCCCACCCACCTGTCCAGGGCAACGGCACTCGCACGGGTGACCCCAGCCTTGTGGGGGGAGGCAGCCCAGTTAGGGAGGTGGAAAAAATGGCATATGTTGATGTTGGACAATCAGCAGCTGCAAATGGAGTAATTGGAGAAGTCCGCGGAAAAGGAGGACAAAAGCAAGCCATTTTTCTGGCAACCTACGTGTCAGCAGGGGAGGGTGGGACAAAATCCTTTGAAACCCATGCATGGTTCATTTTAATGAAGGTTAGATCATCAACATTTTTGGTCGACAGACAGGTCATGAAACCCCTGTGTCCAACGCCACTTCGGCTGTGTGCACCACAAACACCTCTTCCATTTTGTCCCCTATGGCTCGTGGGAGAAACATCACCGCCGCTGTGTGCTGGGAATGCCTCAAACAAATGGTTTACCAGAGTTGCTTGTTAGCCAATATTAGCTCTAGGTTCTCCTGTGGCATGATGTTTTGGAATTTGCCTTTATAGCGTGGATCCAGGATGCTGGCCAACCAGTAGTCGTCATCGTTCATCATTTTGGCAATGCGGGGGTCCCTTTTTAGGATCTGCAAGGGATAATCAGACATGTGGGCCAATGTTCCAGGTGTCAATGATGCACTGCGAGTGCTGGGTGTAGGAGCACTTTCTGGCAAATCAACATCCCTCCAGTCACGCACAAACCCTGTACCTGACCTTGCCTCGCCAACATTTTGTCTTGCCCCCTGAGAAGCATCCTCCTCCCCTAAATAATCATCCCCAACATCCTCCTCCTCTTCCTCTTCTTCCTCCACCTCATCCACGAGACTTCCCTGAGCAGACAATGGCTGACTGTCATCAAGGCTTCCCTCCTCCCCTTCCTCCTCGGCTGCAGAGGCCTGCTCCTTAATGTGCGTCAAAGTTTGCATGAGCAGACGCATAAGTGGGATGCTCATGCTTATGATGGCGTCGTCTGCACTTACCAGCCGTGTGCATTCGTCAAAACACTGAAGGACTTTACCAGGGCAGTTTCTAGGGAATTTTGCCAACAGGGCGAACATTGAAAAAGCGCCCCCCCCCGAACATTAACATACACAATGCATAGGACCCCAGATATTAGCACCCCCCCCCCCCCCCTGGATATTACAGTCATGGCCAAAAGTTTTGAGAATGACACAAATATTATATTTTCACATGATCTGCTGGCCTCTGGTTTTTATGTGTGTTTGTCAGATGTTTTTATCACATACAGAAATATAATTGCAATCATATTATGAGTAGCAAAAGGTTATATTGACAGTTAGAATGAGTTAATGCAGCAAGTCAATATTTGCAGTGTTGACCCTTCTTCTTCAGGACCTCAGCAATTCTCCCTGGCATGCTCTCAATCAACTTCTGGATCAAATCCTGACTGATAGCAGTCCATTCTTGCAAAATCAATGCTTTTATTTTGTCTGAATTTGAAGGTTTTTGTTTGTCCACCCGTCTCTTGATGATTGACCACAAGTTCTCAATGGGATTAAGATCTGGGGAGTTTCCAGGCCATGGTCCCAAAATCTCTATGTTTTGTTCCCTGAGCCATTTAGTTATCACCTTTGCTTTATGGCAAGGTGCTCCATCATGTTGAAAAAGGCATTGTTGATCGCCAAACTGCTCTTGGACGGTTGGGAGAAGTTGCTCTTGGAAGACATTCTGGTACCATTCTTTACTCATGGCTGTGTTTTTAGGCAAGACTGAGAGAGAGCCCATTCCCTTGGCTGAGAAGCCACCCCACACATGAATGGTTTCAGGATGCTTGACAGTTGGCATGAGACAAGACTGATGGTAGCGCTCACCTGGGCTTCTCCGAATAAGCCGTTTTCCAGATGTCCCAAACAATCGAAAAGGGGATTCATCAGAGAAAATGACTTTACCCCAGTCCTCAGCAGTCCACTCCCTGTACCTCTTGCAGAATATCAGTCTGTCCATGATGTTTTTCCTGGAGAGAAGTGGCTTCTTTGCTGCCCTCCTTGAGACCAGGCCTTGCTCCAAGAGTCTCCGCCTCACAGTGCATGCAGATGCACTCACACCTGTCTGCTGCCATTCCTGAGCAAGCTCTGCACTGCTGGTAGCCCGATCCGCAGCTGAAACACTTTTAAGAGACGGTCCTGGCGCTTGCTGGTCTTTCTTGGGCACCCTGGAGCCTTTTTGGCAACAAGGGAACCTCTCTCCTTGAAGTTCTTGATGATGCGATAGATTGTTGACTGAGGTGCAATCTTTCTAGCTGCGATACTCTTGCCTGTTAGGCCATTTTTGTGCAGTGCAATGATGACTGCACGTGTTCCTTTAGAGATAACCATGGTTAACAGAAGAGAAACAATGATGCCAAGCACCAGCCTCCTTTTAAAGTGTCCAGTGGTGTCATTCTTGCTTAATCATGACAGATTGATCTCCAGCCCTGTCCTCATCAACACCCACAACTGTGTTAATGGAGCAATCACTGAAACGATGTTAGCTGGTCCTTTTAAGGCAGGGCTGCAATGCTGTTGAAATGTGTTTTGGGGGATAAAGTTCATTTTCTAGGCAAATATTGACTTTGCAAGTAATTGCTGTTAAGCTGAATACTCTTTATAACATTCTGGAGTATATGCAAATTGCCATTAGAAAAAATGAAGCAGTAGACTTTGTAAAAATTAATATTTGTGTCATTCTCAAAACTTTTGGCCATGACTGTACACACACACAGTGCTAAGTACCCCAGATATCCATTCCCCCCCAACCCCCGATATTATACACACACAGGCTAAGTACCCCAGATATTACCACCAACTGCCACCCCACCGATGTTACACACACACACAAACAGAAGGCTAAGCACCACAGATATTACCACAAAATCTTCCCCCCGCCCCGCTATAGTATAGCAAACACAAACAGTAGGGTAAGCACTCGAGATATTGCCTTCAAACACCCCCCACCCCCCGATATTACACACAAAGACAGCAGGCTAAGCACCACAGATACTGCCACCAAACAACCCCCCAATATTACACACAAAGACAGCAGGCTAAGCACCCCAGATATTGTCACAAGTTCAACCCCCCCAATATTACACAAAAAAACAGCAGGCTATGCACCACAGATATTACCACAAAATCCCCTCCCCCCAATATAACAAACACAAACAGCAGGGTAAGCACCCCAGATATTGCCCCCAAACCCCCCCCCCCAATATTACACACAAAGACAGCAGGCTAAGCACCCCAGATATTGCCACAAGTTCAACCCCCCCAATATTACACAAAAAAACAGCAGGCTATGCACTACAGATATTACCACAAAATCCCCTCCCCCCAATATAACACACACAAACAGCAGGATAAGCACCCCAGATATTGCCCCCAAACTCCCCCCCCCAATATTACACACAAAGACAGCAGGCTAAGCACCCCAGATATTGCCACAAGTTCAACCCCCCAATATTACACAAAAAAACAGCAGGCTATGCACCACAGATATTACCACAAAATCCCCCCCCCCAATATAACAAACACAAACAGCAGGGTAAGCACCCCAGATATTGCCCCCAAACTCCGCCCCCCCAATATTACACACAAAGATAGCAGGCTAAGTACCCCAGATATTGCCAGTGCCAGCCCACAACCCTCCCCCATATTACACAAAAAAACAGCAGGCTAAGCTAAGCACCTGCACCACAGATACTCCCAGCAAACAACCCCCCGATATTACAAGCAAAAACATCAGGCTAAGCACCCCAGATCATGCCACAAAATACCGCAATAATTATACCTCAATCCGGGCCAGGCACGGATATAGCAGCAAAGACCCTGAATCCAAACAGCAGCAATCAGGCAGCGTCCGTCTCTCACTATCCTTCCTGTGTGAGAGCGTGGGGGCGTTCCTCGGCCAGTCGCAGAAGCAGAGGAGCTCAGAAGCAGGCAAGTGAGTTATAGGAGTGAGTGTGATGTCACTCACTTACACTATCTCCGTGCGCCGCGCCCTGCTGGCTGAGCCTGTCACTGTGAATGATTATTTTCTGCCGGCTGTTTCACTTCAGGGAGGGGGGTTATCGCGCGCCTGCCTGGGCTTGTAGGCAGGGCCAGCTCCAGGTTTTTGAGGGCCCCCGGGCGAAAAAGTCTCAGTGGCCCCCCCCTTAACACATACCACGATTCATGCCGTGTGACATCCGTGGTGACGGCCAAAAACGGACTTGTCTCCGTGTGGATCACACGGCCACGCATGTGATCCACACGGACACTCACTCTGTGGCAAAACACGTTCATGTGAAGGAGGATACTGATTAGTAGTGTACGCATGAATGAAAGAAGAGAGAGAGAGAAAGAACAAAGAGAGAAAGAAAGAAAGAAAGAGGGGAAATAAAGAACAGAGAAAGAAAGAAAGGAAGAACAGAGAGAGAAAGAAAGAAAGAAAGAACAGAGAAAGAAAGAGAAAGAAAGAAAGAAGGGA
The DNA here is from genome assembly GCF_039654945.1 of Dendrobates tinctorius. Lineage (NCBI taxonomy): Eukaryota > Metazoa > Chordata > Amphibia > Anura > Dendrobatidae > Dendrobates > Dendrobates tinctorius. The sequence goes on from NW_027361683.1 coordinate 33,943,820, forward strand.
AATAAAGAACAGAGAGAAAGAAAGGAAGAACAGAGAGAGAAAGATAAATAAAAGAACAGAGAGTAAGAGAAAGAAAGAGGGGAAAGAAAAAGAACAAAGAAAGAAAGAAGGACAGAAAAAAAGAACAGAGAGAGAAAGAAAGAAAGAGAAAGAAAGAGGGGAAAAAAAGAACAGAGGGAGAGAGAAAAAAGAGGGGAAAGAAAGAATGGAGAAAGAAAGAAAGAACAGAGAGAGAAAAAGAGTCGACAGAAAAAAATAGCAGGGAGAGAGAGAGAAAAAGAAGGAGGGGAAAGAAAGAAAGAACAGAGAGGAAGAGAGAAAAAGAAAGAGGGGAAAGAACAGAGAAAGAAAGAGGGGAAAGAAAGACCAGAGAGAGAGAAAGAAAGAGAGGAAAGAGAGAACAGACAGAGAGAGAAAGAAAGAACAGAGACAGAAAGAAGGAAAGAAAGAAAGAGAACAGAGAGAGAGAAAAAAAAGATTAGAGAGAAAGAACAGAGAGAGAAAGAAACAGAGAAAGAAAAATTCTATAAAGATACTATAGCAACCCAGCTCCCATTGTAGTGCCCACCTGAGCCTCCTGGTGCAGGACATATCATGATCCGCTCACATGGCCAACATCCCCGATTCCAAAGCGATCCTGCTGTCCGCTCTGTCAGAGGAGGACACAGTGATGGATATGAAGCATTCCCTGAAGTGCCTCCATGGTTCCGTCACAATCCCCTACTGAAATTACCTAATTTCTGGTCAGCTTCCAGCACGTCACTTCCGGTAGAATGTTACGTGCGAGTTTTAAATTGCTCATTGGGGCTCCGCTGTGTACTCCTGTGTCCCGCGGGGAAAGTAAGCTCCCGGCTGGGGCAGTCTCTCTCTCAAAATCGGGACTGTCTGGCTGGATCCGGGACGTTTGGGACTCGGGAGGTATAAATGCTCGCCACCATACACCTCGTACATGCATGGCTCCGCTTTGTACGCGTCGTACACACACGGCTCCGCTCCGTACACCTTGTACACACGTGGCTTCACTCCATACACCCCTGGCTCTGCTCCGCTCCATAAACACACGGCTTAGCTCCGTACACACAGGGCTCCGTTCCGTACACCTCGTACACACACGGCTTCGCTCCGTACACCTTGTACACACACGGCTTCGCTCCGTACACCTTGTACACAGACGGCTTCGCTCCGTACACCTCGTACACACGGCTCCACTCCGTACACCTCGTATACACACGGCCCTGCTCCGTACACCTTGTAAACCCCTCCTGACCCCACCAAAGAACACACACGGCTCTGCTACATCCACCTTGTAAACCCCTCCTGACCCCACACAAGTACACACACGGCTCTGCTACATCCACCTTGTAAAACCCCTCCTGACCCTACACAGGTACACACACGGCTCTGCTACATCCACCTTGTAAACCCCTCCTGACCCCACACAAGTACACACACGGCTCTGCTACATCCACCTTGTAAAACCCCTCCTCCTGACCCCACACAAGTACACACACGGCTCTGCTACATCCACCTTGTAAAACCCCTCCTGACCCTACACAGGTACACACACGGCTCTGCTACATCCAACTTGTAAACCCCTCCTGACCCCACACAAGTACACACACGGCTCTGCTACATCCACCTTGTAAAACCCCTCCTCCTGACCCCACACAAGTACACACACGGCTCTGCTACATCCACCTTGTAAACCCCTCCTGACTCCACTGTCCCACACATAAACGTTACCTCATGCATCAAGACCAGCACCATAATGACAAGTGACCAGCACAGCAGAGTCCTGCAGCCACCCTGATCATGTGACCCCTGACTCCTCCCCTCCTGTGACCTCATCACAGGTCCTGTGCAGGTCCTGTGCTGGCGCCGCACACAAGACTACAGCCGAAGGAAGCGATGATCATTGCTGGCTGTAAGGAGCTGCAGTCATTGCGTGGGTCCCTCGTGGAGGGCGCAGGATGGGGTCAGTACATGGGGGGCGTGGCGGTGGCCGGCGGGTATCCCAGACAGCGTGAGAGGGCCCTCCCATCTCGCCAGGGCCCCGGCAGTTGCCCGGGTGCTGACGCCAGCCCTGCTAGGGAGACAGACACAGACAGCTAGGCACAAGGCAGGTGCCCCCTGGCTTGGGTGGCGCCCCGGGCGATCGCACCCCCGTCCCCCCCTAAAAACGGCCCTGGACTTTAGAGAGGTCTTTCAGCTTCAACCACTGCACACCAGACAACTCCATGTCTGCCCGCAACCCGCCTGACCGTGTATCCTCCCACAAATGAATTACAGCCTGCCACTGTTCGCACAGCCTCTGAACCATGTGCAGAGTGGAGTTCCATCTTGTTGCAACGTCGATAATTAGGCGGTGCTTGGGAAGGTGGAGCAATCGCTGTAGCTTCTGCATACGACTGGAGTATATGGGCGACCAGCGGATGTGCGAGCACAGTCTTCGCACCTTATGGAGCAGGGCTGTTAACTCCAGATAATTATTGAGGAAGCACAGCACCACCAGGTTCAAGGTGTGAGCCAGGCAAGGTATGTGTCTGAGTTTTGAAAGGGCTATGGCTGCCACAAAATTCTGGCCGTTATCACTAACTACCTTGCCTGCCTCAAGATGTAGACTGCCCAGCCATGACTCAGTTTGTCGCTGCAAGTAGTCGGCCAGTACCTCCGCGCTGTGTCTGTTGTCGCCCAAACACATCATCTTCAACACAGCCTGCTGACGCTTAACACTAACTGTTCGATAGTGGGACACCTTTTGTGCAACACTGGCAGCTGCGGATGGAGTGCTCGTGCGACTGCTCTCTGTGGACGAGCTTTCGCTTCTGGAGGAGGTGGAGGAGGGTCGAACGCCTACAGCCAACTGTTTCCTATACCGTTGGCTAGGCAGCACTGTCCCACCGCCACTGTCCCCTGTGGACCCTGCATCCACCACATTAACCCAGTGCGCAGTGATGGACACGTAACAGCCCTGGCCATGACTACTGGACCATGCATCTGTTGTGAGGTGCACCTTTCCACTCACTGATTGCTTGAGTGCATGGACAATGCAGTCTTTTACATGCACGTGGAGGGCTGGGATGGCATTTCGCGAAAAGAAGTGCCGACTGGGTAGGTCATAGCATGGTACTGCGTAGGCCATGAGCTCGCGGAAAGCTTTGCTTTCAACCAACTGGTAGGGCATCATCTCTAACCAGATTAGTTTGGGAATGTGGGTTTTCAAAGCAAGTGTACGCGGATGAGAGGATGAGTACTTTCTTGTCCTACTCAGAGTCTCTGGTACGGTGAGCTGGACTTGAGAGCTGCATATGGTGGAACTAGTGGTGGACATGGCGGACTGAGAGAGGGTTGGTGATGGTGATGGTGTTGGTGGTGTTGCTGATGGCCTAGATTCAGTCTTTCGTAGCAATAACATTGTGATTCTATGACTGATTTGCCCTTGCGACGACACCTCAACATTTGCTGCTGGTGGTGTGCTAACCGGTGTTCTTACAGTGGGGGAAGCGATGTAGCATTGCTGACTACCTTCATTTGGAGCAGGTGCACATGTGGTACGTGAGGTTTGGTAGTCCGTCCACGCCTGCAAGTGCATGGTGGTTAAATGTCTTAGCATGCAACTGGTATTCAAATTTTTCAGATTTTTCCCTCGGCTAAAGGTCTTTGGGCACTTCTTACAGATAACTTTTGCCTGATCATTAGGATTTTGTTCAAAAAAGTGTCACACTGCACTCTTCCTACTATGGAAGACATTTTGAGGCCTTGCACACTGTGCTAATTTGACCGTCTGGCCAAGCTGTCCTGCAACTCTTTTGGTTTTTGTAACCCGTTTTTGGACTGCTATGGTCCTGCCAGATAACAGCTGTTGAGATGTCGTTGCCTGCTGCAGATCCTCCTCCTTCTCTTCTGAGCTATTGGCAGCGGCACCCTCTTGCCCCAATGGATGCCAATCTGGGTCAACAACTGGGTCATCCATCACCTCCTCTTCAATTTCATGTGCACCTTCCTCTGTGTCACCGTGTAAGGTGGTATAGTATGCGGGAAGGGGCACCTGAGTTTCATCAGGGTCTGATTCTGCCTCAGTACACTGCGAGGACAATGTAGTGCTCTGAGTGAATGTACCAGCAGAAAAATCTAGCAGTGGCTGTGCATCAGTGCACTCCATGTCAGATTCATCTTGGCCTGGGTAATTCACCATTTCACTTGATAATCCAGGCATGGTATGTGAAAACAGCTCCATGGAGTAATCATTAGTATGGCCTGCGTCATCCTTCAATCTTGGTTGGGGTGAAGGACACGAGGAAAGGTGTGGTTCATGAACATGAGCCTCCAATGACGACTCAGTGCTTTTATTTTTTACAACTTCAGAAGAGGAGGCGATAGAGCTGGAGGCTGAGTCAGCAATGTAAGACAAAACTTTTTCCTGAAGCTCTGGCTTTAAAAGCGGTTTGCCAACTCCTAGAAAACTAAGCCTTCGAGGCCTTGTGGAGCCAGACGATGACGCAGGCTCAACACCTCCTGCATTCGGTCCTATTTTGTTTTTGCCACTACCATCAGATCCACCACCAACACCATCATTACCAGCTGCCAACCCCCACCCAATTCCATGGCCTCTTCCACCAGCCTTCCTCATTTTTGGTAGAAATGTAGACAAAATCCAACAAACTATATAGTAATGTAAAACAAGGTACAAGGTGTCTATAGGACAGGGGAGATTTTGAATTTCTGCACACACTTGTGGACACTGGACACTTTTGGATTGTGTGAGGCCCACTGAATATCACAGCGCTATGTCACAGGCTCGATGTCGCAGGTGTGAAAAATGTCACTAGAGGATAATGGAGATTTTGAATTTCTGCACACACTTGTGGACACTGGACACTTTTGGATTGTGTGAGGCCCACTGAATATCACAGCGCTATGTCACAGGCTCGATGTCGCAGGTGTGAAAAATGTCACTAGAGGATAACGGAGATTTTGAATTTCTGCACACACTTGTGGACATTGGACACTTTTGGATTGTGTGAGGCCCACTGAATATCACAGCGCTATGTCACAGGCTCGATGTCGCAGGTGTGAAAAATGTCACTAGAGGATAACGGAGATTTTGAATTTCTGCACACACTTGTGGACACTGGACACTTTTGGATTGTGTGAGGCCCACTGAATATCACAGCGCTATGTCACAGGCTCGATGTCGCAGGTATGAAAAATGTCACTAGAGGATAACGGAGATTTTGAATTTCTGAACACACTTGTGGACACTGGACACTTTTGGATTGTGTGAGGCCCACTGACTATCACAGCGCTATCTCACAGGCTTGATGTCGCAGGTGTGAAAAATGTCACTAGAGGATAACAGAGATTTTGAATTTCTGCACACACTTGTGGACACTGGACACTTTTGGATTGTGTGAGGCCCAGTGAATATCACAGTGCTATGTCACAGGCAGAAATTGGCTAGTGTATGACAAACTACAAGGTGTATATAGAATTGGGCAGAATAGGAATTTCCCTAGAGTGTAGGTCTGTAAGAACGGAACAAGTCCTCGACTTATCCTTACAGAGCGACACACAGATAGCTTCACTGTGGCCGTGATAACAGCCGTTACATGGTACTGAGAGAGGAGCGTGCACGTACACGGCTGTCCGGTGTACGTAAAATTGTCAAGCTCCGTGTTTTTTAAGTATACGGACTGACACATGCTGTCTCTCTATAGTTTTGAATGTGATCAAACAGCAAATATATTTAACTGTTTGAAAACTAGACAAAACTAGAAGGTGCAGGTCTGTAAGAACGGAACATGTCCTCGACTTATCCTTACAGAGCGACACACAGATAGCTTCACTGTGGCCGTGATAACGGCCGTTACACGGTACTGAGATAGGAGCTGTAACGTTTTTAGGTAAAACTACGTCAGAGAGTGGACCCTCTGGATCGCGGATCCGGAGCCCCTGGGCCGAGCACGCCAGGTGAAGACCGACCCCTATACAGGGATCGTTTGGGGCAGGACCACAGAGGACGGAGGCGCGACAGCCGGAACCAAGAGGGACGGCTCCATGGACATAAGGGGCCTCGGAAGACGGAGGGCTGAGATACGACCAGGGACCAGAGGCACAGAGGAAAACACAATACGGGGGTACGGCAAGAGGACAGGCCTGGGCTGACTGGAGACAGAGGAGAGGAGCACAGAGGATAGCAGGGAAGCAGCGCCTGGACAGACTGGGGGGAGCAAGGAAAACGAGGCCGAGGACGGCAGAGGGGAAGAGCCTGGAGGGCCTGGAGGAGAACAAGGCAGAGGACGGAAGGACTACAGGAGTACTGTAGCGGCCAGAGGGTGCAGAAGCTACACGATCATCAGGCGTCCTCCTAACAGCGAGGACGCCTGAAGTATACTAACCCCCGGAAGTCCGTCCACCAGTCCAGCCCCTCAGCGCCGCCCACCGCTGGAGGGAGAGAGCGGGAGGGGGTGTGCGCGTGGCAGGGGGCGGGTGCCAGGAGCCGCAGTGAGGGCGAATGTGGGACGGGCGCGCGCCCGGACGGGGGCGCACAGGTAAGGGGACGCTGCGGCGTGCGCTGCCGCTGGAGGGGCATCGGCGGGCATAGCCGCCGATGTCACAGGAGCGTGCACGTACACGGCTGTCCGGTGTACGTAAAATTGTCAAGCTCCGTGTTTCTTAAGTATACGGACTGACACACGCTGTCTCTCTATAGTTTTGAATGTGATCAAACAGCAAATATATTTAACTGTTTGAAAACTAGACAAAACTAGAAGGTGCAGGTCTGCAAGAACGGAACATGTCCTCGACTTATCCTTACAGAGCGACACACAGATAGCTTCACTGTGGCCGTGATAACAGCCGTTACACGGTACTGAGAGAGGAGCGTGCACGTACACGGCTGTCCGGTGTACGTAAAATTGTCAAGCTCTGTGTTTTTTAAGTATACGGACTGACACATGCTGTCTATAGTTTTGAATGTGATCAAACAGCAAATATATTTACCGTATATACTCGAATATAAGTCGAGATTTTCAGCCCAAAAAATTGGGCTGAAAGTCCCCCTCTCGACTTATATTCGAGTCATATACAAAGGGGTCGGAGGGGGCGGATGTGTCAGGTCATACTTACCCGTCCTGACGCTGTCTTGAGCCCCCAGCTTCTCCCCGTGCTCTCTCTTCCTGCCTTCAGCGGTCACGTGGTGCCGCTCATTAAAACTCATCAATATGCGCATATTCATGAGTTTTAATGAGCGGCACCACGTGACCGCTGAAGGCAGGAAGAGAGAGCGCGGAGAAGCTGGGGGCTCAAGACAGCGTCAGGACGGGTAAGTATAGCGATACTCACCTGTCCTGCGTCCATGGCTGCTTGCTGCTGTCTGTCATCGGTCAGTGACTTCAGACAGCAGAGGGCGTGGTGACGTGGTTAATGCGCGCCGCGCCCCCTGCAGTCTGAACGTCACTGACTGATGACGTGCAGATAGCGGTGAGCAGCCATGGACGCAGGACAGGTGAGAATCTGACACCCAGCGACGGAGAGGTGAGTATGTCATTTTTTTTATTTTTACATGCAGCAGCAGCAGCGGCAGCACATGGGGGAATAATCTAAGGAGCTTCTTATGGGGGCAGCATATGGGGGAACAATATGGAGCTTCTTGTGGGGGCAGTATATGGGGGAACAATATGGAGCTTCTTGTGGGGGCAGTATATGGGGGAACAATATGGAGCTTCTTATGGGGGCAGCATATGGGGGAACAATATGGAGCTTCTTGTGGGGGCAGCATATGAGGGAACAATATATGGAGCTTCTTATGGGGGGGCAGCATATGGGGGAATAATCTGGAGCTTCTTGTGGTGGCAGCATATGAAGGAACAATCTATGGAGCTTCTTATGGGAGCAGCATATGGGGGGAATAATCTATGGAGTTTCTTCTGAGGACACCATATAGGGGAATAATCTATGGAGCATTTCCCACCCTAGACTTATACTCGAGTCAATAAGTTCTCCCAGTTTTTTGTGGCAAAATTAGGGGGGTTGACTTATACTCGGATCGACTTATACTCGAGTATATACGGTAACTGTTTGAAAGCTAGACAAAACTAGAAGGTGCAGGTCTGTAAGAACGGAACATGTCCTCGACTTATCCTTACAGAGTGACACACAGATAGCTTCACTGTGGCTGTGATAACAGCCGTTACATGGTACTGTGTGAGGAGTGTGCACCGCTGTATGGTGTGAAAAAATGCACGCTCAGTACCTCACCAGGACAAAAAAAAAATATTGGGATTGCTTTTAAAAAAGCAGTTTGCAGAGCAGTGGGTAAACAGCAATGCAGCTGTCAGGAAGCCTTAGAAGGCAGCCTAACAACCAACACAGCTGATCCAGCAAAATATAGCCTCCACTTGCACTGCACACACAGTGACTGGTGTGTTGTACAGGCAAAATCGCTAGCAGCAGAAGCAGTTTTTGGTGTCTTCTTCCCTGCCTAACGCTCTCCCTACAAAATCATCATCAGCAGCAGCAGCAACTCTCCCTATTCTGAGATCAGCATGAGTAACATGGCGGTCGGCGTGCACGCCCTTTTATACCCCCTGTGATGCCCACCAAAGCAAGCCAATCACTTGCATGCCCTTCTGAAAGATGGTGGTGATCCCTGCCTATGTCATCACGTTGCCCACAGTGTCCGTGGATCCTGATTGGCTGAAAAAGAGCGCAAAACAAACTTTTGAAACGCGACTTTGGCGCTTAAGTCGCCGACCTTGTGGCCGACCTCATCCTAGGGTCGGGTTTCGTTTCATGAAACCCGACTTTGCCAAAAGTCAGCGACTTTTGAAATTTTTCGACCCGTTTTGCTCAACTCTATTGATAACCCAGGCATAGTATGTGAAAAGAGCTCCATGGAGTAATCTGTAGTGTGGCCTGCCACATCCTTCGCTTTTGGTAGGGGTGAAGGACACAAGGAAAGTTGTTGTTCCTAATCAGGAGCCTCCACTGACGACTCAGTGCTTTTAGTTTTTGAAACTTCAGAAGAGGAGGCGAGAGCGCTGGAGGCTGTGTCAGCAATGTAAGCCAAAACTTGTTCCTGAAGCTCCGGCTTTAAAAGCGGTTTACCTACTCCCAGAAAAGGGAGCCTTCGAGGCCTTGTGGAGCCAGACGATGACACAGGCTCAACACCTCCTTCCTTAGGTGATATTGTGCTTTTGCCACTACCAACAGATGCACCACCAACACCACCACCATCAGGACCAGCTGGCCACCCCCGCCCACTTCCATGGCCTCTTCCAACATGCTTCCTCATTTTTGTGAAAATGTACCCAAAATACCACCAGCTATATGGTACTGTAAAACAAGGTAGAAGGTGTATATAGTATTGGTGAGAATTTGAATCTCACTAGAGATTTGAGGACGCTGAACTATTGTCTCAGGCCCAGTAGAGATTACACCTCAATGTAACAGGCTGAAATTGGATGGTGTATGACAAGGCAGAGGGTGTATGCAGTATTGGTGAGAATTTGAACCTCACTAGAGATTTGAGGATGCTGAACTATTGTCTCAGGCCCAGTAGAGATTACACCTCAATTACAGGCTAAAATTGGATGGTGTATGACAAGGTGGAGGGTGTATATAGTATTGGGGAGAATTTGGATCTCACTAGAGATTTGAGGACGCTGAACTATTGTCTCAGGCCCAGTAGAGATTACAACTCAATGTAACAGGCTGAAATTGGATGGTGTATGACAAGGTGGAGGGTGTATATAGTATTGGTGAGAATTTGAATCTCCCTAGAGATTTTAGGAGGCTGACAATGATGCTCTCAGTCCAAGTATGGACGCAGGCAGCCTAATAAGCAGGACTGCTGCACACAAATGGGTGGAAAAATGAACGCTTGGTAACTGTGCAGAAAAGAGGAAGAAAAGTATTTTTGCTTTTAAAAAAGCAGTTTGCACAGCAGTGTGTAAACAGCAATGCAGCTATCAGGGAGCCTTATAAGGCAGCCTAATAACCAACAGAGCTGATGTACAAAAATATAGCCTCCCCTGTCACTGCACACAAACTGTTGTGTTGTACAGTGGAAATCACTAACAGCAGAAGCAGTTTTTTGGTTCTTCTTCCCTGCCTAACGCTCTCCCTTATTCTGAATCAGCAGCAGCAACCTCTCCCTAATGCTAAGATCGGCAGAAGTAAGATGGCGGTCGGTGTGCACGCCCTTTTATAGCCCCTGTGACGCCACACAAAGCCAGCCAATCACTTGCATGCCCTTCTCAAAGATGTTGGTGACCGATGCCTAGGTCATCGCTTTGCCCACAGTGTGCGTCCTCCATCATTGGCTGAAAAAGGGCGCTGGAAGCATCATTTGAAACGCGACTTTGGAGTTCAGGTCGCCGACCTCGTGGCCGACCTCATGCTATGGTCGGGTTTCATTTCATGAAACCCGACTTCAGCGAAAGTCGCCGACTTTTGAATTTGACCGACCCGTTTCGCTCAACTCTAACCGTAAGAAATGACTTTGCAATCCGTATGCAATGCATATTCAACAGCATCTTTTACATACAGTAATTCTCTATGTAATTAAAAGCTACTGTAGGTTACAAACTAATAAAGTAATCTTATATACAGATATACAGTAGATAGAAATTAGACATATAATAGGTAGATAGATTGTTAGATATCCTGTAGATATATGTCACAAGGCCCCTACATATAATAATCTAGCCACTCATAAACCTGGTTTTCCTTGTAATCATTGATATCACATTGGAACTTGCTTTTTTTTGCAAATGATGATTGTGTTTTCCAGTTTGGCAATGGATTGATTTATATTTGAAAGTGACTCATCATATTTATCAACTTTCTTTTGCTCCAGACTGTTTTCAAGAGCAGCAATATCTGACTGTATTTCCTTCCATTTCTCTTGCTCCTGTCTCATAATCAATCGCATTAGATTCATGGAACAATCTGAGAGAATCTGATTTCATTCCTTCACAAATTCACACTCCTCATATGGGAGGGTGATGTATCTGCCATACCGTAATTTGTCAAAGGGCTTATATTCACTTGCGAGAAACTCGCACGATTATGGTGTGCGTCTCTCACATGAAAACCTGGCACTGCTGTTGGCACTGGGACCGGAGCGTGCGGCTACATGTATTTCTATGCAGCCGCACGCTCCGGTCCGAATGCCGGTTTTCATGTGAGAGACGCGCACAAGAATCGTGCGAGTTTCTCGCAAGTGAGTATAAGCCCAAATACTTCAATTCTAATCAATTTGACTTGCGTTTTACACATGTGGTTAATCCTTCTACCATTTCATCTTTAGATCTGCAATTAAAGGAAGTAGTGGGTCAGCCCATAGAGACTTCGACTTTCTGTAAACCTTTTGTATCTGGCAACAGCATTCTACATGCAAACAGAAGCCACCCCTTTCACACAATAAAATCGGTGCCGGTGGGTGAGTTGACACACATAACCAGGAATTGCAGTAATGAATTCAGATTGGAGCAGGAGGTTAGTCAGTGCTGTGATAAGTTACAGAAAAGAGGTTATCCTAAATGGACCCTAAATAGAGCCTGTAAAATGGTGCAGAGCAAATCTCGCCAGGCTCTTATCACTCCACGCCATGGTGCTGAGAAATCTCTGAAGTCCAAACCTGTTTTTTCTACCCCTTACAGCTTAACCAGATCAAAACAATTGTCAAAAACATATTCCGATTTTATTTGAAGATCCCACTTTGTCCTCAATTTTTGCCCCTGGTTGTCATATTGTCGCTAGGAGAGCTGCCACGGTTGGCAACATTGTCTCTCCTAGTTTTTTTCAATCCCACAAAAAAAATCACACTTGGCTAAACTGTCCAGGTTTTTTCAAATGTGGGGGCACCCGATGTAGAAAGTGTTCACCTGCAGCAGTTACTGATGTTTTTTGGGATCATCAAAATCAGAAAGAAGTCAAAATACAACATTACATTAACTGTAATTCTAAATATGTGGTATATGTAATCACTTGTATTGAATGTAATTTGAATTATGTTGGGTGTACCACTCGCAATTTAAAAACTAGAATATCAGAGCATATAAATGATGTCATCTCTCCCTTTAGTTTGAATCGCACGGTTTCTGCGGTGTCTAAACACTTCATTAATCATCATCACAGGAGTACTAACAAAATGAAAGTTACTGGTATTGAGCGATTGTTGAAAAAACCAAGAGGAGGTGACATCAAACGAATGCTTATGATCAGGGAAGCCTACTGGATCTTTCGTTTAGGATTGTGCTATCCTACGTGATTAAATACCGGCAAGGAACTAATGTTCCACTATCGAGAATTAATTGTTATTATGTGCATTATTATTATTTTTTTTTTTTTACAAATTTTTTTTTGTTCATCTTGTTTTGATCGCTGTCAGCTGTAATTATGCCTATTGTAATTTTCCCAGATTTGGTTTTATTATTGCTGGGTTTTATGGTCTTCTTTTTTGTTTTCTTTTTTTTTTTTACACATGCATGTGATTTTAGTCAATCGTGTTAAGCATCATCTGTTGAGTGAATACCTTCTAGTTGGTCATCAATGGTATAAATTCCATGGAGGTTTTAGTACGTGTAGCTTGAGAAAGGACACATCGTGTTTGAAATGCGTAACCATTTATCATGTTACATCATGTCTGTCATCATCTTTCTTTTTAATTTTGATAAATAAAATTAAATTTTATAAGAAGCTGGAACAACACCTATCTTTTTTAATAATCTAGTTGGGATAAGCGAGAACTAAAATGCTCAGGTGCTTGTTGCTTGAACTGGCATGCTCGTTTCTAGTAACGAGTATAATGGGAGTCAATGGGAAAGCTGAGATTTCTCCAGCAGACCCAACAAGGAGGTCTGGTGGGCAGTGGAAATGTTAGAATGGATGTGAAAAGTGCTAAATGGAAGGAGAACATCATAGGGAAGACACCAGGAAGCATCTCTGACTTCCAGATCACTGCTGAGAACAATTTTGTCAAACTTTTACTCCACTTTAAGGAGTGACAATAAAACATTCCAAACCCACAAGAAATTTCATTTTACAGGAAAAAAAGTGTTAAGAAACATCATTTCCTGACTATTGACTTGTATAGAAGGCAAAATGTAAAAAGGTTGTAAAAACTTTATAATTTAAGTAAACCAAAATGTTTATTTTATAACAAAGATTGGAAATTTCAGTTTAATTTATGAAGGAAGCAAGTGGAGCGCCCCCCGGGCCGGGGCTATCGGGGAGATCGGCACCGAGCCCGTTGATCTCAATGAGGGTTGTCACGGAAGCTGTGACCCGGCCGTGGCCCTGGGGCTCCATGGCAAAAGGGGTGAAAGAACAATGAAGTAGAATTGATGAATAGCTTGTGACGCCACCTGTGGTGCTCGGCAAGGGGGATGTTAAGCCGACGCTGCATGCAGATCCTCTGGGACTGGTTGTGTGTTGCAGCCAAGATAGTGAAGCTCCCGACAGGTGGAGCTGTAGTCCCAGGGCAGTGTGGACACTGATACCCAGATTTAGCGGTACTAGGTGTGTTGGCGCAGGAATGAATGGAGGACACTGGGGCTTGTAGTTCCAAAGCTTTACTCACAGTCTGTAGTACACACAGGTGCCTGCCTCTGTGCCGTGTCCTCTGGGTCAGGGACTCAGTCAACCTCCAGGTCAGATGGAATGCTCCCTTCCAACACTCTGCCAACATGTACCTTTCTGAACGTCTCCTCTTATAGCGCCCTTTAGTGTGAAGATCTCCTAGTACTGAGTTACACTGGAGTTCCTCCTAACAGATGTTCCCAAGAACTCTACTTGTACGGCAGACAGCTGTAGCCTGCTTCGGGGACTCCTTACTCCTGAATCCCGGCTCACTATCAATGTTGCTGTTGTGCCCCCAAGTCTTAGATGGGAGTAGTGCATTTACAGCCCACTACTCCACCGGTGGCTGTTGCAGAACCATTAGTGTCTATACAACCTCGGGGACCGGGCCCCGGCCTTGCGCTTAGAACTTCTAGGCAGGGTTCTTCCTCTAACCCACGTCCTCTGTTCCCTTTTACTCTTACGTTCCGTACTAGTCTTTCCTTCTTATGGAAGATCAGGCTTCTGTTCAACGTCTTTCTCCTTCTTTCCTTTCCTGTGCCAGCTGGTTCAGATCACTGAGGCAGCTGCAGCACTCCTTCCTCCATCCCTCTCTCAGGGATCTTCTCTCCTCACTCCTCTCTGAGTGAGTCCCCGACTGACTGACCTGGAATCATACACCTTCCCGCTCTTTTATGTATTCTATACTCCACCCGCCTCCCAGCACGTTTCGTGTTCCAAGCAGGGAGCCACCAAAGGTGCTCTGCTACACTCCAAGCAGGGAGCCACAATGTGGCTTTGCTGAACTACTGTGTTGTGTGGGATGCAGGTGTTAGAGCGTGGTCAGGAGCCTCCAACCTACCTGGATGGTGGGGTACCACACCTCAGGAGGAGGTGCAGTACCTCTGTGGCAACTGAATCCTCAGGGGCGCTACACAAGAACTGCCAAAAATAAGGGACTCAGAGGGACTCAGATACACCCCATATTAGACATAAAGGAGGGCTCATACACATTATGTACAAATTAGTACTCCTAGACTCATAAAGGCTATGAATTTTTAAGGGTTATATACCAAGGGCATGCACTCCAGATCACGGAATAGGGTATGGGTGATCAATATAATACTGATAAGAATATGTGCACACAATGAGCAAAATTTCTGCACTATTTCTGCATGTCATAGCCAGAAAAAGGCAGCTGCAAAAACACAGGTTTTTGGTGTGTTTTTGCAGCGGTTTTGGTGCTTTTTTGCACTTTCTTTTTGGTTGATTTTGAATGAAGTAAGTGGTAAAAAATGCTCGCAAAAATGCACAGAGAATTGACATCCTGCACATTATTTTCTGCACCAAATCTGCAAGTCAAAAATACTTCACGTGTACATGACACCCCAGGTTTCTCATTCACTTTGCTGTCATTAGGTTCTGATTCGGGTTTTGCACCGAAAAAACGTAATAAAAACGCACTCAATCTGTGCACACAGCCTAAAATTTTCAACAAGTTTTTGGAGGCTTATAAAGCAATGAACTGTACCCAACAAGATGCAATACCCTATGGGTGAGCAATATGATAAAAATATATTTGAAGCAAGATTTTGGAGGTTTATATAGCAATGAAATGTACCCAAGAACATGTAACACCCTATGGGTGAGCAATATAATACCAATAAATTTTGAAATTTTTTTTGAGACTTTAATAGCAATGTAATGTACTCAAGAAGATGTAATACCCTATGGATGAGCAATATAATACAGATACATTTAAAGCAAGTTTTTGGAGTCTTTTATAGCAAAGAAATGTACCGAAGAAGAGGTGATAGCTGTAATGGTGCTGCAGTGCAGTACAGCGCAACCTCCACAAGGGGGAGCTGGTGAGGGAAGAGAGATTGCACGAACAGCGCAGCACCACTGAGCAGAAGCACAGGTGCCACCTGATTGTGAAAGAGTGGTCAGACGAGTTGAGTTAGAAATCGAGAGGGAACAAAGTACCAGAGGTCACAGCAATACACGTAGTCAACAACAAGCCAGAAGTCAGAACGAGATGGGAGCAGAGGTATCAAAGACATGAGACAGTTAAACAGGTCAGAAGACAAGCCAAGTCACATACCAAAAGGTCCAAACACAGGGAGCGAACATAAGGCAAGCGGGTTGGCAGGAAAGGGAAGTCATGGGATCAGAGTACATGGGCAGAGGATAAAACACAGCATACAGGGGTCAGCTGCTCTAGCCTGAGAGCATGAACTATCACTGACATTGGTCTGCAGGCCACAGCAGACTGAAAAAGCCCCACAGAACCCAAAGCAAGGCAGAGAAGGTTAACTCCCGCACAACCAGACCGGGGAGAGAATAACAAGAAACAAACCCCAGCCTGGATCATGACAATAGCCTATGGGTGAGCAATATGATACTGATAAATTTGAAACACTATTTTTGAGACTTATAGCAACAAAATGTACCCAAAAACACATAATACTGTATTACTGATAAATGTAACCCAGCAAAATTTTTAAACATTTTTTTTCAGTCTTATATATCACAAAAATGTACCCTAGAACAGGGAATAGTGTATAGGTAAGAAATATGAAGAAAGAAGCAAAATTTTCAAATGCTTTTTTCTACTGTTATATACCATAAAAATGTGAAATAAAGCATGCTTTACTGTATGGATGAGTAATATAATCCTGAATTATTTTTCTATGCTTTTTTAGGTTTTACAAACCACAGTAATTCAACAATAACCGTGTGAAACTGTATGGAGGCGTCATTAAATCCATAACAACATTTTTAACAAAAATATTTTTAATGTGTAATTGATGTACTTATGCAGTCATAAATGGTTTTCAGAAAGTGCAAAGCAAGACAGAAAGTATTACTAGGGCCATCCATAGACTCCTAAAAGGCTACAATGGGCGGGCCTCATTAAATATTGAATACTACAAACCGTTTATGTGCTGCAATCATCTGGTGGTGTGGAAAAGTGTAGGCTGATCCAGGCTTTGTTGATTTTTATGAGAGTGAGCCTGTCTGCATTCTCTGTTGACAGGCGAAAGCACCTGTCTGTGAGGACCCCCTGATGACACTAAAAACCCACTCAGACAATATACTATTGGCATGGCAGCACAACACCTCCAAACCATCTTTAAAAGCTTTTCCCTCCTTGTCAAAGATACCCGGTTATCATGCCATGGGTTCTGGGCTGGTGTCATGAAATTGGCCCACGTCTTCAACAATATACCCCTGCCCCTGTTGTGTGCCTCCCTGGTCTCTCCTCCTTGGATGGGCAAGGAAGCTTGCCCCCCTGCTGCTAGCATTGTCTGATGGGAATTTTTACAACATTTTTTTCACAATGGCTTTCTGGTATAACACCATTTTAGTAGACCTCTCCACCTAAGAAAGAAAAGATGCAAAGTTCTCCTTGGGTCTAGCAGAGTGAACACCCAATACTGTTTTTTTGCCAAAATGAATGTAATGCGAGGGTCGTGGTGTACACAAAGTCAGTCATATATGACTCTCCTCTTCCTCCGTCTCTTCCTCCTCATTCCCATCCTCAGCCCATCCATGTAGGAGAGACGGGACGAAGGATGTGTGGCTAATAGCCTCTGTTGCGCTAGCCACTAGCTACTAGCTACTGTTCCTCATCCTCCTTAGCGTCCACCTCCTCATTGTTACCCAATCCATTTTGAGCAGATGATATGTGGCTGAGTTGGCTACAGTCTCTCTGTCTTATGTCTTCCTCAATTCCCACACAGTCTGCATGCAAAGCTTCATGTTTAATTGTGAGCAGCATCTGTTTAAGTAGGCACAGAAGCGGGATAGTTGCACTGACTATGGCGTTAACGCCGATCACCATCTTTGTGGACTCCTCAAAATCTTGGAGAGACATCCATGCCCACTCTTTAGTTGTTACAGTGGGGCAAAAAAGTATTTAGTCAGTCAGCAATAGTGCAAGTTCCACCACTTAAAAAGATGAGAGGCGTCTGTAATTTACATCATAGGTAGACCTCAACTATGGGAGACAAACTGAGAAAAAAAAATCCAGAAAATCACATTGTCTGTTTTTTTTCATTTTATTTGCATATTATGGTGGAAAATAAGTATTTGGTCAGAAACAAGCAATCAAGATTTCTGGCTCTCACAGACCTGTAACTTCTTCTTTAAGAGTCTCCTCTTTCCTCCACTCATTACCTGTAGTAATGGCACCTGTTTAAACATGTTATCAGTATAAAAAGACACCTGTGCACACCCTCAAACAGTCTGACTCCAAACTCCACTATGGTGAAGACCAAAGAGCTGTCAAAGGACACCAGAAACAAAATTGTAGCCCTGCACCAGGCTGGGAAGACTGAATCTGCAATAGCCAACCAGCTTGGAGTGAAGAAATCAACTGTGGGAGCAATAATTAGAAAATGGAAGACATACAAGACCACTGATAATCTCCCTCGATCTGGTGCTCCACGCAAAATCCCACCCCGTGGGGTCAGAATGATCACAAGAACGGTGCGCAAAAATCCCAGAACCACGCGGGGGGGACCTAGTGAATGAACTGCAGAGAGCTGGGACCAATGTAACAAGGCCTACCATAAGTAACACACTACGCCACCATGGACTCAGATCCTGCAGTGCCAGACGTGTCCCACTGCTTAAGCCTGTACATGTCCGGGCCCATCTGAAGTTTGCTAGAGAGCATTTGGATGATCCAGAGGAGTTTTGGGAGAATGTCCTATGGTCTGATGAAACCAAACTGGAACTGTTTGGTAGAAACACAACTTGTCGTGTTTGGAGGAAAAAGAATACTGAGTTGCATCCATCAAACACCATACCTACTGTAAAGCATGGTGGTGGAAACATCATGCTTTGGGGCTGTTTCTCTGCAAAGGGGCCAGGACGACTGATCCGGGTACATGAAAGAATGAATGGGGCCATGTATCGTGAGATCTTGAGTGCAAACCTCCTTCCATCAGCAAGGGCATTGAAGATGAAACGTGGCTGGGTCTTTCAACATGACAATGATCCAAAGCACACCGCCAGGGCAACGAAGGAGTGGCTTCGTAAGAAGCATTTCAAGGTCCTGGAGTGGCCTAGCCAGTCTCCAGATCTCAACCCTATAGAAAACCTTTGGAGGGAGTTGAAAGTCCGTGTTGCCAAGCGAAAAGCCAAAAACATCACTGCTCTAGAGGAGATCTGCATGGAGGAATGGGCCAACATACCAACAACAGTGTGTGGCAACCTTGTGAAGACTTACAGAAAACGTTTGACCTCTGTCATTGCCAACAAAGGATATATCACAAAGTATTGAGATGAAATTTTGTTTCTGACCAAATACTTATTTTCCACCATAATATGCAAATAAAATGAAAAAAAAACAGACAATGTGATTTTCTGGATTTTTTTTTCTCAGTTTGTCTCCCATAGTTGAGGTCTACCTATGATGTAAATTACAGACGCCTCTCATCTTTTTAAGTGGTGGAACTTGCACTATTGCTGACTGACTAAATACTTTTTTGCCCCACTGTATGTTTGGAGACTGACCATATGTTAAGGGCTAGCAGAACACACCAAATAATTATGATGGTAAGAAGTGCGTTCGCAGCCCAGGGTCCACCGTGCAGAAATGTAACCTGCTGCTAGGTAATGGCAGATGATAGCACACTCGGGTTACCTCACCCGGAGTGTACGAGGTGAACCCTCTTACTTCACAGGGTCGCACTAATATGATATGAGCGCAAGCGATGTGGTTACAAAACTCTGCCCAGAAGCACAGAGTCAGAGTCCTTCTAGACCCACTTGCTCACGGAGCCGCTGCAGCGGTGCTAGAGAGTGATGCTAGGAGAATGCTGTGCCCTGTTAGCTTTCACAAGGTGTAGCGGATAGACTTATACCACCCAGAGGTACGGGAGATATGGCGGCACTATGGCGCTAACCTTTGTGCTTTGACTGGAGCACTGTTATGAATGAGTCACCATAGGAGGCAAAAACAGAAATGCTAGCTAAGTCCAGACAACCAGAGAAGTTGGCAGCTATCGGATTGCAGACCCCTGAACCTATCAACAACAACTAGCAGTAGTCGTGGGGGGTTCCTACGGTGCCCTAGACCCCTCGATCACAGCCGGAGAACTACATAGCCTAAAGACAGAAAGGGACATCTAAACTGCCCCAGAGCAGACCCCAAAGCAATAGGCAGCCCCCAACATATAATGACGGTGAAGCAAGAAGAAAAAACACTAACACAGATAGAAAGATAGACTGAGCAAATGATGGGGCCCAAGCTAACTAGATAGGACAGGATAGAAAAGCTGCTGTCTGCAATCCGCCAAAAACCCTATCAAAACAAGAGCCAACAGACTGACAGGGAAAAAGGCCCTGAAGACGCTAGGCTTCAAAAAGACTATGTCAGTACTCAGGTATCTTCTGAAGACAGAGCAAAAAGACACAAAGGAATTCAGCTCACCCCAGCAGGGAATGGCAGAATCCAGAAAAGCAAGGTAAAATAAAGCCAAGACACAAATGCAAAAAGCAAGGCAGAAAACTTAGCTTTTGAGGAGCAGGAATCAGACTGGTCTCCTAGAATCCCTCAGAGAAATCACCTGCGAGGCAGAAGGGCGTCAGCTGCCTTATATCCAGTCAGCAATTCCCGTCACCCAGTCATCCTCTACCAGCTCAGGTGTTTGGTAATCAGCCTCACTACCTTCCTTCACCAGAAGAGGGAGTTCATCAGACCTCAATGGTGAAGGGGAAAATTCCTGCTGTGCAGCGACAGGAACCCGATGCCTAACATTACCCCCCTCCTAGGCCCCCCTCCCCTCTGAGCCTCGCTATGCTCAAATGCCGCAATGAGAAGCAGAGCGCGGATGTTCTCCACTTGCTCCCAGGTCCAAACCTCTGGACCATGACACTTCCAGTCCACCAAATAAAACTTTTTTCCAGGTACCACTCTGCATCCCACGATGTCACTAACCTCAAACTCGTCCGAAGACAGGTCTGATGTCCCGGCAGATGACTCGGAGAACCGGGACATGTGGACAGGCTTAAGGAGGGACACCTGGAAGGTGTCAGTGATAGCCAAGTGTGGTGGAAGGGCCAGACGATAGACCACAGAGCTGATCTGTTCAAGGACCTTAAAGGGACCAATGTAGCGAGGAGCGAACTTAGTGGACTCGACTCGCAGCCTGATTGTAGGGGCGGAGAGCCACACTAAGTCACCAGGGGAGAAGGTTGGAGCAGGACACCGGTGTGCATCCGTGGAGAACCTCATTCTCTCCATAGAGGCCCGAATAGCATCCTGGGTGCGGTCCCAAATATCACGTGCCTCCACCGCCCAGTCTGCCACCCTAGAGTTGGTGGATGACACGGGCATGGGCACAGGGACATGACGATGTTGGCCGTAGTTAAGGAGGAATGGAGTCTGGCCGGTGGAATCGGCAACAGCATTGTTCAAGGCGAACTCTGCCCACGGCAACAAGGATGCCCAGTCATCCTGCCTGGCCGAGACAAAATGTCGGAGATATGTGACCAGGGTCTGGTTGGCCTTCTCTACCAACCCGTTAGTCTCGGGATGATAGGCCAAGGAGAGATTCAGCTCAACACTGAGCAAGTGACAGAGCTCTCTCCAGAACCGAGATGCAAACTGGGGACCCGGTCACTGACAATCTTGTCTGGCATGCTGTGTAACAGGAAAACGTGTTTAATGAACAACACTGCCAGGCCTCGTGCAGAAGGTAACCGAGAGAGAGGCACAAAGTGCACCATTTTAGAAAAATGGTTGGTGACGACCCAAATAACTGTGCTGCCACTGGACTTGGGTAGATCTACCACAAAGTCCATGCCGACCATCTCCCAGGGCCTGTCCGCCACCAGTAAGGGGTAAAGTAACCCAGCGGGTCGTTGCCGGGAAGATTTAGGGTGTTTGCACACGCTGCAGATTCTGCTGCGGATCCGCAGTGTTTCAGGAGCTGCGGGTCCGCAGCAGATTTAGGTGCGTTGTACAGTACCATTGTTTTCAATGGTAAACTGAAAAACGCTGTGCGCATGCTGCGGATTTTTCCACGCGGATTTGCTGCGGGTTCAAATCTGCAGCATGTCACTTCTTTGTGCGGATTCTGCTGCGGTTTCACACCTTCTCCATTGTAGAGGTGTGAAACCGCAGGGCTAAACCGCAGGCTAATCCTCAGGTAAACTGCAGGTCTTTTGACCTGAGATTTTACCTGCGGATTTTTACAAATCCGCACGGGAAAATCTGCAGGACCAAAATCTACATGTGCACATAGCCTTATTCTTGGCGCAGGAGACGTACACCTGAATATAGTCTCTGACATCACGGGCCATATGCAGCCATCAGTACATCCTCGCCAAAAGCTCAACTGTCCGCTTAGTACCAAAGTGTCCACCCACCCTGGACGCGTGAGCCCAAGAGAGGACCTCCGGATGCAAACGGGCAGGGACAAAAGTCTTGCCCGGGAGTACAGACTCAAGGGAGACTGGAGCCACTGTCCTCAGGCTCTAAGATGGTACAATTAACCAAGGCTCGTCCTTTTCCTTTTCTGAGAGAGCGCATCGACCTGGACATTCTTCTCACCGGAAAGGAAATGGGAACCAGGAGAAGAAGAGAGACCATCGGGCTTGGCGAGAATTTAACCGCTGGGCGGTTTGGAGATACTCCAAGTTTTTATGGTCGGTGAACACCTGGAAAGGGAACCGAGCCCTCTCCAGGAGATGTCTCCACTCCGAGAAGGCCAATTTCATCGCTAGCAACTCCCTGTCCCCGATGGAATAGTTCCTCTCCACTGGTGAAAAAGTTTTAGAGAAGAAGAAGCAGGGGTGCTTCCGACCCTGAGCGTCCTTGTGGAAGAGGACCGCTCCGGCACTGACAGAAGAGGCATCTACCTCCAAGATGAAAGGTTTATCTACATCGGAACAATGTAGAATGGAAGCGCTAGCAAAGTGGGACTTAATAGAGGAAAAGGCCATGGAGACCTGTTCTGACCATAACTTGGGGTTAGCTGCATTTTTGGTGAGGCCAACCAAGGGAACTACCAAGGTGGAGAAGTGGGGAATGAACTGGCGATAGTAGTTTATGAACCCCAGAAAGCGCTGCACCGCTTTGAGAGAGTGGGGTTCCTGCCAGTCCATTACCGCCTGCAGCTTGGCAGGATCCATAGCCAAACTCTGGGCAGAGATGATATAGCCCAGGATAGGCAAGGACTCCTGCTCAAACAGGCAATTTTCCAACTTAGCATAGAGGGAATTTGCCCGTAAGCGGTCGAAGACCTTGCAAACCTCTCTCCGGTGGGAGTCCGTATCTGGAGAGAAGATGAGAATATCATCCAGATAGACAACCACCGAGGTAGAGAGCATATCACAAAAGATATCATTCACAAAGTCCTGGAAGATGGCAGGAGCATTACAGAGCCCAAAGGGCATGACTAGATACTCGTAATGGCCATCCCTGGTGTTAAAGGCCGTCTTCCATTCGTCCCCCTTACTGACGCGGATCAGGTTATAGGCCCCCCGCAGATCCAGCTTGGAAAAAACCCTTGCTCCTCGTAATCTATCAAACAGTTCGGATATCAGGGGTAGAGGATACTTATTCTTATCGGTGATGGTGTTAAGACCCCTGTAATCAATGCAGGGATGTAATTCTCCATTCTTCTTTTGGGCAAAGAAGAATCCCGCCCCCGCTGGTGACACTGACTTCCTAATGAATCCCCTTGCCAGATTCTCCCTGATGTATTGAGACATGGCCTCAGCCTCTGGTAGAGATAGGGGATAGACTCAACCCTGAGGAGGCTCAGCACCAGGCAAGAGGTCAGTAGGACAGTCATAGGGACGGTGCGGTGGGAGAGTCTCCGCTGCTTTCTTGGAGAAAATGTCTGCATACTGGTGATAGCGCTTGGGGAGCAAGGAAAGATCTGCGGGAACCTCTGTGGTTGTGACCTGTACGCAGTCCCTCTGACA
Source organism: Dendrobates tinctorius (assembly GCF_039654945.1). Lineage (NCBI taxonomy): Eukaryota > Metazoa > Chordata > Amphibia > Anura > Dendrobatidae > Dendrobates > Dendrobates tinctorius. The sequence continues at coordinate 33,967,334 of NW_027361683.1, forward strand.
TCTACCCTGACAGGACTTACTCCAACTGAGAATTTTTCCCGAGGACCACTTTATATGAGGAGAGTGAACACGCAACCAGGGGACCCCTAGGAGGACCTGATTGATGCCCTTGGGCATAACAAGGAGGGATATCGTCTCCTGACGGGATGGAGACAGGGAGAGTCTCAGTGGAGCAGGCTGGTGGATAATCTGGGAGGGTAGTGCCGCTCCATTCACCACTCTGATAGTGACAGGCTGAGGTAGCAAGACCAAGGGGATTGCATGCCATTGGGCAAAGACGGAGGACATAAAATTGCCCTCTGCTCCAGAATCCACGCAAACCTGCAACTCCAGAGTGGAAGAGCCGAACGCAAGTGTCCCCTTAAAGGACAACTTGGATGAGAATGTCGCTGTGACTAATAGACCCCCTCTGACGGCCACTAGACACGAGCGTCCCGACTGCTGTGGGCACCTGTTGGCATGGTGACCAGGCTGCCGACAGATGGAACAGACTAGGGATGCTCACGTGGACCGGGACTTGGAACCCGCGCGAGACACCTCCATGGGTTCTGGGAGCTCAGACACCTGATCGGGGAGTTCCGGAGGTTTAGTGAAGGTTGGTGCCAATCTAAACCTCAGGCTGGCCTGGGCCCGCTCCAACCCTTGCTCGGTAAAACGAAGATTAATGCGTGTGAAGACGGTATTGAGCTCCTCCAGCATTGCGGGAACCTCCCTAGTGGCCAGGGCATCCTTGACATGATCAGTCAGGCCTATCCAGAAGATGGGAATGAGGACCTTATCAGGCCACTCCAGCTCTGAGACCAGAGTCCGGAAGTGGATGGCATATTGGCTGACCAAGGACGAACCCTGTGTTAAGGCCAGGAGCTGGAGCGCAGTGTCATGTGTGACCTGAGGCCCCAAAAAGACTTGCTTCAGAGTGACCAGGAACTGAGAGGCACTCTGTAGCACAGGGTCACCGTGCTCCCACAGCAGAGTGGCCCACTCCAGAGCCCTGCTCGACAGGAGGGAGATGGTAAATCCCACCTTAGCCCGCTCTGAGGGGAATTGTGCCGCCAGCAGCTCTAGCTGTATAGTGCACTGGCTGACTAAACCCCTACATGAGGCACTATCACCAGAGAACTTCTCGGGAAGCGGGAGGCGGGACATAGTCGGAGCAGGGATGGCAGTGGTCATACGGGAGACAGCCTCTGTGGCTGTCTGAACAGCGACCGCAGTAACATCCGCAGCTGAGGCTGAACGCTCGAGAGCCGCCAACCTGCCCCCCAGCTGCCGGATGTGCTGCAGCAGTTGCTGTTCGTCCGCCATTACTTAGCCAGACCCTGGCGCTAAGATAATGTTAAGGGCTAGTGGAACGCACCAAATAATTATGATGGTAAGAGGTGCGTTCGCAGCCCGGGGTCCACTGTGCAGAGATGTAACCTGCTGCTAGGTAATGGCGGATAATAGTACACTTGGGTTACCTTACCCGGAGTGTACGAGTATTACTTCACAGGGTCACACTAATAAGATATTAGCACAAGCGATATGGTCAAAGAACTCTGCCCAGAAGCACAGAGTCAGAATCCTTTTAGACCCACTTGCGCACAGAGCCGCTGCAGCGGCATTAGAGAGTGACGCTAGGAGAATATTGTGCCCTGTTAGCTTTCACAGGGTGCAGCAGATAGACTTGTACCGCCCAGAGGTACGGGAGATATGGCGGCACTATGGCGCTAACCTTTGTGCTTTGACTGGAGCACTGTGGCACATGCTTGGCCACCATGAGGCACTGACTAGCTAAACTAACCCTAACATATAAATATCAAAGGGAGGGGTTATTTAATGAGTCAGTCACCAGTTCCATGCATCCATCATCACTCACACAAGTCTCAACAAAAGTCTATCTTAGCGCAAGGCCGAGCGGCCATACGGCCCATTTATAGCAGCGTCCTTCCGGGACCTTCCTGATGGTCCAATCCAAGCTGGAGAAGGACCTGAGCATGTGACCTCCGATCTCCAATGAGAGATCGTCCCACGGGCATGCTCAGTGGACCGAAAGAAGGACAGTCCCTGGAGAAGCTCGCTGCTGACCAGCCCACAGTGCAGGTCTGAGCGGAGCACCGGGATCAACAAGTCTGCTTAGCAGCCTCCTCTGCGGCCAGAGAGGAATGGGAGACCGCCGAATGCAAAGCTCGGGATTCCTGCTGTGCAGCGACAGGAACCCGACACCTAACACCATAATATTGATGGGTGTGTTGAAGCAGATACTCAACCACTGGCCTCTTCCGCTCACAAAGCCTTGCCAGCATGTGCAGTGTAGAGTTCTAGCGTGTGGTGATGTTGCACACCAGTTGGTGAGCTGGCACTTGCATGCGTTTCTGCACCACTGCCAGAGCGGTGGCTGTTGCAGCTGACCTGAGGAAATGGGCACTGATATGGCGTACCTTGACCAGAAGCTCTTTCAAATCTGGGTTTGTTTTCAGAAACCGCTGAAGATGAGCACATGTGCCAAGCATAGTACGTATGTAAGCTTGCCAAGCCTCACTGACTGCTTTAAAATCTTCCACACAGAACCATGTTTTCAAACTGTATTAATTTATTGCATTTTGTCACTCAAGCATTTGCCTTATTTAGTGAATGATACATTCAAGTAGAGCTCACTTAACAATTTCTGGTTGGAGGGAAGGGAATTTCTCCAGAGACCCAAGCTGGGCACAATATATTGGGCACTACAATGGCATATTTGCAATTTTTGCTCTAAAGTTTCCACTATGAGCTTTTTTCTGGAAATCATCCATGGAGTGAAAATGTTCAATACATCCATAGGTGAATTCCCAGAGGGGTGTAATTTCCATAATGGGGTCACGGTCACTTCAGGCGAGATTCTGGAGATTCTGCTGTTCTGGCACTTAGTGGCTCTGCAAAATGCCAGAACAGCAGAATCCCCCATGAAGTTACCCCATTTTGGTGCCAGAACAGCAGAAATTCATCTATGGGTATAGTCACGCTCGGACTGACCCATAGGGAAACAGGGGAATCCCTCGGTGGGCCCCTGTGCAGATATGGGCCACCAATCCCACTGTATGTACAATAATTGGCATAATTCACTTGATTCACTCTGTATAGAAGAAAAGCAGCATTTCATCATTCATTAACCAAACTACCTAATTTATTATTGTATATATATATAGGTGTAATGGAGTCAGCATTTGCTGAGATGATTTTTAGAGTGGCAGCAGGGAATGTGCAAGGTACAAGACATAACAAAGCATCGTCACAGCGTTTCTTCAATAAAGCATGGTCTCAGGGTTTAACCAGGTACAAGACATAATTACGAGGACAAAGTAATACATAGTAAGGCACGTGCGAGGGCACGCTAAGGTCCAAGGCATGGTACATACTAGATGGCACGTCAGGGTCCAAAGTAGGGTTCAAGGCAGGATGCGTGTGAGAAGACACGCCAGGGTCTAAGGCAGGGTTCAAGGCAAGATGCGCGTTAGGAGACACGCCAGGGTCCAAGGCAGAGTTCAAGGCAGGATGCGTGCTAGGAGACTCGCCAGGGTTCAAGCAAGGGCTAGGTGGCATCGGACTCCGGACATCTAGCAACGATCGACAGGCTCCGGACATCAGGCTGCGCACATCAGCTCCGGACATCAGGCCGCAGTCATCATGCTCTGCACCTCTGGCAGCGATCAGTAGGCTCCAGACATACGGCAGGCAAGCCAGGGTTCAGGCAAGGAGGCACGTCAGGGTTCACGGCATGGTGTGTGTTTAGGAGACACGACAGGGACCAAGGTTCAAGGCAAGGACCTGCGCATGCTAGGGGGCACGCTAGGGTTCAGGATATGATGCGTGTTTAGGAGACACGCCAGGGTTCAGGACATGGTGCGTGTTTAGGAGCCACAGCAGGGTTCAGGACATGGTGCGTGTTTAGGAGACGCGCCAGGATTCGGGACATAGTGCATGTTTAAGAGACACGCAAGGGTCCAAGGTACAAGGCAAGGACTTGAGCATGCTTAGAGAAGCACGAGGAGGCATGCCAAGGAACAGGCAAGGGCCTGCGCGTGCCAAGGGTGCACACAAAGCACAGTGCAGGGACAGCGTGAGTGCAAGGAAGCACAGAGAGCATGACTGGGACATTGGCTAGTTGGTTGGGCTGAGGCACAGACAGGCGGGCACGGCTGAGGCACAAACAGGTGGACACAGCTAAGTCACTGGCCGGCGAGCATGGCTGAGGCACAGGCAGGCACGACTGAGTCGGGCACGCCTGAGGCACAAACAGGTGGGCGAGGCAAGACCAGGCTTGTGCAAAGGGCACGCGAAGAAACAAGGCAAGGCACGCCCAAGTACAGAACAAAGAGCAGAACATAGGCTGAAGAACAGAGCCGGGTACAGAAAGAGAAGCGGAGCATATGCTAGAGCCCAGAGCCGGGTCAACACAAGGTACTACATGCAAAATATAGAGCAGAGTACTGACAGGTAGCGGAACGTATGCTGAGACACAGAGCCGGGTACAAGGAAAAAGCGGAGCGAATGCCAGAGCACAGAGTATAGAGAAGAGACAAGACTTGTGCTAAAGAAGCACGATACGAAAGAATATAAAGATATATCTCAAAGCAGAGTACATGGCCAAAGCGCGTACAGACAGCGCAGCGAGGTATAGTACAGAAACAGGCTTGTGCAAGAGAGCATGATAGGACTGAGCATAGGGAAGAAGCAGAGCTTGTGCTAAAAAAGCACAATAGAGCAGAGGATAGGAAATCCAGGCAAAGCAAGATACAGGACACAAGGCAAGGTACAGGACACAAGACGAAGTACAGGACACCAGATGAGGTACAGGACAAAAGACAAACACAGGACACCAGACGAAGTACAAGCACAGAGCGTGTGCGAAGAAGCACAACAGGGCAGAGTGCAGGGGCACAGAATACAGGGAGCGACCAAGCAGGACCATGCAGCCTAGCAGGGAAGCAACACAATACTCAGGCCCCGACCATAGGAAGGGGCAGCCTGATATAGGGAAGGAGCACCTGGATTTCCCGGTCAGACCATGTGGAGGACTTCCGATTCAGTCCTCCAGGATCATAGAGAGGACCGCTGAGTTGGGTCCTCCAGGAACATAGAGAGGAACCGTTGCTGGCAGCATGGAGATGAGCGCGCACACACGTGCCGAGCACAAGCGTCAGCAGAAGGATCCAGCATAGGCGATGTGCTCGCCCACCAGCAACGGCGCGCAGCCACAAGGTGAGATGTGTGTGCGCACTAGTAACGGCATGCAGCCGTAAGGTGAGATGCACGTGCGCACAGGAAAGGGACCCCCGGAACGCCCGCAAGGACCCGGCACTGGGGACAATGCGGCATGACAGGCATGACAGTGGGGATCATGCAGCGTAAGCAGCATGACAGCCATGACAATAGGTAAATTTGTGAATGAGAGTAGTGTAATTTTTTTATGTAGGTGAAAAGTGGGCCTCCCAAAATCAATGTTATTGGTGGGCCCCTGGCACCCCAGTCCGACATTGGGAAAACAACATTTTAGTGGTAAAAATGTAAAAAAAAATTTTTCACCACCCAATGGTACAAATTTCTATGGAACAGATGTGGTGTCACTGCACCACTAGATGAATGTAAAATGTGGTTGTTTTTTACAAAATCTACTTTCTAATATGATGCTCCTTCTCTTCTGAGCTTTGCACTATGGCTGAAATGTATTTTCTGGCCACATATGGGGTATTGGCGTACTCAGGAATGGAGTTGAGCGAATTTGCTCGGGTCTTTGATTATTCGGCAAGCTATAGCACTTACCGAATAAGCTACAGCATTAACCCGGATACATTAAGCGCGCTGGCTGATCAGCTGATCGGCACCGCAGCTGCATGTGTCGTGGCAGGGTCACAGTCACAGCACATGCATGGTGAACCAAAATGGGGACACTTGTTTGGGTTTCTACTGTTTAGTCACCTCAAGAGCTCTCCAATTGCAACATGGCTTCTGCTATTGATTCCAGTTTTGCATTCCAAAAGTCAAATGGTGCTCATTCCTTCCGATCCCTGCCGTGCTCCCAGACAGTAGTTTTCCACCAAATATGGACTATCGGCATACTCAGGAGAAATTGCACAACAAATTTTTGGGTACATGCTTTCTTGCGTTATCCTTGTGAAAAAAAATTGGGGGTAAAATAGCATTTTTGTGGGAAAAATGTGTCTTTTAATTTTCAAAGCTCAACATTATAAAATTCTGTGATTCCCCTGGGGGTTCAAGTTGCTCACTAAACCTCTAGATAAATTCCTTGAGGGGTCTATTTTCCAAAATGGGGTCACTTGTTGGAGATTTCCACTGTTTAGTCAACTCAGGAGTTCTCCAAACGTGACATGGCATCCGCTCTAAAATTCCAATATTCCCTGCTGAGCACCTAAACAGCAGCATTCCACCACATATATCAGCGTAATCAAGAGAAATTGCACAACAAATTTTAAGGTGCATTTCTCCTCTTTCCTTTGTGAAAATGAAAAATTTGGGGCTAAAGTACCATTTTTGTGGAAAAAGTAAAACTTTTATTTTTTCCTTCCACATGCCAATAATTCCTGTGAAGCACCTGAAGGTTTAATAAACTTCTTGAATGTGGTTTTGAGCACAATGAGGGGTGCAGTTTTCAGAATGGTGTCAATTTGGGGTATTTTGGGGGGTATTTTTTATTGTAAATTTTGTTGGAAAAATTAGAAATCGCTGGTTAACTTTTAACCCTTCTAACTTCCTGACAAAAAAAAAATGTTTCAAAATTTGTGCTGATGTAAAGTAGCAATGTGGGAAATGTTATTTATTAACTGTTTTGTGTGGCATAACTCTCTGGTTTAAGGGCATTAAAAATAAAAAGTTTGGAATTACAAAATGTTCTAAATTTTCTCCATATTTCTGATATTTTCTGATATAAATGCAAGTTATATCGAACAAATTTTACCACTATCATAAATTACAATATGTCACAAGAAAACATTCTCAGAATCAGAGTTATTACTTCACAAAGAGACACTGGTCAGAATTGAAAAAAATTGACCTGGTCAAGAAGGCAAAGGCTCTGGCGCGAAAGTGTTAAATTAATTTGTACAATATCCTTATTCTGGCGACCACTTAGTTTCCCTTGATATTAATTGTTGGTTTTAACTTCTGAGAACTTTGAATATCTCTTCTGACCTGAGAATACTATATATTATTGTGGAAAAATGAAGATTCTTTTAATATAAAACATCATTGAAATTGTGATATGATTTATAAAAATATGCTACTTTGGATCGTAATCACTAGCTTTTGAATTTGTGTTGTATCTATAAAAATTAAAGGATGTTGGCAGCCATTAGTGTATCTCATAAATTATACGTCCTTACAGAGAGACACATCAGCAAAGGACATGTGAAATGCATTAGTAGCCAATTTATGGAACTCAGGCTAGATCGTAGCTAGAGCAGTGATCATGGTATTGTTTTAATCCTAAGAATCTTGGCTTTATAACAAGACTGGGGTCAGGCCATCCCTTTGGAATATCCCAGGCTTCTAATTTCAGAGTCTATACAAAATATATACCAGACGTGGATGCCCATAAAAAATGTTCCAACATGAGACTCCTATTTTTCTTTCTATGAACGCAAAGCTACATAAAAACATTACTTTGTAACATTACAAGAGCTTAATGGCCTCTCTACCTGCTAATACTGGATACAATATCCCATTGGGCGCACATTAAGAGAAGCTATTAATCTCAGCACTCCATAATCTATTCTATGACTTGATTCAAATAAATAGATGAAATAGGAAGATCTGGAACTAACTCTCCCGACAATCCTGTTGTTTTCTTTCATCAAGCAGATAAACCGAAATTTTCTTAACCCATTTTTGACTACTTAATTTTCAGCCTTAAAGGGAACCTGTCACCCCCCCAGGCGTTTTTAAGTAAAAGAGCCACCTTGTGCAGCACGCAGGCGCGGTAGGAAGGACATCATGTGATGTCAGAGAAGGGCAGCGCTAACTGCGCATGCCCAAGAAAATATATTACAGAGCAGGCGCCAGCACTTGAAATGAATGCTGAGGAGGAGGAGCAAATACTGAAGGAGGAAATGAATGATGCATGAGAGGCGTCAGTGTCCAAGGGTGAAAGACCTTCCCCCCGATCAAACTTCTGGTATGTCTGGCTAATTTTAAAAACGCTTATTTCTGCGGTGGAAGGGACGCTAAATATAAGAGCCACCTTAACAGAATGCAGCATTAGTGTTGCACAAGGAGGCTCTTTTACTTAAAAACGCCTGGGGGGGGACAGGTTCCCTTTAAGAACACAGCAAGCTTTTTTTATTTTCATCATGAATCTGTAACTTTATTTCTAATTGTTACACCATTTAAGAGACTTTTTTGTACGAAAATGCATTTATTTATTTTTTAAGGTGCATACAATTTATTGATACTAGAGTTGAGCGAAACGGGTCGAAAAATTTCAAAAGTCGCCGACTTTTGGCAAAGTCGGGTTTCATGAAACGAAACTCGACCCTAGGATGAGGTCGGCCACGAGGTCGGCGACTTACTCGCCAAAGTCGCGTTTCAAAAGTTTGTTTTGCGCTCTTTTTCAGCCAATCAGGATCCACGGACACTGTGGGCAACGTGATGACATAGGCACGGGTCACCACCATCTTTCAGAAGGGCATGCAAGTGATTGGCTTGCTTTGGTGGGCGTCACAGGGGGTATAAAAGGGCGTGCACGCCGACCGCCATCTTACTTCTGCTGATCTTAGCAAAGGGAGAGGTTGCTGCTGATTCTGTAGGGAGAGTGTTAGGCAGGGAAGAAGAAAAAAAACTGCTTCTGCTGCTAGCGATTGTGCCTGTACAACACACCTGTCACTGTGTGTGCAGTGCAAGGGGAGGCTATATTGTGGTGTATCAGTGGTGTTGGTTGTTGGGCTGCCTTCTAAGGCTTCCTGACAGCTGCATTGCTGTTTACCCACTGCTCTGCAAACTGCTTTTTTAAAAGCAATCCCAATTTTTTTTTTTTGGCCTGCTGAGGTACTGACCTGCAAACTGCTTTTTTAAAAGCAATCCCAATTTTTTTTTTTTGTCCTGCTGAGGTACTGAGCGTGCATTTTTTCACACCATACAGCGGTGTACGCTCCTCACACAGTACCGTGTAACGGCTGTTATCACAGCCACAGTGAAGCTATCTGTGTCACTCTGTGAGAATAAGTCGAGGACATGTTCCGTTCTTACAGACCTGCACTCTAGGGAGATTCCTACTCTGCCCAATTCTATATACACCTTGTAGTTTGTGATACACTAGCCAATTTCTGCCTGTGACATAGCGCTGTGATATTCAGTGGGCCTCACACAATCCAAAAGTGTCCAGTGTCCACAAGTGTCTGCAGAAATTCAAATTCTCCCTTATCCTCTAGTCACTTTGGTCACAGCTGTGCCATCGAGCCTGTGACATAGCGCTCAGATATTCAGTGGGCCTCACACAATCCAAAAGTGTCCAGTGTCCACAAGTGTCTGCAGAAATTCAAAATCTCACTTATCCTCTAGTCACTTTGGTCACAGCTGTGCCATCGAGCCTGTGACATAGCGCTCAGATATTCACTGGGCCTCACACAATCCAAAAGTGTCCAGTGTCCACAAGTGTCTGCAGAAATTCAAAATCTCACTTATCCTCTAGTCACTTTGGTCACAGCTGTGCCATCGAGCCTGTGACATAGCGCTCAGATATTGAGTGGGCCTCACACAATCCAAAAGTGTCCAGTGTCTGAAGAAATTCAAAATCTCACTTATCCTCTAGTCACTTTGGTCACAGCTGTGCCATCGAGCCTGTGACATAGCGCTCAGATATTCACTGGGCCTCACACAATCCAAAAGTGTCCAGTGTCCACAAGTGTCTGCAGAAATTCAAAATCTCACTTATCCTCTAGTCACTTTGGTCACAGCTGTGCCATCGAGCCTGTGACATAGCGCTCAGATATTGAGTGGGCCTCACACAATCCAAAAGTGTCCAGTGTCTGAAGAAATTCAAAATCTCACTTATCCTCTAGTCACTTTGGTCACAGCTGTGCCATCGAGCCTGTGACATAGCGCTCAGATATTCAGTGGGCCTCACACAATCCAAAAGTGTCCAGTGTCCACAAGTGTCTGCAGAAATTCAAAATCTCACTTATCCTCTAGTCACTTTGGTCACAGCTGTGCCATCGAGCCTGTGACATAGCGCTCAGATATTCAGTGGGCCTCACACAATCCAAAAGTGTCCAGTGTCCACAAGTGCGTGCAGAAATTCAAAATCTCACTTATCCTCTAGTCACTTTGGTCACAGCTGTGCCATCGAGCCTGTGACATAGCGCTCAGATATTCAGTGGGCCTCACACAATCCAAAAGTGTCCAGTGTCCACAAGTGTCTGCAGAAATTCAAAATCTCACTTATCCTCTAGTCACTTTGGCCACAGCTGTGCCATCGAGCCTGTGACATAGCGCTCAGATATTCAGTGGGCCTCACACAATCCAAAAGTGTCCAGTGTCCACAAGTGTCTGCAGAAATTCAAATTCTCCCTTATCCTCTAGTCACTTTGGTCACAGCTGTGCCATCGAGCCTGTGACATAGCGCTCAGATATTCAGTGGGCCTCACACAAACCAAAAGTATCCAGTGTCTGCAGAAATTCAAAATCTCACTTATCCTCTAGTCACTTTGGTCACAGCTGTGCCATCGAGCCTGTGACATAGCGCTCAGATATTCAGTGGGCCTCACACAATCCAAAAGTGTCCAGTGTCTGCAGAAATTCAAAATGTCACTTATCCTCTAGTCACTTTGGTCACAGCTGTGCCATCGAGCCTGTGACATAGCGCTCAGATATTCAGTGGGCCTCACACAATCCAAAAGTGTCCAGTGTCCACAAGTGTCTGCAGAAATTCAAAATCTCACTTATCCTCTAGTCACTTTGGTCACAGCTGTGCCATCGAGCCTGTGACATAGCGCTCAGACATTCAGTGGGCCTCACACAATCCAAAAGTGTCCAGTGTCCACCAGTGTGAGCAGAAATTCAAAATCTCACTTACCCTCTAGTCACTTTGGTCACAGCTGTGCCATCGAGCCTGTGACATAGCGCTCAGATATTCAGTGGGCCTCACACAATCCAAAAGTGTCCAGTGTCCACAAGTGTCTGCAGAAATTCAAAATCTCACTTATCCTCTAGTCACTTTGGTCACAGCTGTGCCATCGAGCCTGTGACATAGCGCTCAGATATTCAGTGGGCCTCACACAATCCAAAAGTGTCCAGTGTCCACAAGTGCGTGCAGAAATTCAAAATCTCACTTATCCTCTAGTCACTTTGGTCACAGCTGTGCCATCGAGCCTGTGACATAGCGCTCAGATATTCAGTGGGCCTCACACAATCCAAAAGTGTCCAGTGTCCACAAGTGTCTGCAGAAATTCAAAATCTCACGTATCCTCTAGTCACTTTGGCCACAGCTGTGCCATCGAGCCTGTGACATAGCGCTCAGATATTCAGTGGGCCTCACACAATCCAAAAGTGTCCAGTGTCCACAAGTGTCTGCAGAAATTCAAAATCTCCCTTATCCTCTAGTCACTTTGGTCACAGCTGTGCCATCGAGCCTGTGACATAGCGCTCAGATATTCAGTGGGCCTCACACAAACCAAAAGTATCCAGTGTCTGCAGAAATTCAAAATCTCACTTATCCTCTAGTCACTTTGGTCACAGCTATGCCATCGAGCCTGTGACATAGCGCTCAGATATTCAGTGGGCCTCACACAATCCAAAAGTGTCCAGTGTCTGCAGAAATTCAAAATGTCACTTATCCTCTAGTCACTTTGGTCACAGCTGTGCCATCGAGCCTGTGACATAGCGCTCAGATATTCAGTGGGCCTCACACAATCCAAAAGTGTCCAGTGTCCACAAGTGTCTGCAGAAATTCAAAATCTCACTTATCCTCTAGTCACTTTGGTCACAGCTGTGCCATCGAGCCTGTGACATAGCGCTCAGACATTCAGTGGGCCTCACACAATCCAAAAGTGTCCAGTGTCCACCAGTGTGAGCAGAAATTCAAAATCTCACTTACCCTCTAGTCACTTTGGTCACAGCTGTGCCATTGAGCCTGTGACATAGCGCTCAGATATTCAGTGGGCCTCACACAATCCAAAAGTGTCCAGTGTCCACAAGTGTCTGCAGAAATTCAAAATCTCACTTATCCTCTAGTCACTTTGGTCACAGCTGTGCCATCGAGCCTGTGACATAGCGCTCAGATATTCAGTGGGCCTCACACAATCCAAAAGTGTCCAGTGTTTACAAGTGTCTGCAGAAATTCAAAATCTCACTTATCCTCTAGTCACTTTGGTCATAGCTGTGCCATCGAGCCTGTGACATAGCGCTCAGATATTCAGTGGGCCTCACACAATCCAAAAGTGTCCAGTGTCCACAAGTATCTGCAGAAATTCAAAATCTCCCTTATCCTCTAGTCACTTTGGTCACAGCTGTTCCATCGAGCCTGTGACATAGCGCTCAGATATTCAGTGGGCCTCACACAATCCAAAAGTGTCCAGTGTCTGCAGAAATTCAAAATCTCACTTATCCTCTAGTCACTTTGGTCACAGCTGTGCCATCGAGCCTGTGACATAGCGCTCAGATATTCAGTGGGCCTCACACAATCCAAAAGTGTCCAGTGTCCACAAGTGTCTGCAGAAATTCAAAATCTCACTTATCCTCTAGTCACTTTGGTCACAGCTGTGCCATCGAGCCTGTGACATAGCGCTCAGACATTCAGTGGGCCTCACACAATCCAAAAGTGTCCAGTGTCCACCAGTGTGAGCAGAAATTCAAAATCTCACTTATCCTCTAGCACTTTGGTCACAGCTGTGCCATCAAGCCTGTGACATAGCGCTCAGATATTCAGTGGGCCTCACACAATCCAAAAGTGTCCAGTGTCCACAAGTGTCTGCAGAAATTCAAAATCTCACTTATCCTCTAGTCACTTTGGTCACAGCTGTGCCATCGAGCCTGTGACATAGCGCTCAGATATTCAGTGGGCCTCACACAATCCAAAAGTGTCCAGTGTCCACAAGTGTCTGCAGAAATTCAAAATCTCACTTATCCTCTAGTCACTTTGGTCACAGCTGTGCCATTGAGCCTGTGACATAGCGCTCAGATATTCAGTGGGCCTCACACAATCCAAAAGTGTCCAGTGTCCACAAGTGTCTGCAGAAATTCAAAATCTCACTTATCCTCTAGTGACTTTGGTCACAGCTGTGCCACCGAGCCTGTGACATAGCGCTCAGATATTCAGTGGGCCTCACACAATCCAAAAGTGTCCAGTGTCCACAAGTGTCTGCAGAAATTCAAAATCTCACTTATCCTCTAGTCACTTTGGTCACAGCTGTGCCATCGAGCCTGTGACATAGCGCTCAGATATTCAGTGGGCCTCACACAATCCAAAAGTGTCCAGTGTCCACAAGTGTCTGCAGAAATTCAAAATCTCACTTATCCTCTAGTCACTTTGGTCACAGCTGTGCCATCGAGCCTGTGACATAGCGCTCAGATATTCACTGGGCCTCACACAATCCAAAAGTGTCCAGTGTCCACAAGTGTCTGCAGAAATTCAAAATCTCACTTATCCTCTAGTCACTTTGGTCACAGCTGTGCCATCGAGCCTGTGACATAGCGCTCAGATATTCAGTGGGCCTCACACAATCCAAAAGTGTCCAGTGTCCACAAGTGTCTGCAGAAATTCAAAATCTCACTTATCCTCTAGTCACTTTGGTCACAGCTGTGCCATCGAGCCTGTGACATAGCGCTCAGATATTCAGTGGGCCTCACACTATCCAAAAGTGTCCAGTGTCCACTAGTGTGAGCAGAAATTCAAAATCTCCCCTGTCCTATAGACACCTTTTACCTTGTTTTACATTACTATATAGTTTGTTGGATTTTGTCTACATTTCTACCAAAAATGAGGAAGGCTGGTGGAAGAGGCCGTGGAATTGGGCGGGGGTTGGCAGCTGGTAATGATGGTGTTGGTGGTGGATCTGATGGTAGTGGCAAGAGCAAAATAGGACCGAATCCAGGAGGTGTTGAGCCTGCATCATCGTCAGGCTCCATAAGGCTTCGAAGGCTTAGTTTTCTAGAAGTTGGCAAACCGCTTTTAAAGCCAGAGCATCAGGAAAAAGTTTTGTCTTACATTGCTGACTCAGCCTCCAGCTCTATCGCCTCCTCTTCTTCAGTTGTAAAAAGTAAAAGCACTGAGTCGTCATTGGAGGCTCATGTTCATGAACCACACCTTTCCTTGTGTCCTTCACCCCAACCAAGATTGAAGGATGACGCAGGCCATACTACTGATTACTCCATGGAGCTGTTTTCACATACCGTGCCTGGATTATCAAGTCAAATGGTGAATTACCCAGGCCAAGATTAATCTGACATGGAGTGCACTGATGCACAGCCGCTGATGGATGATTCTGCTGGTACATTCACTCAGAGCACTACATTGTCCTCGCAGTGTACAGAGCCAGATTCTGACCCTGATGAGACTCAGGTGCCCCTTCCCGCACACTATACCACCATACACGGTGACACAGAGGAAGGTGCACATGACATTGAAGAGGAGGTGATGGATGACCCAGTTGCTGACCCAGATTGGCATCCATTAGGGGAAGAGGGTGCTGCTTCCAATAGCTCAGATGAGGAGCATCCACAGCAGACATCGACATCGCAACAGCTATTATCTGGCAGGCCCGGAGCACTCCAAAGACAGGTTCCAAAAATCAAAAGAGTTGCTGGACAGCTTGTCCAGAGGGTCAAAACATCACAGCGTGCTAGGCCGCAAAATGTCTGCCAAAGTAGGAAGAGTGCAGTGTGGCACTTTTTTGAACAAAATCCTCATGATCAGGCCAAGGTTATCTGTAAGAAGTGCGCAAAGACCTTTAGCCGAGGGAAAAATCTGAAAAATTTGAATACCAGTTGCATGCTTAGACATTTAAACACCATGCACTTGCAAGTGTGGACACAACACCAAACCTCAAGTGCCACATGTGCAACTGATCACAACGAAGGTAGTCAGCAACACTACATTGTTTCCCCCACTGTAAGCCCACCGGTTAGCACAGCAGCAAATGTTGAGGTGTCGTTGCAAGGCCACAGCAGTCAGGGAATCCCACTGTTATATCAACGAAAGACTGATTCTAGGCCATCAGAAAGAACACCAACTCCATCACCATCATCAACCCTCTCTCAGTCCGCCCTGTCCACCGCTACTTCCACCATATGCAGCTCTCAAGTCCAGCTCTCCCTCCCAGACACTATGAGTAGGTCAAGAAAGTACTCAGTCTCTCATCCGCGTACACTGGGTTTGAACGCCCACATTGCCAAACTAATCTCGTTTGAGATGATGCCCTTTCGGTTGGTGGAAAGCGCAGCTTTCCGCGAACTCATGGCCTATGCAGTACCACGCTATGACCTACCCAGTCGCCACTTCTTCTCTCGCAAAGCCATCTCAGCCCTCCACCATCATGTGAAAGACCGCATTGTCCATACAATCAAGCAGTCAGTGAGCGGAAAGGTGCACCTCACAATTGATGCATGGTCCAGTTGGCATGGCCAGGGCCGTTACGTGTCCATCACTGTGCACTGGGTTAATGTGGTGGATGCAGGGTCCACAGGGGACAGTGGCGGTGGGACAGTGCTGCCTAGCCAACGGTATAGGAAACAGTTGGCTGTAGGCGTTCGACCCTCCTCCTCCTCCAGAAGCGAAAGCTCGTCCACAGAGCGCAGTTGTACGAGCACTCCATCTGCAGCTGCCACTGTTGCACACGAGGTGTCCCCCTATCGAGCAGCTAGTGGAAAGCGTCAGCAGGCTGTGTTGCAGATGATGTGTTTGGGCGACAGACACACCGCCGAGGTGCTGGCCGAATACTTGAAGCGACAAACTGAGTCATGGCTGGGCAGTGTACATCTTGAGGCAGGCAAGGTAGTTAGTGATAACGGCCGTAATTTTGTGGCAGCCCTTTCAAAACTCAGCCACATACCTTGCTTGGCTCACACCTTGAACCTGGTGGTGCAGTGCTTCCTCAAAAATTATCCGGAGTTAACAGCCCTGCTCCAGAAGGTGCGAAGACTGTGCGCGCACATCCGCCGGTCGCCTGTACACTCCGTTCGTATGCAGAAGCTGCAGCGATTGCTCCACCTTCCCAACCACCGCCTCATTATCGACATTGCAACAAGGTGGAACTCCACCCTGCACATGGTGGAGCGGCTGTGCGAGCAGAGGCAGGCCATAATGCATTTGTGGGAGGATACATGGCCAGGCACTTTGAGAGCAGACATGTAGTTGACAGGTGTGCAGTGGTCGAAGCTGAAAGACCTCTGTAAAGTCCTTCAGTGTTTTGAGGAATGCACACGGCTGGTAAGCGCAGACGACGCCATCCTAAGCATGAGCATCCCACTTATGCGTCTGCTCATGCAAACTTTGACGCACCTTAAGGAGCAGGCTTCTGCAGCCAATGTTGATGAGGAGGAAGAGGAGGAGGGAATCCTTGATGACATTCAGCCATTGTCTGCTCAGGGACCTCTCCTGGACGAGGTGGAGGAAGAAGAGGAGGAGGAGGAGGATGATGGGGATGATTACTTAGGGGAGGAGGATGCATCTCGTGGGGCAAGTGAAAATGTTGGCGTGGCAAGGTCTGGTACAGGGTTTGTGCGTGACTGGAGGGATGAGGATTTGCCAGAAAGTGCTCCTCCACCAAGCACTCGCAGTGCATCATTGACACCGGGAACATTGGCCCACATGTCAGATTATGCCTTGCAGATCCTAAAAACGGACCCCCGCAATGCCAAAATGATGAACGATGACGACTACTGGTTGGCCAGCATCCTGGATCCATGCTATAAAGGAAAATTACAAAACATCACGCCACAGGAGAACCTTGACCTAATATTGGCTAATAAACAAGCAACTCTGGTAAATCGGTTGCTTGAGGCATTCCCAGCACACAGCAGCGGTGATGGTTCTCAAACGAGCCGTACGGGCCGGGGTCAGCTTGGCAGAGGTGTTCGTGTTGCACACAGCAGAAGTGGCGTTGGAGACAGGGGTTTCATGACAATGTTGTGGACTGATTTTTCAAGTACCGCTCACACAACTGGTAATACTGCATCGATGGAAAGTGACAGGAGACAGCAGTTGTCAACTATGGTTACAAACTACTTTTCCTCCCATATCGATGTTCTCCCACACAGGTCATTCCCCTTTGACTATTAGGCCGCTAAACTGGACACCTGGCCTGAATTGGCATAATATGCCTTACAGGAGCTCGCTTGCCCAGCTGCAAGTGTGCTATCGGAAAGAGTCTTCAGTGCAGCTGGATCAATCCTGACAGAAAAATGGACCCGTCTGTCAACCCAAAATGTGGATGATCTAACCTTCATTAAAATGAACCACGCATGGGTTTCCAAGGATTTTGTCCCACCTTCCCCTGATGACACATAGGGTGACAGAAAAATGGCTTGCTTTGGTCCACCTCTTCCTGTGACTTGACCTATTTCACCTTTTGCATCAGCTGAATGTCCAACATCAACATATGCCACTTTCTAAAACTCTCAAACTGTGCTGCCCCCCCCCATGGCCTGGGTCACCACCTAGCGCACGACACCGTGCGAGTGCCGTTGCCCTGGACAGGTGGGTAGGCCGACTCTTGGGCGCGGGCACTGGCACAGGGTCCCTCATAGTGCAATCAAGTGTCTCTGACGGTGGTGGTGCACACCTGCCGTCAGACACACCGCCGTACTATGAGGGGCCCAGTGCCAGTACCGACGCCCACGAGTGGGCCCCCCTTGCTTGGGCAGGGCCCCAGCATTTGCAATCTTTACCTCTCCCTGCTCCTCCGCTGTGTAATCTGGGCCGTCAAATCCATACTGTGCCTGACACCGTTTGAGCCTGCCTCCTGATGTATAGACATATACATTGGGGAAAAAAAGTATTTAGTCAGTCAGCAATAGTGCCAGTTCCACCACTTAAAAAGATGAATGGCGTCTGTAATTTACATCATAGGTAGACCTCAACTATGGGAGACAAACTGAGAAAAAAAAATCCAGAAAATCACATTGTCTGTTTTGTTTTCATTTTATTTGCATATTATGGTGGAAAATAAGTATTTGGTCAGAAACAAGCAATCAAGATTTCTGGCTCTCACAGACCTGTAACTTCTTCTTTAAGAGTCTCCTCTTTCCTCCACTCATTACCTGTAGTAATGGCACCTGTTTAAACTTGTTATCAGTATAAAAAGACACCTGTGCACACCGTCAAACAGTCTGACTCCAAACTCCACTATGGTGAAGACCAAAGAGCTGTCAAAGGACACCAGAAACAAAATTGTAGCCCTGCACCAGGCTGGGAAGACTGAATCTGCAATAGCCAACCAGCTTGGAGTGAAGAAATCAACTGTGGGAGCAATAATTAGAAAATGGAAGACATACAAGACCACTGATAATCTCCTTCGATCTGGTGCTCCACGCAAAATCCAATGATCACAAGAACGGTGAGCAAAAATCCCAGAACCACGCGGGGGGACCTAGTGAATGAACTGCAGAGAGCTGGGACCAATGTAACAAGGCCTACCATAAGTAACACACTACGCCACCATGGACTCAGATCCTGCAGTGCCAGACGTGTCCCACTGCTTAAGCCTGTACATGTCCGGGCCCGTCTGAAGTTTGCTAGAGAGCATTTGGATGATCCAGAGGAGTTTTGGGAGAATGTCCTATGGTCTGATGAAACCAAACTGGAACTGTTTGGTAGAAACACAACTTGTCGTGTTTGGAGGAAAAAGAATACTGAGTTGCATCCATCAAACACCATACCTACTGTAAAGCATGGTGATGGAAACATCATGCTTTGGGGCTGTTTCTCTGCAAAGGGGCCAGGACGACTGATCCGGGTACATGAAAGTGCAAACCTCCTTCCATCAGCAAGGGCATTGAAGATGAAACGTGGCTGGGTCTTTCAACATGACAATGATCCAAAGCACACCGCCAGGGCAACGAAGGAGTGGCTTTGTAAGAAGCATTTCAAGGTCCTGGAGTGGCCTAGCCAGTCTCCAGATCTCAACCCTATAGAAAACCTTTGGAGGGAGTTGAAAGTCCGTGTTGCCAAGCGAAAAGCCAAAAACATCACTGCTCTAGAGGAGATCTGCATGGAGGAATGGGCCAACATACCAACAACAGTGTGTGGCAACCTTGTGAGGACTTACAGAAAACGTTTGACCTCTGTCATTGCCAACAAAGGATATATCACAAAGTATTGAGATTAAATTTTGTTTCTGACCAAATACTTATTTTCCACCATAATATGCAAATAAAATGAAAACAAAACAGACAATGTGATTTTCTGGATTTTTTTTTCTCAGTTTGTCTCCCATAGTTGAGGTCTACCTATGATGTAAATTACAGACGCCTCTCATCTTTTTAAGTGGTGGAACTTGCACTATTGCTGACTGACTAAATACTTTTTTTCCCCACTGTATTTTGAATGTGTACGCTATCCATACATGTTATCTGGGGATACGGTACCCTTTCTCACCTTTGTGCAATCACGTGCAATCCATACTGGGCCTAACACCGTCTGAGCCTGCCTCCTGATGTATAGACATATATTTTGAATGTGTACACTATCCATACATGTTATCTGGGGATACGGTACCCTTTCTCACCTTTGTGCAATCACGTGCAATCCATACTGGGCCTAACACCGTCTGAGCCTGCCTCCTGATGTATAGACATATATTTTGAATGTGTACGCTATCCATACATGTTATCTGGGGATACGGTACCCTTTCTAACCTTTGTGCAATCACGTGCAATCCATACTGGGCCTAACACCGTCTGAGCCTGCCTCCTGATGTATAGACATATATTTTGAATGTGTACGCTATCCATACATGTTATCTGGGGATACGGTACCCTTTCTAACCTTTGTGCAATCACGTGCAATCCATACTGGGCCTAACACCGTCTGAGCCTGCCTCCTGATGTATAGACATATATTTTGAATGTGTATGCTATCCATACATGTTATCTGGGGATACGGTACCCTTTCTAACCTTTGTGCAATCACGTGCAATCCATACTGGGCCTAACACCGTCTGAGCCTGCCTCCTGATGTATAGACATATATTTTGAATGTGTACGCTATCCATACATGTTATCTGGGGATACGGTACCCTTTCTAACCTTTGTGCAATCACGTGCAATCCATACTGGGCCTAACACCGTCTGAGCCTGCCTCCTGATGTATAGACATATATTTTGAATGTGTACGCTATCCATACATGTTATCTGGGGATACGGTACCCTTTCTAACCTTTGTGCAATCACGTGCAATCCATACTGGGCCTAACACTGTCTGAGCCTGCCTCCTGATGTATAGACATATATTTTGAATGTGTACGCTATCCATACATGTTATCTGGGGATACGGTACCCTTTCTAACCTTTCTGCAATCACGTGCAATCCATACTGGGCCTAACACCGTCTGAGCCTGCCTCCTGATGTATAGACATATATTTTGAATGTGTACGCTATCCATACATGTTATCTGGGGATACGGTACCCTTTCTAACCTTTGTGCAATCACGTGCAATCCATACTGGGCCTAACACCATCTGAGCCTGCCTCCTGATGTATAGACATATATTTTGAATGTGTACGCTATCATACATGTTATCTGGGGATACGGTACCCTTTCTAACCTTTGTGCAATCACGTGCAATCCATACTGGGCCAAACACCGTCTGAGCCTGCCTCCTGATGTATAGACATATATTTTGAATGTGTACGCTATCCATACATGTTATCTGGGGATACGGTACCCTTTCTCACCTTTGTGCAATCACGTGTAATCCATACTGGGCGTGAGAACGGCTGGCGAGCTGTTAAGCAAGCTACAGCACCTGTGGTTTGCACACGTAAGTTTTTCATTTTTTCAGGAATGATGGTTAGGCCTAATTCCGGAACTGCGGTTGACCTGCACTTACTGGGAAATCATTGTTCGCGGGTAATAATTGTAATCAGTGATCCCCATCACTAACGTTGTTCAGCGGGTTATCTGCACCTGTAAGCGACAAACGCTGGCCTTTTCAGTGTAGCGCACATGCAGCCACGGACATGTAAGGGCATGACACACCAGTTATTGGCCAATCTCATGTGCCAGAGCCTCACGTGTCCCTCTAGTAAGCCGAACTCTGACCGCGGGGCATGACGGAGTCTCGTTCGTTAACGGAATTAAGCTTGCAATGTGTGCATCTGTTCTGTAGCTGGCATGATTGAGGTTTCCCAGGTGGAGTCGAATTTAACCGTAGGCTCCACTCCTAGTGGTGCCCTTCTGGACATTCCTTTAAGGTTCAGCTTTGCAACCATACTGCCCACGTAAAACAAACACTTTGCCTTCATGAACGCTGTTTGGAGGGTCATGACTCGTGGGAATAACGCCACCCAATCAGTTAACCTGCTAGAGAGATCGTTCGTTGCTCCCAAGCATGACATCACACTCCCTAGGAAGAAGGTAATGCCACTGTGGCGACCGTACTCCTGGGGGCGACACAAGTGCACTGATGCCCAGCCACTGCTCGATGAATCTGCTGGTACATTGACCCAGACCACTACATTCCCCTCGCACGCTACACGGCCTGAATCTGACCCTGATGAAACTCAGGTTACCCTTCCCATATACAGTTCCATCTTACACGGTGACAAAGAGGAAGCTGCAGATGAAAGTGCAGGTTCGGCCCACCCGCCATCAGACACACCACCGTACTATCAGGGGCCCTGTGCCAGTGCCATCGCCAACGAGTGGGCCCCCCCTGCTTGCTCAGGATCACAGCACTTGCAAAGTTGAAATACTGTGCAGTGAGATGGAAGATGGGGACGACGAGGAGTCCAGACAAGTACAGGGATTCCCTAGCGAGGAGACTTATTTGATTGTTTTCAATGTTGGGACAGCAATTTTTGGGGAGCACTATACTCTGGAGAATGATAGATGGGGCCCACCATACACTGGAACATTCCAAAGGTGGACATCAGACACTGGAGCAGCATTTACAGGGCCCATTATACACTAGAGCATTAGAAATGGGGCCCATTATGTTTGGAGCATTATTTGGGCCCATAAGACAGTGGAGCTTCATCCATGGGGACCAACATATACTGTAGCATTATGTGGAGCTCATCATATACTGTTTCAAACATTATATGGGACCAATGACTCTGTATGGAGAAATAGATGGGCCTCGTCATGAGATGTAAAAAGTGAGGTATTTTTCATTGTACTATACCGCTATTTCTCTGCCGTATCGGAGCATGATGAGTTGTGGTATGTGTTAAAGGGGCGCTCTTTCGCCCAGGGCACATGAAAACCTGGAGCCAGCCCTCCCCCCCCACAACTGTAGCCAAATAACCCCTATTTTTCAGTGCGTAACTTGTATTATGAAGTTAATTAAGGTTGACAAGCTTAAGTAAGAAGAATTGATGCTTTTGGCATTCAAATGGGCACTGTTGGTGTGTTTCCTGTCCTCCTCTCACTGCTGACTTTTATTCCCCATTGACTTACATTGGGTTTCGTGTTTCGGGACGACCCCGACTTTTCCCTATAATCGGACGATCTTGCTCGACCCGACTTTTGGAAAAGTCGGGTTTCATGAAACGAAACGCGACCCTAAAAAACCAAAAGTCGCTCAACTCTAATTGATACCATTTCATTAATTCTTTTTGGGTTGAATCATTTTAAAAAACTATTTTACACTTAAAATTTTATTATGTGTAGCATAAATAATGCATTACACTTACTCTTACGATTATATTAATACAAAATTTAGATTTTTTTTTTGTTTATGAACAATAAAAACTACTATTTCAGGACCAGGCCATTTTTACCTCTTCTTGGCAATGCCCATTTTAAGGATTTTGAAATTAACAGAAGATGCTGGATGCACTACAATGTGATCACTAAAATTTACAAGGTGCCACCAAACGCATGGAAAAGAACCTGGGGAACATATGCAAAAAAGACCATGACATATCATTGCACACTTGAATATCCATAAGCGTATAATTTTATTAACAACACAAAAAACACTCAAGGGTTAAAAACAATTAAAACCAACGGTCCGTGCCCATGTCCACTTGGGGACAGCCGTAAACTAAACTCTATGTGGAAACTATACATATATACACATACATAATCTAATAAACACCTCTCAATTGAAAAATACCATATTGCTATGCATGAACACACACAGATCGCTGTCGAGGGCGTCCCCAGAGACAGCCACACACCAATTAAAGAGGGAGTAATGTCTATAAGAGCACTAAATGGTCCCCTACTCTAATTCTCATTAGCAGACAGAAAACTGCTAAAGTAGCCGGAAAATATGCAGAAGGTATAGAATGTAACTGTACGCAGGAGAATCCCCCCAGAAAATGTCCCAAGTGGGACAAAAAGATAGCAGCACAAGGATATAATTAACCCCACACAGGCAAGACCACAAATAATGGAGGAAAAACTCCCATATGAGTAAAGGGTCTTGAATGGGATTACCAAAGTGAAGTTATTGCTTGAAAGTACCGCCCAGTGGGGGGACGGGAAGTGGAGGAACAGGGCACAGGAGAGCCCCACGCGTATCGCTGCCGCACTGCAGCTTCGTCAGGGGAAGTAAGGATGCGTGCATATTGTGATCTATAGATAGTAGTTCAGTCTGACCAGAGATGACTCACCGGCACGTGGGCCCTGCTATGGGAGGCGGCCTCTTTCCTGATAGCAATGCGCTGCTGGGGCACGCTGAGTGATTTAATCAGTGCAGCACCTGCCCAGTATCAGAATGCAGAGTTTGTTCCCCACTGCGCAGGTGCAAGATGGACCAATTGATTGCCGAGGTCAGAGCTGGAACACTGACCGCAGCTATCTTTCTGCCCACTGCGCACGCACAGAGCGCTCAGGAAGAGTCAATGAGTGGTTCTTGCTCAATACCGATCATCTGCGCTTAAAGCAATAAGCGTCAGTATCGATAATGTAGATCATCTAGCATGTGCCCATAGTAGCTAGTTAATATCACCTGTTAAGGATGGTCAAAACACATACAGGGCGGAATCAGCCATCTATGCAGAAATTTGCAGCATACTTCGCTTTGTGTTTGTTGTTTTTTATATTATTATTAACGGGCTGACAAGACAGGTTGTGTCCAAATGGACACACGAGTAAAGGCGCATGTGCGATATGCGGCCGCACAAAGAAGGGGAAAAAAATAGCCCATTTAAAGGGGAGCAGTAGACTTAGAGAACACAAATATGCTGGTGTACTCGGGGGAAGGGGGCAAACCAGCTGGCATGACCCAGGACCAATTATAATGGGGGGTATAAATCTGTATAGATGAAAGTGTGAAGAGAAAGGGGAGAGCATGACAATCACTGGCCTACAAACATATATGATAAGACAGGTGTGACCAATCAAACTGGTTCACACAAAGCAGGTTGTATACACGTGTGACCTATGCATAATGAAGACAAGATGGGGAAATATATGTCCAGATATGGGTAAAGAAGCTAATAAACCACAGGAGAGGGGGGAATATTTTTAGAAATTGATATATGGGGAAAAAAATGAAAAAAAAATGATAACCAAATGAAGAAAAAAATGATGAAAAAAATATATCTAAAAAAAAGAAAAAAATGAAATAAATATAAGAAAAAATATATATAAAAAAATATAGAAAAAAATGAAAAAATGAGAAAATAATAATAATAAATGAATGAAGAAAGCAAAGGAAAAACATGCAAAAAAAATCAAAAGGAGAAGAATAAAAAAAATATAGAAAAAAAGAAATAAAGTACAAAAAATAATAAAAAATGAAAAAATGTGCAATCAAATAATAAAAAGAATGGAAAAAATGAAAAAATATATGATATATACATATCAAAATAACAATGAGGTAAATGAAAATAAGTGTAGAAAAAATAAAAAAAATATAAGAAGAAAAATATGAAAACAAAAGCAGGGCCCACGTGCTGGTGAGTCATCTCTGGTCAGACTGAACTACTATTTATAGATCACAATATGCACGCATCCTTACTACCCCTGAAGAAGCTGCAGTGCGGCAGCGATACGCGTGGGGCTCTCCGATGCCCTGTTCCTCCACTTCCCGTCCCCCCACTGGGCGGTTCTTTCAAGCGATAACTTCACTTTGGTAATCCCATTCAGGACCCTTTACTCATATGGGAGTTTTTTCCTCCATTATTTGTGGTCTTGCCTGTGTGGGGTTAATTATATCCTTGTGCTGCTATCTTTTTGTCCCACTTGGGACATTTTCTGGGGGGATTCTCCTGCGTACAGTTACATTCTATACCTTCTGCATATTTTCCGGCTACTTTAGCAGTTTTCTGTCTGCTAGTGAGAATTAGAGTAGGGGACCATTTAGTGCTCTTATAGACATTACTCCCTCTTTAATTGGTGTGTTGCTGTCTCTGAGGACGCCCTCGACAGCCATCTGTGTGTGTTCATGCATAGCAATGTGGTATTTTTCAATTGAGAGGTGTTTATTAGATTATGTATGTGTATATATGTATAGTTTCCACATAGAGTTTAGTTTACAGCTGTCCCCAAGTGGACATGTGCACGGATCGTTGGTTTTAATTGTTTTTAACCCTTGAGTGTTTTTTGTGACGTTAATAAAATTATACGTTTATGGATATTCAAGTGTGCACTGATTATATGTCATGGTCTTTTTTGCATATGTTCCCCAGGTTCTTTTCCATGCATTTGGTGGCACCTTGTAAATTTTAGTGATCACATTGTAGTGCATCCAGCATCTTCTGTTAGTTCCTATTCCATGTTGCACCCCCCCTTTTTCTTCATGGGAGTGTTTCTTCCTTGCTGGATAGCACACAGTTTATTTTGACTTATTTATTGTAGGAAAGGGCAGTGACTATTGATCCCCCCTTTCCTGGTTCCATACTCCTTGTCCTAGAATAATTGGCTGTCTGACCATTTGATTAGATGGCTGTGGTTTTTGCATTATGGATTGGGAAGCACAAGAAGCCAGTTGGCGTACACAATCCTCCAGTATCTTTTCATGGGTCCAGACAGAAAGCAATGGCTCAGATTTTTCAAGGCTTTCCCTTGAGTTAACCTCGGCCAATAAGCTAGCTGTACAGTTATGGTTGAACATAAGAACTCTAGAGAAGTACCTCAGAGCAGGGATTGTCCCTCGGGGGTTACGAGTACAAATATTTCCAGCCTGGGAGCCCTCAGCCTCATTCGAACAGACATGGGAAAGGGGTCTAATGCAATGCTCTGCAATTATTAATACCATGTTATTAGAGCACGATAAACAACTAATGGCCTCCACCAAGAATAATATCAGAGAATTGGAGACTAAGCTGGCGAGCTATGAGGATACCCAGCTTGTTGATACGTTCAAAACCACACTCATGGAAACACTAGACCGCTATGAGAAGGAGGTCATTAGTAGGAAACAAAAGAAGGTCCAGAGAGATCATTTGGATTTTGACAATCAGAGAGCCTTCAGGTGGAGGCACTCGGGTAATGCTCGCCAGTCCAAATCTGCCACTAACTTTCGGAACCAAGGTCCCCCAGAAGACTGCCACAGGAGCTACTAGCTCTAGTGATTTTTTGTCATCAGGAGGCAGCAATCTAGATACCGGACCAGACGGGGCCGAAAGCACAAGAAAGCTCAGAAAACGTCAGAACGCCCTGAGGGGCCCTCCGTCTCCGTTCTGTCGCAATTACAGAGCCAAGTGTCGATAAGACCTTCACTTCACGTTCCCTCCATTGACACCTCCCTCCAGGTACAGTCTCCTGATTTGCAGGTTATTAATTTATCAGACCACGTCCTTTCAGCAGCTGAGACTCGTGTCCTTGAAAAAGGTTTGACATTTTCTCCAACACAGAAGATGGATAAATTTGATTTAATCAAAGATCTGTATCTATTTTGCAGGAAGCTGGTTTTACAGGTTATCCACAAACAACCGGACATTATTCGTACCAGCACAACGCAAGAACAACAAGTATTCCAGGATCTCCTGGAACTGCTGGAAGAAAATGCCGCCCCATCAGGTGGGAGGATATTCCCATACAAAATAAAATCCACCACTTCTCCCTCTTTCTCCCTTGTCCCCACGGTCAGATTCTTTTTTGAGGCGGCCAAACGTGATATCATGCGATTGCCTCCTATCGTGAGAAGCACCAATCTCACTTTAGAGGAAGGGAGCGCTGTCAAGGCGCTGAAGAACAATGACTCCTTTATCATTAGGGAGGCCGACAAGAGAGGGAACGTGGTGTAATGGCCTACCTGTATGTATGTGGAGAAAGCAAACAGGCAATTAGGGAACACGAGATTTTATGTCAAATTACCTTCAGACCCGACATCAGTCTTTTTGGACGGGCTACACAGACTGATTAACCAAGCAGCATTAATGGGCATCATCTCGATCAATGAAAAGAAGTACATGTGGATTGATAACCCAGTGACGCCCACCTTCTTTTACCGAAGGTTCACAAAGATGCCTCAAAGGCACCTCCTGGATGTCCTATCGTCTCAAGTATTGCGAGCATGTGTGAACGGGTAGGCAGTTATGTTGATTTTTTTCCTGCAGCCTTTTTCAACAGCATTACATTCCTTTATTTAGGATACAGGTGATTTCATCAGGGCATGCCATAACATCTGTATACCGGACCAGGCATTATTGGTAACATGCGATGTTGAGTCATTATACTCTAACATAAATCACTGTCACGGTATGCATGCATCGGCATTTTTCTTAGACAAGCAGGACAGCTCAAACCACTTACATGACTCTCTTATCCTTGACCTTATCAGTTTCATCTTGCACCAAAACTACTTTATTTTCGACAGGACATACTACAAACAGGTATCGGGAGTTGCAATGGGTGCGCGCTGCGCACCGGTGTAAGCCAACATCTTCCTCGGTTGGTGGGAGGAGACCGTAGTTGACCATTCCTGTGGATACACCGAACATGTCAGGAATTGGCACCAATTTATAGATGATATCTTCTTCATCTGGGCAGGTACCGAAGATGGATGCACACAATTCCTAAGCGAACTGAACTACAATTCCCTCAATATATTTCTGACCCATTTTATATCATCAGAGTCTGTGACTTTTCTGGATTTGAAAGTCACTATTGAGGGTGATTGTCTCACCACTGATCTCCATCATAAGCCTACTGCCACCAATTCCCTGCATCAATACCAGAGCTTCCACCTGTTACACACACGTACAGGTATACCGGTAGGACAGTTCCTGCGTGTTCATCGTAATTGTACCTCTGATTCAGATTTTAGGAAGCAAGCCAGATCGCTGACCTCTCTGTTCCTTCAGAGAGGCTATCCTAGAATGACAATCTCAAGAGCATACCAACGTGCCAGGGCCGTGAACCAGGATGCTCTCTGTTATGAATGGGTCACTGAGGAGGATGGCAGGAACAGGCTAAGCCACCAGAAAACCAGAGAGGTTGGTAACTAAGCAGATTGCAGACCCCTGATCTTATCAACACAACTAGCAGTACCCGTGGAGCGTTCCTACAATGCCCAAGACGCTTTGTCACAGCCAGAGAACTAACTAAGCCTGAAGTCAGAAAGTTGAAATCTAAACTGCCCCACAGCAGATCCCCAAAGGAATAGACAGCCCCCAAACATATTGTCGGTGAGACAAGATGAGACACAAACACAGGCAGAAAACAGACTGAGCAAACGGTGGGGTCCAAGCTGTCTAGACCGGACAGGACAGAAAAGACACTGTCTACAATCACGTAAAAAACCCTAAAAAAATCCAACACTTCTGATATGCAAAAAGTCTGAGGCCACACGACCTCACCCCCTCTAGATCAGCACTCTGGTATAAACTGGAAGCAAAGCAAAAGATACTAACATAACAGGGGACTGAACAAACTGACACAAGCTGTAACATATAGAGCAGGGCCAGCGCTGCCCCCAGCAGGGAGTACACTGAAACCTAGCAACAAAGCAGAAAGCAAAAAAAGGCACAACCAAGTTAGATGCAAAGGATAAGCAAAAGAATCACTTAACTGAACCATGCAGATCAGGCAGGGGACAAAAGAACTCCAAATGCACAAGGAGGAAAATCACCAGCAACCTTCAAGAGCAACCAGCTCAATTATATGCTCCCAGCCAGTAATCCCAGGTTCCCAATTATCGTCGTTAGGTGGGGAACTTCCATCAACCTGGCCAGCTCCACTACTCTCAGTAACCACCAGAGGGAGCAGAGGGAGCTTCGGCTCAGAAATCCAAGCAAGTGAATTCACAACAGCTCTCCTCCTGGCAAGACCGCGCCAGCAGGATTGTACCCTCAGATTCATTACGAAGGATAACACGGGCTGAAATCAGGTAAGGAGAATTCTTGGGAACCACTGGGATGTCTTGACATCAGACACGCAGACCTCAGCCTGCGTTAGTCCCAGGCCTCTCATTACTGCAAGAAAGGCACCCAATCTATGGGATATTCTCACCACAAGTCATTTTTCCCACCCGGTAGTTAGACTCCAGTGGGGCATTCACCTCAGGGGCTCCTTCCCATGCGGTAACTGCAATATCTGTCCATTCATGTACCCGACCAGTAGAGATGAGCGACCTTGCCTTTTTTAGGGTCAAGTCAGGTTTCATGAAACCCGACTTTCTCAAAAGTCGAGTCGAACGAAATCAGCCGACTATAGGGAAAAGTCGGGGTCCGACTGAAGCACGAAACCCAATGCAAGTCAATGGGGAAGCAAAGTCGTCAGGGAGTGGAGGACAGTAAATACACCTACAGTGCCCATTTCAATGCCAACAACATCAATTGTTATTACTTAAGCTTGTCAACCTTAATTTACTTAATAATAATAGTTAGGCATTGAAAACTGGGGGTTATTTGGCTAAAGTTGGGGGGGTAGGGCTGGCTCCAGGTTTTCGTGTGGCCCGGGCCAAAGAGTGTCAGTGGTCAGGGTAATGTAAGGACGGTCAAAAAAGGGAGCGCCAGCCGTGTGTGAATTAGGGGAGAATGCAGCTCCAGCCGGGCACCTCAGGAGAGGAGGAAAATTAAAAACAGTACAACAAACCCGGTCATGGAGGAGCGCAAAAATGGAAATGGGGAGATGAAAAGCTTCTTTATTATCCACAACGCGTTTCAACAGAACAATCTGTCTTCATCAGGTGGCAGTACAAATCACAGGGGGAAGAGGAGGTATTTAAATGAACAATAGCCAATAAAGATGGCTATTAATTAAAAAAACCACAGCAACATTATAAATAAATAAAAGTTATTAAAATCGAGTATAAATAAAAAATCAGACACAACAATTACAATAAGCAATCAAAAATATTAATAAAAGCAGTAAAAAAAGCAATAAAAAGAACAACATGGGCGGTTCCTCAGAATGGTTTCTCAATAGTGAGATTTATCCCCTCAGGTGCTAATGTCCCTAATTTAAAGATCCAGAAACTTTCCCTCCTGATTAGATTCTCATAACGGTTAATGACGTCCTCCCTGATATGTTCTATAATCGTCAATTTCAACGCACCAGGATCCTTATTATGTGTGAGTAAAAAGTGCTTGGAAAGGCTGTGTAACAGATACCCATTTTTTATATTCTGGCGGTGTTTATTCAATCTGTTATGCATTGATTGAATTAGAGTTGAGCGAAACGGGTTGAAAAAATTCAAAAGTCGTCGACTTTCGCCAAAGTCGGGTTTCATGAAACGAAACCCGAACTTAGCGTGAGGTCAGCCACGAGGTCGGCGACTTTAGCGCCAAAGTCGCGTTTCAACAGATGCTTTAGCGCCCTTTTTCAGCCAATCAGGAAGAACGGACACTGTGGGCAACGTGATGACATAGGCAGCGGTCACCACCATCTTGGAGAAGGGCATGCAAGTGATTGGCTTGCTTTGTGTGGCGTCACAGGGGGTATAAAAGGGTGGGGACGTCGACCGCCATGTTACTCATGCTGATCTCAGAATAGGGAGAGCTGCTGCAGCTGCTGATTCTGTAGGGAGAGCGTTAGGAAGGCAAAAAGATAAAAAAAACTGCTTCTGCTGCTAGCGCTTTTCACTGTAGTTACTGTGCAGTGAAAGGTGAAGATTTTTGCTTTTGTGCAGCAGCGCTGGTGGTGATTAGCCTGCCTTTTAAGGCTAGCTGCATTGCTGTGTGCACACTGGTGTTCAAATTGCTTTTTTAAAAGCAGTCCAAATTGTATTGTTTTGTCCTGGTTAGTGTTGAGCGATACCGTTCGATACCCAAAAATATCGCCCGATACGAAAAAAATATCGGGTATCGCCGATTCCGATACCGGAAGTCCCATTCAAGTCAATGGGACTTCCGGTATCGGAATTTAAAAAAGCCCTTTATTTCCTTGTTGGCTAATTCTACATAATTGAAAACAAATAAGAATCATGTAGACTGTATTGTGGGAGGTGGAGGAGACATTAAAGGCATAGTGGTTTATTCAAATCACATGGCATAGCATTAATTCCAATTTTTTTTTTCAAGACGTTCGGAGTTAAAAAGATATTGACTATGTTAACTTTTTTATATTTTGTCAGATATGTATGTTTCACAACTTCCATGCTCTTCACCTTCTTTTGTACTTCTCCCACACTTTCTCCTTCATGATCCGCAGCAGTAGCATTTTTTTCATCAACTTTTTCATCTTCTTCTTCTTCACCTTCTTCCCATTATTTTTTTCTTCCATTCTTCATATTCTTCTTATTCAGCTATTATTAATTTTCATATGCTATTTCTTCATCTTCTTCCTATTCTTCTTTTTCTTCATTTTCTTATGGTGACAGGCATTCCTGTAGTACTTATCTATAAAAGTTATAAGATTACACCTTACGTTCTGCCTGTCACAAAAGATTTACAACAGGATTTGTCCGCGTTCAGTTTGGCCTGCAGCAGCAGGCATTTTCCAGGGGCACCACGAGGAGGAACGGACTCACCCCCATTTACTGCTTAGTCTTCTTCTGCTTATAATTTTGATTTCTTCTATGCTGATTTTTAGTCTTATGCTTAATGTTCTTCTGCTTTCTGTTCTTCTGCTTTTGCTTCTTCTGCTTCTTGTTCTTCTGTCTTTTGTTCTGTATCTTGGTGGTTGTCTTCATGTTCTTTGTCCTCTTGGTCATATTATTTAGGGTCATATTTCTGGTCTTCTTTGGTGTGGTCTTCAGGGTTGTCGTCATCAGGGTCGTCGTCATGGAGATCAATAAGGATTACCAAAGACAATTTCAAAAAGCTTGATCTTGGAAATGTAGCACAAGGTACAAGAAGGCTGAGAAACTGGCAAGAACCAGCTGACAGTACTGGAACCCGTAGTGGCAGCAGAAGGAACAATAGCCAATGGCACTACTGAGGAACAGCTGACGGTGCTGGACCCCGGTTACTATGCAGGAGGTACCTGTGCTAGAAACCACTACCAAGGACCAGCTGACCTTGTTGGACCTCGGATACCGAGATGGAGGCACCTAGGCCAAAGGCTCTGGCGAGAACCAGCTGACAGTGCTGGAACCCGGATGGGTAGCAGAAGGAACAAGAGCCAATGGCACTACCGAGGACCAACTGACGGTGCTGGACCATGGTTACTAAGCAGAAGGTACCTGTGCTAAAAAGCACTACCAAGGACCAGCTGACGGTGCTGGACTTCGGATACCGAGATGGAGGCACCTAGGCCAAAGGCTCTGGCGAGAATTAGCTGACAGTGCTAGCACCCGGATGGGTAGCAGAAGGAACAAGAGCCAATGGCACTACCGAGGACCAACTGACGGTGCTGGACCACGGTTACTAAGCAGAAGGTACCTGTGCTAAAAAGCACTACCAAGGACCAGCTGACGGTGCTGGACTTCGGATACCGAGATGGAGGCACCTAGGCCAAAGGCTCTGGCGAGAACCAGCTGACAGTGCTGGAACCCGGATGGGTAGCAGAAGGTACCCATCCAAAGCAAAGTAGCCAGGCCGCAAGCCGGCCGCAGTTACCGAAACCCACAGTCCTACAGGGGGTCCATGTCCCATTGGCACTACGGATCCAGCCTTCAGTGCCAGTTCCCGCAGCCCACATAGGAGTCACCTAAACTGCAGGCACCGTAGAGTCGACTAACTCGGCCGCAAGACGACAGGACAACGGATTGTTGGCATAGTGACCTTGACACTACCCGGAAACAGCTGGCGTGCTGGAACCAGGCTGGGCAACAGGGAGTACCCATGCCAAAGACACTGCTGAGCACCAACTGGCGTTGTTGGAACCCAGGGACAATCATGGTGAAGGCCGAGGCCTACTTGGCGGCAGTTTTAGATTGTTTGTAGGCTACAACAGACTGTCAACGTGCTCCAATTAGGCATCTGTCTCCACTCTGTTTCCAGGATTTCACGTGACCACCAACACCGCCAGTTTATGCGTACAGCAGCTGTCTGCCCAATCCACATGTGTTCCTGTGTTATTGGGGTTCTGTAATGTCAGCAGATCCCCTGATGTGTGTCTGCCACTGTCTCCTGCTCTGTCCACCTTCCCACCACTGGTAGTGGGAAGGTGGACAGCGCAGGAGACAGTGCCGGACACACATTGGGGGATCTGCTCACGTAACAGAACACCAGGAACACAGGAACAAGTGTGGAATGTGTGGACGGCAACTGTGAGCAGGAACTGGCGGTGTTGGAGGTCAGGGGAAATACTAGAGACAGAGTGGAGACAGAGGCCAAATCAGAGAATGTTTAAATCTGAAGTAGTTACAATTTGGAGGCAGCAGCAGTTTGCCCTCCACACAGCAGGGGATCAGCTGACGTTACTGACCCCCACTTTCACATGAACGAGTGTTTTTTTCTGTGTGGACAGCACTTCCGAGCAACAACTGATGATGTTGGAGCCCAGGGATAGTCATTTTGTAGGCTGAGGCCTACTTGGAGGCAGTTTAAGATAAGACGTTGTTAGAATTTGGAGGCAGCAGGAGAGTTTGCCGTACACACAGCAGGGGATCAGCAGACGTTACCAAACCCCACTTACACATGAGCGAGTGTTTTGTTTGTGCGTACAGCACTTCTGAGCACCAACTGGCGGTGTCGGAGCCCAGGGAAAATCAGGTAGTAGGCCGAGGCCTACTTGGAGCCAGGTGTAAATCTGAGGTACTTTGAGTTTGGAGAGAGCAGGACACTTTGCCATACACACAGCAGGGGATCAGCTGACGTTACCGAACCCCACTTACACATGAGCGAGTGTTTTGTCTGTGTGGACAGCACTTCTGAGCACCAACTGGCGGTGTCGGAGCCCAGGTAAAATCAAGTAGTAGGCTGACGCCTACTTGGTGGCAGTTTTCGATTGTTTCTACACTACTACTAACTGTCAACGTACTCCAATTAGGCCTCTGGCTTCACTCTGTTTCGAGTATTTCCTCTGGCTTCCAACCACGCCAGTTGCTGCTCTGAAATGTCATCTGCACAACCAACACTTGTTCCTGTGTTACTGGGGTTCTGTAACACCAGCTTCTCCTTAGAGGTGAGTCAGGCAATGTCTCCTGCTCTGTCCACTTTTCCACTACAAGTAGTGGGAATGTAGACAAAGCAGGAGACATTGCCGGACTCACCTCTGGAGATGAGCAGATGTTACAGGACCCAGGTAACACAGGAACAAGTGTTGATTGTGCAGACGGCAATTGAGAGCAGAAACAGGCGGTGTTGTAGGCCGGAGGAAATACTCAAAACAGAGTGGAGACAGAGGGCAAATCAGAGAACATATTAAATCAGAGGTAGTCAGAAGTTGTAGGCAGCAGGAGAGTTTGCCGTACACACAGCAGGGGATCAGCTGACGTTACCGAACCCCACTTACACATGAGCGAGTGTTTTGTCTGTGTGGACAGCACTTCTGAGCACCAACTGGCGGTGTCGGAGCCCAGGGAAAATCAGGTAGTAGGCTGAGGCCTACTTGGTGGCAGTTTTCGATTGTTTCTACACTACTACTAACTGTCAACCTACTGCAATTAGGCCTCTGGCTTCACTCTGTTTTGAGTATTTCCTCTGGCTTCCAACCACGCCAGTTGCTGCTCTGAAATGCCGTCTGCACAACCAACACTTGTTCCTGTGTTACTGGGGTTCTGTAACACCAGCTTCTCCCTAGAGGTGAGTCAGGCAATGTCTCCTGCTCTGTCCACTTTTCCACTACAAGTAGTGGGAATGTAGACAAAGCAGGAGACATTGCCGGACTCACCTCTGGAGATGAGCAGATGTTACAGGACCCAGGTAACACAGGAACAAGTGTTGATTGTGCAGACGGCACTTGAGAGCAGAAACAGGCGGTGTTGTAGGCCGGAGGAAATACTCAAAACAGAGTGGAGACAGAGGGCAAATCAGAGAACATATTAAATCAGAGGTAGTCAGAAGTTGTAGGCAGCAGGAGAGTTTGCCGTACACACAGCAGGGGATCAGCTGACGTTACCGAACCCCACTTACACATGAGCGAGTGTTTTGTCTGTGCGTACAGCACTTCTGAGCACCAACTGGCGGTGTCGGAGCCCAGGGAAAATCAGGTAGTAGGCCGAGGCCTACTTGGAGCCAGGTGTAAATCTGAGGTACTTTGAGTTTGGAGGGAGCAGGACACTTTGCCATACACACAGCAGGGGATCAGCTGACGTTACCGAACTCCACTTACACATGAGCGAGTGTTTTGTCTGTGCGCACAGTACTTCTGAGCACCAACTGGCGTTGTCGGATCCCAGGGAAAATCAGGTAGTAGGCCGAGGCCTACTTGGAGCCAGGTGTAAATCTGAGGTACTTTGACTTTGGAGGGAGCAGGACACTTTGCCATACACACAGCAGGGGATCAGCTGACGTTACCAAACCCCACTTACACATGAGCGAGTGTTTTGTCTGTGTGGACAGCACTTCTGAGCAACAACGGGCGTTGCTTTAGCCCAGGAAATAAAGTTCAGGTCATCGAAACATGAACACAACAGGAGACCTGGATCCTGTTGCCAGCCAATTATTTATTCTGGAAGAGGACTGGCAAATTCAGGTGAGATCCAGGCCTTGTTCATTTTCACAAAAGTAAGCCGGTCTACATTTTCAGCGGATAGTCGCGTGCAACGGTCTGTTACCACACCACCTGCAGCACTAAAGATACGTTCTGATAATACACTGGCAGCAGGGCAAGCCAGCACCTCCAATGCATACTGGCTAAGCTCTGGCCATGTATCCAGATTAGAGACCCAAAACTTGAACGGGGAAGAGCCGTCTGGGAGTACACTAACAGGGCAAGACAAGTAGTCTGTCACCATCTGACGGAAACGTTGCCTCCTGCTGACTGGAGCCGTCTGTGATGGTGTAGCCATTTGTGGCAGTCCCACAAAACTTTTCCACATTTGGGCCATACTGGCCTTGCCTTGTCCTGCGGCACTGCCTCTGCTACCTCTTTGTGCAGAGCTTCCTCCACTGCCTCTACCCACATGGCTGCTTTGAAAAGCACTACCAGCAACACTTGCGGGGGGAATGGAGAACATGATGGCCTGCACAAGTGTTTCTTGGTACTCCCGCATTTTACGCTCCCGGTTCAACTGTGGTATGAGGCTTTGTAAGATGTCCCGGTAGCGAGGATCTAAGAGGGTGTACACCCAATAATCAGCCGTGTGGAGAATGTTGGCGATGCGGCGGTCATTTAACAAGCACTGCAGCATGAAATCAACCATGTGCTGCAGACTGACAACTGGACCAGAAACGCTGTCCCCAGCTTGAGGCAGCATCTCAGCCTACTCAGCATCACCCCACCCTCGCTGTACACACTGACTACTAGAGCCTTGTGTAGCTCCCTCCTCTGGAGAGATGTGTTCCTCCTCCATTGACTCCTCGTCATCCTCCTTACTAAGTGTCCCCTGCCTGGGCCTTTGTGTGGAAGCACGTTGCGCAGACTTGCCAGAAGCAGATGGCATTTCTGACTCCTCATCCTCAACCTCTTCAAAAACCTCCTCACTTAGTGCTTGTAAGGTTTTTTGAAGCAGACAGATAAGGGGGACAGTCATGCTGACTAGTGCATCATCTGCACTGGCCATCCGCGTGGAGTCATCGAAGGCATGCTAAACTTGACAGATGTCCCTCATAGTGGCCCACTCAGTGGTGGTGAAGTGTGTCCGGCGCACAGTGCGACTTGTTTGCGCCTGATGCAGCTGGTACTCCATTACTGCTGCCTGCTGCTCACACAACCGCTCCAACATATGTAACGTTGAATTCCACCTGGTGGGGAGGTCACATATGATGCGATGTTCTGGCAGGTGGAATCGGCGTTGCAGAGATGCAATGCACGATCTTGCCATGCTGGAACGCCGCAAGTGAGCACACTCTAGGCCAACCTTGGGCAGCAGTGCATCAAGATCCGGATAGTCCCTCAGAAAGCTCTGCACGACCAAATTGAGCACGTGTGCCAGACATGGTATGTGAGTGAGGTTGCCAGAGCTGCCACTAGATTTTGGCCATTGTCACTCACTACCAAACCTGGCTGGAGATTCGCTGGCACAAACCACACATCGCTCTCCTGCTTGATGGCATTCCAGAGCTCCTGTGCTGTGTGGCTCCGATTCCCCAAAGAAATTAATTTAAGGATGGCCTGTTGAAGTTTGGCCACACATGTGCTCATATCTGGCCTAACAGGCTCATGCAGTGCTGATTCCGAGGAACTAGAGTAGGAGGAGGACTCAATATGTACAGACTGCATTCCCGCAATCCTTGAAATTGGCAGAATACGTACAGAGCCACTCTCCAGATCTGTACCCGGCTCCACAACATTGACCCAATGGGCAGTGAGGGAAAGGTATCGTCCCTGTCCATGGCTACTGGTCCACGCATCAGTGGTCAGGTGGACCTTGCTACTGACGGCGTTTAGTAGCGCATTTTTAATTTTTCCCTCCACATGCTTTTGCAGGGCAGGGACGGCTTGCCTGCTGAAATAAAAGCGGCCGGGCACATTGTATTGTGGAACTGCCAATGACATCAAGTTCCTGAAGGTGTCAGTCTCCACCAGCCTGAATGACAGCATCTCAAGGGCCAGTAGTTTGGCAATGCCGGCATTCAGAGCCAGTGCTCGGGGATGGTTTGCCGAGTATGGCCGCTTTTTCTCCCATGCCTGTGCTACCGATTGCTGGTGAGTGGCCTGGGAGTGTGCTGATGACTGAGAACGTGGTTCAGTGGGTGGAATTTCACTGGGTCTCTGGACAACAGTGGCAGAGGTTCTTCCATGGCGTTCCAGTGAGGAAGCCGAACCAGCTGTGTGTGAGCAGGAGGAAGAGGCCCCAACACGAGCTGAAGAGGTGGTAGGTGCTGCTGAAGGTTGGCCTACATCTTCAGTGTGTCTGTGTAACTCCACCTCGTGCTTGGTACGCACATGTTTCCACATATTTGTGGTATTGAGGTTGCTCACATTTTTCCCTCGTTTAACCTTCTGATGACACAGCTTGCATTTGACAAAGCAAATGTCATCTGCAGCTGTGTCAAAAAAAGACCACGCACTGCAAGTCCTGGGAGCGCCCGTTTTCTGTTTTGGAAGAGGATTGCTCCTCACGGGTGCCAAAGTGGAGGCTACAGGCAATCAAGTCTGCCCCTGCCCTCTCCCTCCTCTTTTGGCCATTCGGGGAATCTCTTCCTCAGAGCTGCTCCCACCACCTTCCTGTGGCTGACGCCATGATTGGTCAAGGACCTCATCATCTCCACTCCCCTCTTCAAGCACCGGCTGGTCCTGGATTGTTTCGCCAGCACCGTACGCACCAGAAATTGGCAACTGAGTCTCATCATCATCAGATGAGCACTGAGGTGTGCTGACAATAGGCACTGGCCCGCCTCTTCAGATTCAGAGGAACAAATCAGTTGCGCATCACTGCATACTCCCTCTTCTTCACGCTCTAGAATGCTGCTTGGCTGGCCACCTCTTTCCAAGCCAACAGATTCTGAGAACAAAAGTAAAGATTGAGATGTCTCCTGTCCAGGGCTCTCAGACTGCCTGGGCAATTTGGCAGGTGGTGAAGAGACAGATGCTTGCTCTTCAGTGCTCTGGCCCTGGGAGGATGCGGAAGTCATTGAAGTGGATGCGTTAGCTGCCATCCATCCGACAACGGCTTCAATTTGTTCGTCACGCAGCAGTGGGGTACGGCGAGGCATGAAGGACTGTTGCCTGGTAAAAGTGGGGGATGCCGGGTCACTGGTGGCCACAGCAGACACCGAATCCCCACGTCCTCTCCCTGCTGAATCCCCCCGTCCTCTCCCTGCTGAAACTCCACGGCCACGACCACGTGCCTTACTCCCTGCCTTCTTCATCTTGGTAGACTGATAAAGATAGGCAGAAAAGTAAAAAAGGGGTGGCTTAGTGTTCTTATTCCTGAACACCTGCTAAACAGTATAAGAAACACTAATTTGGCTAAGGCCTCTTTCACACATCAGTTTTTTGCCTTCAGGCGCGATCCGGCTTTTTTTTGTAAAACCGGATCCGGCAAAATGCAATGCCGGATCCAGTTTTTCCCCATTGACTTGCATTAGCGCCGGATCGTGCCGGATGGCATTGCGTTTCATCCGTTTTTTGCCGGATCCGGCAACTTGTCTCATTCCGGCGTCTGGAAAAAACGGCATACTGTAACGTTTTTTGTCTCCGGCGAAAAAGCCGGAAGCGCCGGATCCGGCGCTTCCAGCTTTTTGCTACAATGAAAGTCTATGGGCGCCGGAATGCGCCGGATCCAGAAAAAGACGGATCCAGCCACCGGATCCGTTTTTTTTAAGTCTGCGCATGCTCAGATCCAATTGGCCAGCCCCCAGGAACAGATATAACCTGCTAGACGGATCCAGCAAAAAAACGGATCCGTTTCTACAGTTCTCCAAAATTTATGCCGGATCCGTTTTTTCTAAAAATAGCCGGATCCTGCCTGACGGCAAAAAACTGATGTGTGAAAGTAGCCTAAGAGTGTGTGTACTACACTTTAATATGATCTAATGTGGCCTACACAACTCTAAAGTGGAGTGTTTGGTGAACTTTATTTCCTTTTTTTTTGGGGGGGGAAATAAAAGGATGTGACCAAAGTTTGAAAGCTATAGTATCACAAACTTTTTGGAGCGATTACAATGCAGGAAGCTAACCTACAATGCAATTGATGAGGCTCCAAAAAATAGGGTGATACTAGTCTGGCTGGCCCTGAAGGGCACAAGCCAGCAAAAAGGCTCCTCTATCTAATCCTATATAGTGTTTGCAACCAACCAATGACAATGGATGCGGATGGAAGCACACTAATATAGGAGCAAAAATCTGGACAAATTAGCTGCAAAAAAAGGACTATGTATGAGGCAGTGATGCACGCTGAGCAAACTACAACCAGCGGTGGCTGTAGAACACACTGGAACGTGAGCTGCACTCATACACAGAGAGACCTATCAGACAGCCAAAAACAGTGCAGAGAAATGGGCTATAGCACTGAAAGGCTGCTGAAAGGCTCCGCTGTCCACTCCTTTAGTGTTTGCAACCAACGTATATGGATACGTATGGAAGCACACTATACAGGAGAAAAAAAAAGCAGCAATAAAAGAAAAATGTGTATGAGGCAGAGACACACGCTGGGCGGCCTACAAGCAGACGTGCCTGCAGGACACACTACACAGCCCTTGCAGACAGCTATTAAAACAGCGCTGCTGGGCTAAAAAAATGCTAGAGTGGTGGATTATGTAGCCTGGGTAGAGCAATAGATATGTTTGATGATCGCTATTTCTAACTGTCCCTCACAGTCTTCAACAGCAGCCTGTCCCTAACTGAATTCACAGCAGAGTGAACCCGAAATGGCAGCT
The DNA here is from genome assembly GCF_039654945.1 of Dendrobates tinctorius. Classification (NCBI taxonomy): domain Eukaryota; kingdom Metazoa; phylum Chordata; class Amphibia; order Anura; family Dendrobatidae; genus Dendrobates; species Dendrobates tinctorius. Next base: position 34,008,174 of record NW_027361683.1, read on the forward strand.
GCTGCGGTTTTTATAGTGCATCATGACATCATTTCAGCAGCCAATCACAGCCATGCCAGTAGTTAACATGCCTACATGCCTAACAGGATGTGCCCACACTTCTGAGGATCCCCATTGGCTGAATCAAATCGAGCGGGCTCCTAGCATTATGGGAACTTCCGATTCCGGTATTCAATATGAAAAAAGTATCGGAACTAAGTATCGGAATTCCGATACAGCGAATATCGGCCGATACCCGATACTTGCGGTATCGGAATGCTCAACACTCGTCCTGGTGAGGTAGTGACCGTTCATTTTTTCACACACCGTACAGCGGTGTACGCTCCTCACACAGTACCGTGTAACGGCTGTTATCATGGCCAAATTGAAGCTATCTACGTCTGTGACTCTGTAAGGAAAAGTCGAGGAGTTTGTCCATTCTTACAGACCTACACCTTATAGTTTTGTCCGTTTTTCAAACAGTTTAGTATATTTGCTGCTTGATTACATTCAAAAATACAGAGAGACAGCGTGTTTCAGTCCGTATACAAAAACACGGAGCTTGACAATTTTACATACACCGTACAGTGGGGTACGTGCACGCTCCTCTCTCAGTACCGTGTAACGGCTGTTATCATGGCCAAATTGAAGCTATCTACGTGTGTGACTCTATATGGAAAAGTCGAGGAGTTTGTCCATTCTTACAGACCTACACCTTATAGTTTTGTCCGTTTTTCAAACAGTTTAGTATATTTGCTGTTTGATTACATTCAAAACTAGAGAGAGACAGCGTGTGTCAGTCAGTATACAAAAACACGGAGCTTGACAATTTTACATACACCGTACAGCGGTTTATGTGCACGCTCCTCTCTCAGTACTGTTATCACGGCCAAATTGAAGCTATCTAAGGCTAGTTTCACACTTGCTTTTTTTTGCAGCGCGTTTTTCCCGCAAAAAAACGCATTGAAAAAACGCATACAAAAGCATACAACTGCTGCGTTTTTTTCAAGCATTTTTATGAGCATGCATGAAAAAAACGCAGCGTTTTTATGCGTTTTTAGTGCGTTTTTACCGCGTTTGCGTTTTTCCAAACATTAGGTGGCCCCTCACACTAACCCAAACCATGACTTTACTAACCCTAACCCTAACCCTGACCCTAACCCTAACCCTGACCCTAACCCTAACCCTAACCCTGACCCTAACCCTAACCCAGACCCTAACCCTAACCCTGACCCTAACCCTAACCCTAACCCTGACCCTAACCCTAACCCTGACCCTGACCCTAACCCTAACCCTGACCCTAACCCTTAACCAAACCATACCCTAACCCTAACCCTAACCCTGACCCTAACCCTAACCCTAACCCTGACCCTAACCCTAACCCTAACCCTGACCCTAACCCTAACCCTAACCCTTAACCAAACCATACCCTGATCCTAACCCTAACCTTGACCCTGACCCTAACCCTAACCCTAACCCTAACCCTGACCCTGACCCTAACCCTAACCCTAACCCTTAACCAAACCATACCCTAACCCTAACCCTAACCCTAACCCTGACCCTAACCCTAACCCTTAACCAAACCATACCCTGATCCTAACCCTAACCCTGACCCTGACCCTAACCCTAACCCTTAACCAAACCATACCCTGATCCTAACCCTAACCCTGACCCTGACCCTAACCCTAACCCTTAACCAAACCATACCCTGATCCTAACCCTAACCCTGACCCTGACCCTAACCCTAACCCTAACCCTAAACCCCCTTAACTAACCCTAACTCTAACCCAAACCCCTAAATTACATTGTCTAAACTAATGGTAAAAAAAAAAACGCATGTGCAAAAAAATGCATACATAAGCATGCCAATGCGCACATATGCTCACCATAGACTTATAATGGGTGTCTTGCTGTAAAAAAACACATTGCGCGCGCATGCGTTTTTTGGAGGCAAGTCGGACGCCCAAAAAATGCAACAGGTTGCATTTTGTGCGCCCGAGCGCATACCGCAAAAAAACGCATGCACGGAAAAACGCGTACAAACGCATGTGTATGCGCACATAAGCGCATCCCATGCAAAGTATAGGAAAAAAACGCATGCGCTATTTAGCGCTAAAATACCGCGAAAAAAATGCAAGTGTGAAACCAGCCTTAGTGTGTGACTCTGTAAGGAAAAGCCGAGGAGTTTATCCATTCTTACAGACCTACACTCTAGGGAGATTCCAATTCTGCCCAATTCTATATACTTGTAGTTTGTCATACACTAGGCAATTTCTGCCGGTCACATTGCGGTGTTATAGACACAGGGCCTGACAGAATCCAACTGTGTCCTGAAGTGTAGAGAGATTCCAATTCTCCACAGTCCTCTATCCACCTTTCTTACACCATCCAGAATCTGCCTGTCACATTGCGGTGTAAAATAAACAGGGCCTGACAGAATCCAACTGTGTCCTGAAGTCTAGAGAGATTCAAATTCCCCATTACTATATACACCTTGTACCTTGTTTTACAGTACCATATAGTTGGTGGTTTTTGGGTATATTTTCCCCAAAAATGAGGAAGTGTGGTGGAAGAGTCCGTGGAAGTGGGCGGGGGTTGGCAGCTGGTAATGATGGTGTTGGTGTTGGTGGTGGATCTGCTGGTAGTGGCAAAAGAGCTTCAAGAACAAGTTTTGGCTTACATTGCTGACTCAGCCTCCAGCTCTATCGCCTCCTCTTCTGAAGTTTTAAAAAATAAAAGCACTGAGTCATTAATGGAGGCTCATGTTCATGAACCACACCTTTCCTTGTGTCCTTCACCCCAACCAAAATTGAAGGATGCGGCAGGCCACACTACGGATTACTCCATGGAGCTGTTTTCACATACCATGCCTGGGTTATCAAGTCAAATCGTGAATTACCCAGGCAAAGATGAATCTGACATGGAGTGCACTGATGCACAGCCACTGACAGATGATTCTGCTGGTACATTCACTCAGAGCACTACATTGTCCTCGCAGTGTACAGAGCCAGAATCTGACCCAGATGAAACTCAGGTGCCCCTTCCCACATACTATACCACCATACACAGTGACACAGAGGAAGGTGCGCATGACATTGAAGAGGAGGTGATGGATGACCCAGTTGTTGACCCAGATTGGCATCCAGTGGGGGTAGAGGGTGCCGCTGCCAATAGCTCAGAAGAGGAGGAGGAGCATCCGCAGCGGGCATCGACATCGCAACAGCTGTTATCTGGCAGGCACGGAGCAGTCCAAAAACGGGTTACAAAAACCAAAAGAGTTGCAGGACAGCTTGGCCAGACGGTCAAAATAGCACAGTGTGCAAGGCCTCAAAATGTCTTCCATAGTAGGAAGAGTGCAGTGTGGCACTTTTTTTAACAAAATCCTAATGATCAGGCAAAGGTTATCTGTAAGAAGTGCGCAAAGACCTTTAGCCGAGGGAAAAATCTGAGAAATTTGAATACCAGTTGCATGCTAAGACATTTAACCACCATGCACTTGCAAGCGTGGACAGACTGCCAAAACTCACGTACCACATGAGCTACTGCTCCAAAAGAAGGTAGTCAGCAACACTACATTGTTTCCCCCACTGTAAGTCCACCGGTTAGCACACCACCAGCAGCAAATGTTGAGTTGTCGTCGCAAGGGCAAATCAGTCAGGGAATCCCACTGTTATTGCAACGAAAGACTGAATCTAGGCCATCAGAAAGAACACCAACTCCATCACCATCATCAACCCTCTCTTAGTCCGCCATGTCCACCGCTAGTTCCACCATATGCAGCTCTCAAGTCCAGCTCACCCTATCAGAGACTATGAGTAGGACAAGAAAGTACTCATCCTTTCATCCATGTACACTGGGTTTGAACGCCACATTGCCAAACTAATCTCGTTAGAGATGATGCCCTACCGGTTGGTTGAAAGCAAAGCTTTCCGCGGGCTAATGGCCAACGCACTACCACGCTATGACCTACCCAGTTGGCACTTCTTTTCGCGAAAAGCCATCCCAGCCCTCCACGTGCATGTAAAAGACCGCATTGTCCATGCACTCAAGCAATCAGTGAGTGGAAAGGTGCACCTCACAACAGATGCATGGTCCAGTAGGCATGGCCACGGCCGTTACGTGTCCATCACTGCGCACTGGGTTAATGTGGTGGATGTAGGGTCCACAGGGGACAGATGTGATGGCACAGTGCTGCCTAGCCCACGGTATAGGAAACAGTTGGCTGTAGGCGTTCGACCCTCCTCCTCCTCCAGAAGCAAAAGCTTGTCCACTGAGTGCAGTCGCACGAGCACTGCATCCGCAGCTGACAGTGGTGCACACGAGGTGTCCCACTATCGATCAGCTAGTGGAAAGCGTCAGCAGGCTCTGTTGCAGATGATGTGTTTGGGCGACAGACACACGGCGGAGGTACTGGTCGACTACTTTCAGTGACAAACTGAGTCATGGCTGGGCAGTCTACATCTTGAGGCAGGCAAGGTAGTTAGTGATAACGGCCGGAATTTTGTGGCAGCCATAGCCCTTTCAAAACTCAGACACATACCTTTCTTGGCTCACACCTTGAACCTGGTGGTGCAGTGCTTCCTCACAAATTATCTGGAGTTAACAGGCCTGCTCCATAAGGTTCGAAGACTGTCCTCGCACATCCGCCGGTCGCCGGTACACTCCAGTCGTATGCAGAAGCTGCAGCGATTGCTCCACCTTCCCAAGCACCGCCTAATTATCGACATTGCAACAAGGTGGAACTCCACCATGCACATGATTGAGCGGCTGTGCAAACTGAGACAGGCCGTAATGCATTTGTGCGAGGATACATGGGCAGGTACTTTGAGGGCAGACATGGAGTTGACAAGTGTGCAGTAGTTGAAGCTGAAAGACCTCTGTAAAGTCCTTCAGTGTTTTGAGAAATGCACACGGCTGGTAAGAAGAGTTGAGCGAAACGGGTCGAAAAATTTCAAAAGTCGCCGACTTTTGGCAAAGTCGGGATTCATGTAACGAAACCCGACCCTAGGATGAGGTCGGCCATGAGGTCGGCGACTTAAGCGCCAAAGTCGCATTTCAAAAGTTTGTTTTGCGCTCTTTTTCAGCCAATCAGGATCCACGGACACTGTGGGCAACGTGATGACATAGGCAGGGGTCACCACCATCTTTCAGAAGGGCATGCAAGTGATTGACTTGCTTTGGTGGGCGTCACAGGGGGTATAAAAGGGCGTGCACGCCGACCGCCATGTTACTCATGCTGATCGCAGAATAGGGAGAGCTGCTGCTGATTTTGTAGGGAGAGCGTTAGGCAGGGAAGAAGACACCAAAAACTGCTTCTGCTGCTAGCGATTTTGCCTGTAAAACACACCAGTCACTGTGTGTGCAGTGCAAGTGGAGGCTATATTTTGCTGGATCAGCGGTGTTGGTTGGTGTTGGTTAATTTACTTTTTCTGCTCAGACCCAGTTTCTTAGTTTCTTAGGTGTTGGTTGTTAGGCTGCCTTCTAAGGCTTTCTGACGGCTGCATTGCTGTTTACCCACTGCTCTGCAAACTGCTTTTTTAAAAGCAATCCCAATTTTTTTTTTTGTCCTGGTGAGGTACTGAGCGTGCATTTTTTCACACCATACAGCGGTGCACACTCCTCACACAGTACCGTGTAACGGGTGTTATCACAGCCACAGTGAAGCTATCTGTGTGTCACTCTGTAAGGATAAGTCGAGGACATGTTCCGTTCTTACAGACCTGCACCTTCTAGTTTTGTCTAGCTTTCAAACAGTTAAATATATTTACTGTTTGATCACATTCAAAACTATAGAGAGGCAGCGTGTGTCAGTCCGTATACTTAGAAAACACGGCGCTTGACAATTTTACATATACCGGACAGACGTGTACGTGCTCGCTCCTCTCTCAGTACCATGTAACGGCTGTTATCACGGCCACAGTGAAGCTATCTGTGTGTTGCTCTGTAAGGATAAGTCGAGGACATGTTCCGTTCTTACAGACCTGCACCTTCTAGTTTTGTCTAGTTTTCAAACAGTTAAATATATTTGCTGTTTGATCACATTCAAAACTATAGAGAGACATCGTGTGTCAGTCCGTATACTTAAAAAACACGGAGCTTGACAATTTTACGTACACGGGACAGCCATGTACGTGCACGCTCCTCTCTCAGTACGGTGTAACGGCTGTTATCACGGCCACAGTGAAGCTATCTGTGTGTCGCTCTGTAAGGATAAGTCGAGGACCTGTTCCGTTCTTACAGACCTACACTCTAGGGAGATTCCTATTCTGCCCAATTCTATATACACCTTGTAGTTTGTCATAAACTAGCCAATTTCTGCCTGTGACATAGCGCTATGATATTCACTGGGCCTCACACAATCCAAAAGTGTCCAGTGTCCACAAGTGTGTGCTGAAATTCAAAATCTCCGTTATCATTTAGTCACATTTTTCACACCTGCGACATTAAGCCTGTGATATAGCGCTGTGATATTCAGTGGGCCTCACACAATCCAAAAGTGTCCAGTGTCCACAAGTGTGTGCAGAAATTCAAAATCTCCGTTATCCTCTAGTGACATTTTTCACACCTGCGACATCGAGCCTGTGACATAGCGCTGTGATATTCAGTGGGCCTCACACAATCCAAAAGTGTCCAGTGTCCACAAGTGTGTGCAGAAATTCAAAATCTCCGTTATCCTCTAGTGACATTTTTCACACCTGCGACATCGAGCCTGTGACATAGCGCTGTGATATTCAGTGGGCCTCACACAATCCAAAAGTGTCCAGTGTCAACAAGTGTGTGCAGAAATTCAAAATCTCCGTTATCTTCTAGTGACATTTTTCACACCTGCGACATCGAGCCTTTGACATCGCACTGTGATATTCAGTGGGCCTCACACAATCCAAAAGTATCCAGTGTCCACAAGTGTGTGCAGAAATTCAAAATCTCCGTTATCCTCTAGTGACATTTTTCACACCTGTGACATCGAGCCTGTGACATAGCGCTGTGATATTCAGTGGGCCTCACACAATCCAAAAGTGTCCAGTGTTCACAAGTGTGTGCAGAAATTCAAAATCTCCGTTATCCTCTAGTGACATTTTTCACACCTGCGACATCGAGCCTGTGACATAGCGCTGTGATATTCAGTGGGCCTCACACAATCCAAAAGTGTCCAGTGTCCACAAGTGTGTGCAGAAATTCAAAATCTCCATTATCCTCTAGCGACATTTTTCACACCTGCGACATCAAGCCTTTGACATAGCGCTGGGATATTCAGTGTGCCTCACACAATCCAAAAGTGTCCAGTGTCCACAAGTGTGTGCAGAAATTCAAAATCTCCGTTATCCTCTAGTGACATTTTTCACGCCTGCGACATCGAGCCTGTGACATAGCGCTGTGATATTCAGTGGGCCTCACACAATCCAAAAGTGTCCAGTGTCCACAAATGTGTGCAGAAATTCAAAATCTCCATTATCCTCTAGTGACATTTTTCACACCTGCGACATCGAGCCTGTGACATAGCGCTGTGATATTCAGTGGGCCTCACACAATCCAAAAGTGTCCAGTGTCCACAAGTATGTGCAGAAATTCAAAATCTCCATTATCCTCTAGTGACATTTTTCACACCTGCGACATCGAGCCTGTGACATAGCGCTGTGATATTCAGTGGGCCTCACACAATCCAAAAGTGTCCAGTGTCCACAAATATGTGCAGAAATTCAAAATCTCCGTTATCCTCTAGTGACATTTTTCACACCTGCGACATCGAGCCTGTGACATAGCGCTGTGATATTCAGTGGGCCTCACACAATCCAAAAGTGTCCAGTGTCCACAAGTGTGTGCAGAAATTCAAAATCTCCATTATCCTCTAGTGACATTTTTCACACCTGCGACATCAAGCCTGTGACATAGCGCTGGGATATTCAATGGGCCTCACACAATCCAAAAGTGTCCAGTGTCCACAAGTGTGTTCAGAAATTCAAAATCTCCGTTATCCTCCAGTGACATTTTTCACACCTGCGACATCGAGCCTGTGACGTAGCACTGTGATATTCAGTGGTCCTCACACAATCCAAAAGTGTCCTGTGTCCACATGTGTGTGCAGAAATTCAAAATCTCCGTTATCCTCTAGTGACATTTTTCACACCTGCGACATCGAGCCTGAGACATAGCGCTGTGATATTCAGTGGGCCTCACACAATCCAAAAGTGTCCAGTGTCCCCAAGTGTGTGCAGAAATTCAAAATCTCCGTTATCCTCTAGTGACATTTTTCACACCTGCGACATCGAGCCTGTGACATAACGCTGTGATTTTCAGTGGGCCTCACACAATCCAAAAGTGTCCAGTGTCCACAAGTGTGTGCAGAAATTCAAAATCTCCGTTATCCTCCAGTGACATTTTTCACACCTGCGACATCGAGCCTGTGACATAGCGCTGGGATATTCAGTGGTCCTCACACAATCCAAAAGTGTCCTGTGTCCACAAGTGTGTGCAGAAATTCAAAATCTCAGTTATCCTCTAGTGACATTTTTCACACCTGCGACATCGAGCCTGAGACATAGCGCTGTGATATTCAGTGGGCCTCACACAATCCAAAAGTGTCCAGTGTCCACAAATATGTGCAGAAATTCAAAATCTCCGTTATCCTCTAGTGACATTTTTTCACACCTGCGGCATCGAGCCTGTGACATAGCGCTGTGATATTCAGTGGGCCTCACACAATCCAAAAGTGTCCAGTGTCCACAAGTGTGTGCAGAAATTCAAAATCTCCATTATCCTCTAGCGACATTTTTCACACCTGCGACATCAAGCCTTTGACATAGTGCTGGGATATTCAGTGTGCCTCACACAATCCAAAAGTGTCCAGTGTCCACAAGTGTGTGCAGAAATTCAAAATCTCCGTTATCCTCTAGTGACATTTTTCACGCCTGCGACATCGAGCCTGTGACATAGCGCTGTGATATTCAGTGGGCCTCACACAATCCAAAAGTGTCCAGTGTCCACAAATGTGTGCAGAAATTCAAAATCTCCATTATCCTCTAGTGACATTTTTCACACCTGCGACATCGAGCCTGTGACATAGCGCTGTGATATTCAGTGGGCCTCACACAATCCAAAAGTGTCCAGTGTCCACAAGTATGTGCAGAAATTCAAAATCTCCATTATCCTCTAGTGACATTTTTCACACCTGCGACATCGAGCCTGTGACATAGCGCTGTGATATTCAGTGGGCCTCACACAATCCAAAAGTGTCCAGTGTCCACAAATATGTGCAGAAATTCAAAATCTCCGTTATCCTCTAGTGACATTTTTCACACCTGCGACATCGAGCCTGTGACATAGCGCTGTGATATTCAGTGGGCCTCACACAATCCAAAAGTGTCCAGTGTCCACAAGTGTGTGCAGAAATTCAAAATCTCCATTATCCTCTAGTGACATTTTTCACACCTGCGACATCAAGCCTGTGACATAGCGCTGGGATATTCAATGGGCCTCACACAATCCAAAAGTGTCCAGTGTCCACAAGTGTGTTCAGAAATTCAAAATCTCCGTTATCCTCCAGTGACATTTTTCACACCTGTGACATCGAGCCTGTGACGTAGCGCTGTGATATTCAGTGGTCCTCACACAATCCAAAAGTGTCCTGTGTCCACATGTGTGTGCAGAAATTCAAAATCTCCGTTATCCTCTAGTGACATTTTTCACACCTGCGACATCGAGCCTGAGACATAGCGCTGTGATATTCAGTGGGCCTCACACAATCCAAAAGTGTCCAGTGTCCCCAAGTGTGTGCAGAAATTCAAAATCTCCGTTATCCTCTAGTGACATTTTTCACACCTGCGACATCGAGCCTGTGACATAACGCTGTGATTTTCAGTGGGCCTCACACAATCCAAAAGTGTCCAGTGTCCACAAGTGTGTGCAGAAATTCAAAATCTCCGTTATCCTCCAGTGACATTTTTCACACCTGCGACATCGAGCCTGTGACATAGCGCTGGGATATTCAGTGGTCCTCACACAATCCAAAAGTGTCCTGTGTCCACAAGTGTGTGCAGAAATTCAAAATCTCAGTTATCCTCTAGTGACATTTTTCACACCTGCGACATCGAGCCTGAGACATAGCGCTGTGATATTAAGTGGGCCTCACACAATCCAAAAGTGTCCAGTGTCCACAAATATGTGCAGAAATTCAAAATCTCCGTTATCCTCTAGTGACATTTTTCACACCTGCGACATCGAGCCTGTGACATAGCGCTGTGATATTCAGTGGGCCTCACACAATCCAAAAGTGTCCAGTGTCCACAAGTGTGTGCAGAAATTCAAAATCTCCGTTATCCTCTAGTGAAATTTTTCACACCTGCGACATTGAGCCTGTGACATAGCGCTGTGATATTCAGTGGGCCTCACACAATCCAAAAGTGTCCAGTGTCCACAAGTTTGTGCAGAAATTCAAAATATCCGTTACCCTCTAGGGACATTTTATCACACTTGCGACATCGAGCCTGTGACATAGCGCTGGGATATTCAGTGGGCCTCACACAATCCAAAAGTGTCCAGTGTCCACAAGTGTGTGCAGAAATTGAAAATCTCTGTCATCCTCTAGTGGCATTTTTCACACCTGCGACATCGAGCCTTTGACATCGCACTGTGATATTCAGTGGGCCTCACACAATCCAAAAGTATCCAGTGTCCACAAGTGTGTGCAGAAATTCAAAATTTCCGTTATCCTCTAGTGACATTTTTCACACCTGTGACATCGAGCCTGTGACATAGCGCTGTGATATTCAGTGGGCCTCACACAATCCAAAAGTGTCCAGTGTCCACAAGTGTGTGCAGAAATTCAAAATCTCCGTTATCCTCTAGTGACATTTTTCACACCTGTGACATCGAGCCTGTGACATAGCGCTGTGATATAAAGTGGGCCTCACACAATCCAAAAGTGTCCAGTGTCCACAAGTGTGTGCAGAAATTCAAAATCTCCATTATCCTCTAGCGACATTTTTCACACCTGCGACATCAAGCCTTTGACATAGCGCTGGGATATTCAGTGTGCCTCACACAATCCAAAAGTGTCCAGTGTCCACAAGTGTGTGCAGAAATTCAAAATCTCCGTTATCCTCTAGTGACATTTTTCACGCCTGCGACATCGAGCCTGTGACATAGTGCTGTGATATTCAGTGGGCCTCACACAATCCAAAAGTGTCCAGTGTCCACAAATGTGTGCAGAAATTCAAAATCTCCATTATCCTCTAGTGACATTTTTCACACCTGCGACATCGAGCCTGTGACATAGCGCTGTGATATTCAGTGGGCCTCACACAATCCAAAAGTGTCCAGTGTCCACAAGTATGTGCAGAAATTCAAAATCTCCATTATCCTCTAGTGACATTTTTCACACCTGCGACATCGAGCCTGTGACATAGCGCTGTGATATTCAGTGGGCCTCACACAATCCAAAAGTGTCCAGTGTCCACAAGTGTGTGCAGAAATTCAAAATCTCTGTTATCCTCTAGTGACATTTTTCACACCATCGACATCGAGCCTGTGACATAGCGATGTAATATTCAGTGGGCTTCACACAATCCAAAAGTGTCCTGTGTCCACAAGTGTTTGCAGAAATTCAAAATCTCCGTTATCATCTAGTGACATTTTTCACACCTGCGACATCGAGCCTGTGACATAGCGCTGTGATATTCAGTGTGCCTCACACAATCCAAAAGTGTCCAGTGTCCACAATTATGTGCAGAAATTCAAAATCTCCGTTATCCTCTAGTGACATTTTTCACACCTGCGACATCGAGCCTGTGACATAGCGCTGTGATATTCAGTGGGCCTCACACAATCCAATAGTGTCCAGTGTCCACACGTATGTGCAGAAATTCAAAATCTCCATTATCCTCTAGTGACATTTTTCACACCTGCGACATCGAGCCTGTGACATAGCGCTGTGATATTCAGTGGGCTTCACACAATCCAAAAGTGTCCTGTGTCCACACGTGTGTGCAGAAATTAAAAATCTCCGTTATCCTCTAGTGACATTTTTCACACCCTCGACATCGAGCCTCTGACATAGCGCTGTGATATTCAGTGGGCCTCACACAATCCAAAAGTGTCCAGTGTCCACAAGTGTGTGCAGAAATTCAAAATCTCCGTTATCCTCTAGTGACATTTTTCACACCTGCGACATCGAGCCTGTGACATAGCGCTGTGATATTCAGTGGGCCTCACACAATCCAAAAGTGTCCAGTGTCCACAAGTGTGTGCAGAAATTCAAAATCTCCGTTATCCTCTAGTGACATTTTTCACACCTGCGACATCGAGACTGTGACATAGCGCTGTGATATTCAGTGGGCCTCACACAATCCAAAAGTGTCCAGTATCCACAAGTGTGTGCAGAAATTCAAAATCTCCATTATCCTCTAGCGACATTTTTCACACCTGCGACATCAAGCCTTTGACATAGCGCTGGGAAATTCAGTGTGCCTCACACAATCCAAAAGTGTCCAGTGTCCACAAGTGTGTGCAGAAATTCAAAATCTCCGTTATCCTCTAGTGACATTTTTCACGCCTGCGACATCGAGCCTGTGACATAGCGCTGTGATATTCAGTGGGCCTCACACAATCCAAAAGTGTCCAGTGTCCACAAATGTGTGCAGAAATTCAAAATCTCCAATATCCTCTAGTGACATTTTTCACACCTGCGACATCGAGCCTGTGACATAGCGCTGTGATATTCAGTGGGCCTCACACAATCCAAAAGTGTCCAGTGTCCACAAGTATGTGCAGAAATTCAAAATCTCCATTATCCTCTAGTGACATTTTTCACACCTGCGACATCGAGCCTGTGACATAGCGCTGTAATATTCAGTGGGCCTCACACAATCCAAAAGTGTCCAGTGTCCACAAGTGTGTGCAGAAATTCAAAATCTCTGTTATCCTCTAGTGACATTTTTCACACCCTCGACATCGAGCCTGTGACATAGCGATGTAATATTCAGTGGGCTTCACACAATCCAAAAGTGTCCTGTGTCCACAAGTGTTTGCAGAAATTCAAAATCTCCGTTATCATCTAGTGACATTTTTCACACCTGCGACATCGAGCCTGTGACATAGCGCTGTGATATTCAGTGTGCCTCACACAATCCAAAAGTGTCCAGTGTCCACAAGTGTGTGCAGAAATTCAAAATCTCCGTTATCCTCTAGTGACATTTTTCACACCTGCGACATCGAGCCTGTGACATAGCGCTGTGATATTCAGTGGGCCTCAAACAATCCAAATGTGTCCTGTGTCCACAAGTGTGTGCAGAAATTCAAAATCTCCGTTATCCTCTAGTGACATTTTTCACACCCTCGACATCGAGCCTCTGACATAGCGCTGTGATATTCAGTGGGCCTCACACAATCCAAAAATGTCCAGTGTCCACAAGTGTGTGCAGAAATTCAAAATCTCCGTTATCCTCTAGTGACATTTTTCACACCTGCGACATCGAACCTGTGACATAGCGCTGTGATATTCAGTGGGCCTCACACAATCCAAAAGTGTCCAGTGTCCACAAGTGTGTGCAGAAATTTAAAATTTCCGTTATCCTCTAGTGACATTTTTCACACCTGCGACATTGAGCCTGTGACATAGCGCTGTGATATTCAGTGGGCCTCACACAATCCAAAAGTGTCCAGTGTCCACAAGTGTGTGCAGAAATTCAAAATCTTCGTTATCCTCTAGGGACATTTTTTCACACTTGCGACATCGAGCCTGTGACATAGCGCTGTGATATTCAGTGGGCCTCACACAATCCAAAAGTGTCCAGTGTCCACAAGTGTGTGCAGAAATTCAAAATCTCTGTTATCCTCTAGTGGCATTTTTCACACCTGCGACATCGAGCCTGTGAGATAGCGCTGTGATATTCAGTGGGCCTCACACAATCCAAAAGTGTCCAGTGTCCACAAGTGTGTGCAGAAATTCAAAATCTCCATTATCCTCTAGTGACATTTTTCACACCTGCGACATCGAGCCTGTGACATAGCGCTGTGATATTCAGTGGGCCTCACACAATCCAAAAGTGTCCAGTGTCCACAAGTGTGTGCAGAAATTCAAAATCTCAGTTATCCTCTAGTGACATTTTTCACACCTGCGACATCGAGCCTGAGACAAAGCACTGTGATATTAAGTGGGCCTCACACAATCCAAAAGTGTCCAGTGTCCACAAGTATGTGCAGAAATTCAAAATCTCCGTTATCCTCTAGTGACATTCTTCACACCTGCGACATCGAGCCTGTGACATTGCACTGTGATATTCAGTGGACCTCACACAATCCAAAAGTGTCCAGTGTCCACAAGTGTGTGCAGAAATTCAAAATCTCCGTTATCCTCCAGTGACATTTTTCACACCTGCGACATCGAGCCTGTGACATAGCGCTGTGATTTTCAGTGGGCCTCACACAATCCAAATGTGTCCAGTGTCCACAAGTGTGTGCAGAAATTCAAAATCTCCGTTATCCTCTAGTGACATTTTTCACACCTGCGACATCGAGCCTGTGACATAGCGCTGTGATATTCAGTGGTCCTCACACAATTCAAAAGTGTCTAGTGTCCACAAGTGTGTGCAGAAATTCAAAATCTCCGTTATCCTGTAGTGACATTTTTCACACCTGCGACATCGAGCCTGAGACATAGCGCTGTGATATTCAGTGGGCCTCACACAATCCAAAAGTGTCTAGTGTCCACAAGTGTGTGCAGAAATTAAAAATCTCCGTTATCCTCTAATGATATTTTTCACAACTGCGACAACGAGCCTGTGACATAGCGCTGTGATATTCAGTGGGCCTCACACAATCCAAAAGTGTCCAGTGTCCACAAGTGTGTGCAGAAATTCAAAATCTCTGTTATCCTCTAGTGGCGTTTTTCACACCTGCGACATCAAGCCTGTGACATAGCGCTGTGATATTCAGGGAGCCTCACACAATCCAAAAGTGTCCAGTGTCCACAAGTGTGTGCAGAAATTCAAAATCTCCGTAATCCTGTAGTGACATTTTTCACACCTGCGACATCGAGCCTGTGACATAGCGCTGGGATGTTCAGTGGGCTTCACACAATCCAAAAGTGTCCAGTGTAGAAAAGTGTGTGCAGAAATTCAAAATCTCCGTTATCCTCTAGTGACATTTTTCACACCTGTGACATTGAGCCTGTGACATAGCGCAGGGATATTCAGTGGGCCTCACACAATCCAAAAGTGTCCAGTGTCCACAAGTGTGTGCAGAAATTCAAAATCTCCGTAATCCTCTCGTGACATTTTTCACACCTGCGATATCGAGCCTGTGACATAGCGTTGGGATATTCAGTGGGCCTCACACAATCCAAAAGTGTCCAGTGTCCACAAGTGTGTGCAGAAATTCAAAATCTCCGTTATCCTCTAGTGATATTTTTCACACCTGCGACATCGAGCCTGTGACATAGCACTGTGATATTCAGTCGGCCTCACACAATCCAAAAGTGTCCAGTGTCCACAAGTGTGTGCAGAAATTCAAAATCTCCGTTATCCTATAGTGACATATTTCACACCTGCGACATCGAGCCTATGACATAGCGCTGTAATATTCAGTGGGCCTCACACAATTCAAAAGTGTCCAGTGTCCACAAGTGTGTGCAGAAATTCAAAATCTCCGTTATCCTCTAGTGACATTTTTCACACCTGCGACATCGATCCTGTGACATAGAGCTGTGATTTTCAGTGGGCCTCACACAATCCAAAAGTGTCCAGTGTCCACAAGTGTGTGCAGAAATTCAAAATCTCCGTTATCCTCTAGTGACATTTTTCACACCTGCGACATCGAGCCTGTGACATAGCGCTGTGATATTCAGTGGTCCTCACACAATCCAAAAGTGTCTAGTGTCCACAAGTGTGTGCAGAAATTCAAAATCTCTGTTGTCCTCTAGTGACATTTTTCACACCTGCGACATCGAGCCTGTGACATAGCGCTGTGATATTCAGTGGTCCTCACACAAAACCAAAAGTGTCTAGTGTCCACAAGAGTGTGCAGAAATTCAAAATCTCCGTTATCCTCTAGTGACATTTTTCACACCTGCGACATCGAGCCTGAGACATAGCGCTGTGATATTCAGTGGACCTCACACAATCCAAAAGTGTCCAGTGTCCACAAGTGTGTGCAGAAATTCAAAATCTCCATTATCCTCTAGTGACATTTTTCACACCTGCGACATCGAGCCTGTGACATAGCGCTGGGATATTCAGTGGGCCTCACACAATCCAAAAGTGTCCAGTGTCCACAAGTGTGTGCAGAAATTCAAAATCTCCGTTATCCTCTAGTGACATTTTTCACACCTGCAACATCGAGCCTGTGACATAGTGCTGTGATATTCAGTGGGCCTCGCACAATCCAAAAGTGTCCAGTGTCCACAAGTGTGTGCAGAAATTCAGAATCTCCGTTATCCTCTAGTGACATTTTTCACACCTGCGACATCGAGCCTGTGACATAGTGCTGGGATATTCAGTGGGCCTCACACAATCCAAAAGTGTCCAGTGTCCACAAGTGTGTGCAGAAATTCAAAATCTCCATTATCCTCTAGTGACATTTTTCACACCTGCGACATCGAGCCTGTGACATAGCGCTGTGATATTCAGTGGGCCTCACACAATCCAAAAGTGTCCAGTGTCCACAAGTGTGCAGAAATTCAAAATCTCCGTTATCCTCTAGTGACATTTTTCACACCTGCGACATCGAGCCTGTGACATAGCGCTGTGATATTCAGTGGGACTCACACAATCCAAAAGTGTCCAGTGTCCACAAGTGTGTGCAGAAATTCAAAATCTCCATTATCCTCTAGTGACATTTTTCACACCTGCGTCATCGAGCCTGTGACATAGCGCTGTGATATTCAGTGGGCCTCACACAATCCAAAAGTGTCCAGTGTCCACAAGTGTGTGCAGAAATTCAAAATCTCCGTTATCCTCCAGTGATATTTTTCACACCTGCGACATCGAGCCTGTGACATAGCGCTGTGATATTCAGTGGGCCTCACAAAATCCAAAAGTGTCCAGTGTCCACAAGTGTGTGCAGAAATTCAAAATCTCCGTTATCCTCCAGTGACATTTTTCACACCTGTGACATCGAGCCTGTGACATAGCGCTGTGTTGTTCAGTGGTCCTCACACAATCCAAATGTGTCCTGTGTCCACAAGTGTGTGCAGAAATTCAAAATCTCCGTTATCCTCTAGTGACATTTTTCACACCTGCGACATCGAGCCTCTGACATAGCGCTGTGATATTCAGTGGGCCTCACACAATCCAAAAGTGTCCAGTGTCCACAAGTGTGAGCATAAATTTAAAATTTCTGTTATCCTCTAGTGACATTTTTCACACCTGCGACATTGAGCCTGTGACATAGCGCTGTGATATTCAGTGGGCCTCACACAATCCAAAAGTGTCCAGTGTCCACAAGTGTGTGCAGAAATTCAAAATCTCCGTTACCTCTAGGGATATTTTTTAACACCTGCGACATCGAGCCTGTGACATAGCGCTGTTATATCCAGTGGGCCTCACACAATCCAAAAGTGTCCACAAGTGTGTGAAGAAATTCATAATCTCTGATATCCTCTAGTGATATTTTTAACACCTGCGACAACGAGCCTGTGACATAGCGCTGTGATATTCAGTGGGCCTCACACAATCCAAAAGTGTCCAGTGTCCAAAAGTGTGTGCAGAAATTCAAAATCTCTGTTGTCCTCTAGTGACATTTTTCACACCTGCGACATCGAGCCTGTGACATAGCGCTGTGATATTCAGTGGTCCTCACACAATCCAAAAGTGTCTAGTGTCCACAAGAGTGTACAGAAATTCAAAATCTCCGTTATCCTCTAGTGACATTTTTCACACCTGCGACATCGAGCCTGAGACATAGCGCTGTGATATTCAGTGGGCCTCACACAATCCAAAAGTGTCCAGTGTCCACAAGTGTGTGCAGAAATTCAAAATCTCCGTTATCCTCTAGTGACATTTTTCACACCTGCGACATCGAGCCTGTGACATAGCGCTGGGATATTCAGTGGGCCTCACACAATCCAAAAGTGTCCAGTGTCCACAAGTGTGTGCAGAAATTCAAAATCTCCGTTATCCTCTAGTGACATTTTTCACACCTGCGACATCGAGCCTGTGACAAAGTGCTGTGATATTCAGTGGGTCTCACACAATCCAAAAGTGTCCAGTGTCCACAAGTGTGTGCAGAAATTCAAAATCTCCGTTATCCTCTAGTGACATTTTTCACACCTGCGACATCGAGCCTGTGACATAGCGCTGGGATATTCAGTGGGCCTCACACAATCCAAAAGTGTCCAGTGTCCACAAGTGTGTGCAGAATTTCAAAATCTCTGTTATCCTCCAGTGACATTTTTCACACCTGCGACATCGAGCCTCTGACATAGCGCTGTGATATTCAGTGGGCCACACACAATCCAAAAGTGTCCAGTGTCCAAGTGTGTGCAGAAATTCAAAATCTCCGTTATCCTCTAGGGACATTTTTTCACACCTGCGACATCGAGCCTGTGACATAGCGCTGTTATATCCAGTGGGCCTCACACAATCCAAAAGTGTCCACAAGTGTGTGAAGAAATTCATAATCTCTGTTATCCTCTGATGATATTTTTAACACCTGCGACAACGTGCCTGTGACATAGCGCTGTGATATTCAGTGGGCCTCACACAATCCAAAAGTGTCCAGTGTCCACAAGTGTGTGCAAAAATTCAAAATCTCCGTTATCCTCTAGTGACATTTTTCACACCTGCGACGTCAAGCCTGTGACATATTGCTGTGATATTCAGTGGGCCTCACACAATCCAAAAGTGTCCAGCATCCATAAGTGTGTGCAGAAATTCAAAATCTCTGTTTCCTCTAGGGACATTTTTTCACACTTGCGACATCGAGCCTGTGACATAGCGCTGTGATATTCAGTGGGCCTCACACAATCCAAAAGTGTCCAGTGACCACAAGTGTGTGTAGAATTTCAAAATCTCCGTTATCCTCTAGTGACATTTTTCACACCTGCGACATCGAGCCTGTGACATAGCATTGTGATATTCAGTGGGTCTAACACAATCCAAAAGTGTCCAGTGTCCACAACTGTGTGCAGAAATTCAAAATCTCCGTTATCCTCTAGTGACATTTTTCACACCTTTCGAAATCGAGCCTGTGACATAGCGCTGGGATATTCAGTGGGCCTCACACAATCCAAAGGTGTCCAGTGTCCACAAGTGTGTGCAGAAATTCAAAATCTCCGTTATCCTCTAGTGACATTTTTCACACCTGCGACATCGAGCCTATGACATAGCGCTTGGATATTCAGTGGGCCTCACACAATCCAAAAGTGTCCAGTGTCCACAAGTGTGTGCAGAAATTCAAAATCTCCGTAATCCTCTAGTGACATTTTTCACACCTGCGACATCGAGCCTGTGACATAGCGCTGGGATATTCAGTGGGCCTCACACAATCCAAAAGTGTCCAGTGTCCACAAGTTTGTACAGAAATTCAAAATCTCCATTATCCTCTAGTGACATTTTTCACACCTGCTACATCGAGCCTGTGACATAGCGCTGTGATATTCAGTGGGCCTCACACAATCCAAAAGTGTCCAGTGTCCACAAGTGTGTGTAGAAATTCAAAATCTCCGTTATCCTCTAGTGACATTTTTCACACCTGCGACATTGAGCCTGTGACATAGCGCTGTGATATTCAATGGGCCTCACACAATCCAAAAGTGTCCAGTGTCCACAAGTGTGTGCAGAAATTCAAAATCTCCGTTATCCTCTAGGGACATTTTTTCACACCTGCGACATCGAGCCTGTGACATAGCGATGTGGTATTCATTGGGCTTCACACAATCCAAAAGTGTCCAGTGTCTACAAGTGTGTGCAGAAATTCAAAATCTCCGATATCCTCTAGTGATATTTTTCACAACTGCGACAACGAGCCTGTGACATAGCGCTGTGATATTCAGAGGGCCTCACACAATCCAAAAGTGTCCAGTGTCCACAAGTGTGTGCAGAAATTCAAAATCTCTGTTATCCTCTAGTGACATTTTTCAAACCTGCGACATCGAGCCTGTGACATAGCGCAGTGATATTCTGTGGGCATCACACAATCCAAAATTGTCCAGTGTCCACAAGTGTGTGCAGAAATTCAAAATCTCCGAAATCCTCTAGTGACATTTTTCACACCTGTGACATCGAGTCTGTGACATAGCGCTGTGATATTCAGTGGGCCTCACACAATCCAAAAGTGTCCAGTATCCACAAGTGTGTGCAGAAATTCAAAATCTCTGTTATCCTCTAGTGACATTTTTCAAACCTGCGACATCGAGCCTGTGACATAGCGCAGTGATATTCAGTGGGCATCACACAATCCAAAATTGTCCAGTGTCCACAAGTGTGTGCAGAAATTCAAAATCTCCGTAATCCTCTAGTGACATTTTTCACACCTGTGACATCGAGCCTGTGACATAGCGCTGTGATTTTCAGTGGGCCTCACACAATCCAAAAGTGTCCAGTGTCTACAAATGTGTGCAGAAATTCAATATCTCCGCTATCCTCTAGTGATATTTTTCACACCTGCGACAACGAGCCTGTGACATAGCGCTGTGATATTCAGTGGGCCTCACACAATCCAAAAGTGTCCAGTATCCACAAGTGTGTGCAGAAATTCAAAATCTCCGTTATCCTCTAGTGACATTTTTCACACCTGCGACATCGACCCTGTGACAAAGCGCTGTGATATTCAGTTGGCCTCACACAATCCAAAAGTGTCCAGTGTCCACAAGTGTGTGCAGAAATTCAAAATCTCCGTTATCCTCTAGTGACATTTTTCACACCTGCTACATCGAGCCTGTGACATAGCGCTGTGATATTCAGTGGGCCTCACACAATCCAAAAGTGTCCAGTGTCCACAAGTGTTTGTAGAAATTCAAAATCTCCGTTATCCTCTAATGACATTTTTCACACCTGCGACATCGAGCCTGTGACATAGCATTGTGATATTCAGTGGGTCTAACACAATCCAAAAGTGTCCAGTGTCCACAACTGTGTGCAGAAATTCAAAATCTCCGTTATCCTGTAGTGACATTTTTCACACCTGCGACATCGAGCCTGTGACATAGCGCTGTGATATTCAGTGGGCCTCACACAATCCAAAAGTGGCCTGTGTCCACAAGTGAGTGCAGAAATTCAAAAACTCTGTTATCCTATAGTGGCATTTTTCACACCTGCGACATCAAGCCTGTGACATAGCGCTGTGATATTCAGTGGGCCTCACACAATCCAAAAGTGTCCAGTGTCCACAAGTGTGTGCAGAAATTCAAAATCTCCATTATCCTCTAGTGACATTTTTCACACCTGCGACATTGAGCCTGTGACATAGCGCTGTGATATTTAGTGGGCCTCACACAATCCAAAAGTGTCCAGTGTCCACAAGTGTGTGCATAAATTCAAAATCTCCGTTATCCTATAGTGACATTTTTCACACCTGCGACATCGAGCCTGTGACATAGCGCTGTGATATTCAGTGGTCGTCACACAATCCAAAAGTGTCTAGTGTCCACAAGAGTGTGCAGAAATTCAAAATCTCCGTTATCCTCTAGTGACATTTTTCACACCTGCGACATCGAGCCTGTGACATAGCGCTGTGATATTCAGTGGGCCTCACACAATCCAAAAGTGTCCAGTGTCCACAAGTGTGTGCAGAAATTCAAAATCTCCATTATCCTCTAGTGACATTTTTCACACCTGCGTCATCGAGCCTGTGACATAGCGCTGTGATATTCAGTGGGCCTCACACAATCCAAAAGTGTCCAGTGTCCACAAGTGTGTGCAGAAATTCAAAATCTCCGTTATCCTCCAGTGATATTTTTCACACCTGCGACATCGAGCCTGTGACATAGCGCTGTGATATTCAGTGGGCCTCACAAAATCCAAAAGTGTCCAGTGTCCACAAGTGTGTGCAGAAATTCAAAATCTCCATTATCCTCCAGTGACATTTTTCACACCTGTGACATCGAGCCTGTGACATAGCGCTGTGTTGTTCAGTGGTCCTCACACAATCCAAATGTGTCCTGTGTCCACAAGTGTGTGCAGAAATTCAAAATCTCCGTTATCCTCTAGTGACATTTTTCACACCTGCGACATCGAGCCTCTGACATAGCGCTGTGATATTCAGTGGGCCTCACACAATCCAAAAGTGTCCAGTGTCCACAAGTGTGAGCATAAATTTAAAATTTCTGTTATCCTCTAGTGACATTTTTCACACCTGCGACATTGAGCCTGTGACATAGCGCTGTGATATTCAGTGGGCCTCACACAATCCAAAAGTGTCCAGTGTCCACAATTGTGTGCAGAAATTCAAAATCTCCGTTACCTCTAGGGATATTTTTTAACACCTGCGACATCGAGCCTGTGACATAGCGCTGTTATATCCAGTGGGCCTCACACAATCCAAAAGTGTCCACAAGTGTGTGAAGAAATTCATAATCTCTGATATCCTCTAGTGATATTTTTAACACCTGCGACAACGAGCCTGTGACATAGCGCTGTGATATTCAGTGGGCCTCACACAATCCAAAAGTGTCCAGTGTCCAAAAGTGTGTGCAGAAATTCAAAATCTCTGTTGTCCTCTAGTGACATTTTTCACACCTGCGACATCGAGCCTGTGACATAGCGCTGTGATATTCAGTGGTCCTCACACAATCCAAAAGTGTCTAGTGTCCACAAGAGTGTACAGAAATTCAAAATCTCCGTTATCCTCTAGTGACATTTTTCACACCTGCGACATCGAGCCTGAGACATAGCGCTGTGATATTCAGTGGGCCTCACACAATCCAAAAGTGTCCAGTGTCCACAAGTGTGTGCAGAAATTCAAAATCTCCGTTATCCTCTAGTGACATTTTTCACACCTGCGACATCGAGCCTGTGACATAGCGCTGGGATATTCAGTGGGCCTCACACAATCCAAAAGTGTCCAGTGTCCACAAGTGTGTGCAGAAATTCAAAATCTCCGTTATCCTCTAGTGACATTTTTCACACCTGCGACATCGAGCCTGTGACAAAGTGCTGTGATATTCAGTGGGTCTCACACAATCCAAAAGTGTCCAGTGTCCACAAGTGTGTGCAGAAATTCAAAATCTCCGTTATCCTCTAGTGACATTTTTCACACCTGCGACATCGAGCCTGTGACATAGCGCTGGGATATTCAGTGGGCCTCACACAATCCAAAAGTGTCCAGTGTCCACAAGTGTGTGCAGAATTTCAAAATCTCTGTTATCCTCCAGTGACATTTTTCACACCTGCGACATCGAGCCTCTGACATAGCGCTGTGATATTCAGTGGGCCACACACAATCCAAAAGTGTCCAGTGTCCAAGTGTGTGCAGAAATTCAAAATCTCCGTTATCCTCTAGGGACATTTTTTCACACCTGCGACATCGAGCCTGTGACATAGCGCTGTTATATCCAGTGGGCCTCACACAATCCAAAAGTGTCCACAAGTGTGTGAAGAAATTCATAATCTCTGTTATCCTCTGATGATATTTTTAACACCTGCGACAACGTGCCTGTGACATAGCGCTGTGATATTCAGTGGGCCTCACACAATCCAAAAGTGTCCAGTGTCCACAAGTGTGTGCAAAAATTCAAAATCTCCGTTATCCTCTAGTGACATTTTTCACACCTGCGACATCAAGCCTGTGACATATTGCTGTGATATTCAGTGGGCCTCACACAATCCAAAAGTGTCCAGCATCCATAAGTGTGTGCAGAAATTCAAAATCTCTGTTTCCTCTAGGGACATTTTTTCACACCTGCGACATCGAGCCTGTGACATAGCGCTGTGATATTCAGTGGGCCTCACACAATCCAAAAGTGTCCAGTGACCACAAGTGTGTGTAGAAATTCAAAATCTCCGTTATCCTCTAGTGACATTTTTCACACCTGCGACATCGAGCCTGTGACATAGCATTGTGATATTCAGTGGGTCTAACACAATCCAAAAGTGTCCAGTGTCCACAAGTGTGTGCAGAAATTCAAAATCTCCGTTATCCTCTAGTGACATTTTTCACACCTGCGACATCGAGCCTATGACATAGCGCTTGGATATTCAGTGGGCCTCACACAATCCAAAAGTGTCCAGTGTCCACAAGTGTGTGCAGAAATTCAAAATCTCCGTAACCCTCTAGTGACATTTTTCACACCTGCGACATCGAGCCTGTGACATAGCGCTGGGATATTCAGTGGGCCTCACACAATCCAAAAGTGTCCAGTGTCCACAAGTTTGTACAGAAATTCAAAATCTCCGTTATCCTCTAGTGACATTTTTCACACCTGCTACATCGAGCCTGTGACATAGCGCTGTGATATTCAGTGGGCCTCACACAATCCAAAAGTGTCCAGTGTCCACAAGTGTGTGTAGAAATTCAAAATCTCCGTTATCCTCTAGTGACATTTTTCACACCTGCGACATTGAGCCTGTGACATAGCGCTGTGATATTCAATGGGCCTCACACAATCCAAAAGTGTCCAGTGTCCACAAGTGTGTGCAGAAATTCAAAATCTCCGTTATCCTCTAGGGACATTTTTTCACACCTGCGACATCGAGCCTGTGACATAGCGATGTGGTATTCATTGGGCTTCACACAATCCAAAAGTGTCCAGTGTCTACAAGTGTGTGCAGAAATTCAAAATCTCCGATATCCTCTAGTGATATTTTTCACAACTGCGACAACGAGCCTGTGACATAGCGCTGTGATATTCAGAGGGCCTCACACAATCCAAAAGTGTCCAGTGTCCACAAGTGTGTGCAGAAATTCAAAATCTCTGTTATCCTCTAGTGACATTTTTCAAACCTGCGACATCGAGCCTGTGACATAGCGCAGTGATATTCTGTGGGCATCACACAATCCAAAATTGTCCAGTGTCCACAAGTGTGTGCAGAAATTCAAAATCTCCGTAATCCTCTAGTGACATTTTTCACACCTGTGACATCGAGTCTGTGACATAGCGCTGTGATATTCAGTGGGCCTCACACAATCCAAAAGTGTCCAGTATCCACAAGTGTGTGCAGAAATTCAAAATCTCTGTTATCCTCTAGTGACATTTTTCAAACCTGCGACATCGAGCCTGTGACATAGCGCAGTGATATTCAGTGGGCATCACACAATCCAAAATTGTCCAGTGTCCACAAGTGTGTGCAGAAATTCAAAATCTCCGTAATCCTCTAGTGACATTTTTCACACCTGTGACATCGAGCCTGTGACATAGCGCTGTGATTTTCAGTGGGCCTCACACAATCCAAAAGTGTCCAGTGTCTACAAATGTGTGCAGAAATTCAATATCTCCGCTATCCTCTAGTGATATTTTTCACACCTGCGACAACGAGCCTGTGACATAGCGCTGTGATATTCAGTGGGCCTCACACAATCCAAAAGTGTCCAGTATCCACAAGTGTGTGCAGAAATTCAAAATCTCCGTTATCCTCTAGTGACATTTTTCACACCTGCGACATCGACCCTGTGACAAAGCGCTGTGATATTCAGTTGGCCTCACACAATCCAAAAGTGTCCAGTGTCCACAAGTGTGTGCAGAAATTCAAAATCTCCGTTATCCTCTAGTGACATTTTTCACACCTGCTACATCGAGCCTGTGACATAGCGCTGTGATATTCAGTGGGCCTCACACAATCCAAAAGTGTCCAGTGTCCACAAGTGTTTGTAGAAATTCAAAATCTCCGTTATCCTCTAATGACATTTTTCACACCTGCGACATCGAGCCTGTGACATAGCATTGTGATATTCAGTGGGTCTAACACAATCCAAAAGTGTCCAGTGTCCACAACTGTGTGCAGAAATTCAAAATCTCCGTTATCCTGTAGTGACATTTTTCACACCTGCGACATCGAGCCTGTGACATAGCGCTGTGATATTCAGTGGGCCTCACACAATCCAAAAGTGTCCTGTGTCCACAAGTGAGTGCAGAAATTCAAAAACTCTGTTATCCTATAGTGGCATTTTTCACACCTGCGACATCAAGCCTGTGACATAGCGCTGTGATATTCAGTGGGCCTCACACAATCCAAAAGTGTCCAGTGTCCACAAGTGTGTGCAGAAATTCAAAATCTCCATTATCCTCTAGTGACATTTTTCACACCTGCGACATTGAGCCTGTGACATAGCGCTGTGATATTTAGTGGGCCTCACACAATCCAAAAGTGTCCAGTGTCCACAAGTGTGTGCAGAAATTCAAAATCTCCGTTATCCTCTAGTGACATTTTTCACACCTGCGACATCGAGCCTGTGACATAGCGCTGTGATATTCAGTGGTCGTCACACAATCCAAAAGTGTCTAGTGTCCACAAGAGTGTGCAGAAATTCAAAATCTCCATTATCCTCTAGTGACATTTTTCACACCTGCGACATCGAGCCTGTGACATAGCGCTGTGATATTCAGTGGGCCTCACACAATCCAAAAGTGTCCAGTGTCCACAAGTGTGTGCAGAAATTCAAAATCTCCGTTATCCTCTAGTGACATTTTTCACACCTGCGACATCGAGCCTGTGACATAGCATTGTGATATTCAGTGGGTCTAACACAATCCAAAAGTATCCAGTGTCCACAACTGTGTGCAGAAATTCAAAATCTCTGTTATCCTGTAGTGACATTTTTCACACCTGCGACATCGAGCCTGTGACATAGCGCTGTGATATTCAGTGGGCCTCACACAATCCAAAAGTGTACAGTGTCCACAAGTGAGTGCAGAAATTCAAAATCTCTGTTATCCTCTAGTGGCATTTTTCACACCTGCGACATCAAGCCTGTGACATAGCGCTGTGATATTCAGTGGGCCTCACACAATCCAAAAGTGTCCAATGTCCACAAGTGTGTGCAGAAATTCAAAATCTCCATTATCCTCTAGAGACATTTTTCACACCTGCGACATCGAGCCTGTGACATAGCGCTGTGATATTTAGTGGGCCTCACACAATCCAAAAGTGTCCAGTGTCCACAAGTGTGTTCAGAAATTCAAAATCTCTGTTATCCTCTAGTGACATTTTTCAAACCTGCGACATCGAGCCTGTGACATAGCGCTGTGATATTCAGTGGGCCTCACACAATCCAAAAGTGTCCAGTGTCCACAAGTGTGTGCAGAAATTCAAAATCTCCGTTATCCTCTAGAGACATTTTTTCACACCTGCGACATCGATCCTATGACATAGCGCTGTGATATTCAGTGGGCCTCACACAATCCAAAAGTGTCCAGTGTCCACAAGTGTTTGTAGAAATTCAAAATCTTCGTTATCCTCTAATGACATTTTTCACACCTGCGACATCGAGCCTGTGACATAGCATTGTGATATTCAGTGGGTCTAACACAATCCAAAAGTGTCCAGTGTCCACAACTGTGTGCAGAAATTCAAAATCTCCATTATCCTGTAGTGACATTTTTCACACCTGCGACATCGAGCCTGTGACATAGCGCTGTGATATTCAGTGGGCCTCACACAATCCAAAAGTGTCCAGTGTCCACAAGTGTTTGTAGAAATTCAAAATCTCCGTTATCCTCTAATGACATTTTTCACACCTGCGACATCGAGCCTGTGACATAGCATTGTGATATTCAGTGGGTCTAACACAATCCAAAAGTGTCCAGTGTCCACAACTGTGTGCAGAAATTCAAAATCTCCTTATCCTGTAGTGACATTTTTCACACCTGCGACATCGAGCCTGTGACATAGCGCTGTGATATTCAGTGGGCCTCACACAATCCAAAAGTGTCCAGTGTCCACAAGTGAGTGCAGAAATTCAAAATCTCTGTTATCCTATAGTGGCATTTTTCACACCTGCGACATCAAGCCTGTGACATAGCGCTGTGATATTCAGTGGGCCTCACACAATCCAAAAGTGTCCAGTGTCCACAAGTGTGTGCAGAAATTCAAAATCTCCATTATCCTCTAGTGACATTTTTCACACCTGCGACAATGAGCCTGTGACATAGCGCTGTGATATTCAGTGGGCCTCACACAATCCAAAAGTGTCCAGTGTCCACAAGTGTGTGCAGAAATTCAAAATCTCCGTTATCCTCTAGTGACATTTTTTCACACCTGCGACATCGAGCCTGTGACATAGCGATGTGGTATTCATTGGGCTTCACACAATCCAAAAGTGTCCAGTGTCTACAAGTGTGTGCAGAAATTCAAAATTTCCGATATCCTCTAGTGATATTTTTCACAACTGCGACAACGAGCCTGTGACATAGCGCTGTGATATTCAGAGGGCCTCACACAATCCAAAAGTGTCCAGTGTCCACAAGTGTGTGCAGAAATTCAAAATCTCTGTTATCCTCTAGTGACATTTTTCAAACCTGCGACATCGAGCCTGTGACATAGCGCAGTGATATTCTGTGGGCATCACACAATCCAAAATTGTCCAGTGTCCACAAGTGTGTGCAGAAATTCAAAATCTCCGTAATCCTCTAGTGACATTTTTCACACCTGTGACATCGAGTCTGTGACATAGCGCTGTGATATTCAGTGGGCCTCACACAATCCAAAAGTGTCCAGTATCCACAAGTGTGTGCAGAAATTCAAAATCTCTGTTATCCTCTAGTGACATTTTTCAAACCTGCGACATCGAGCCTGTGACATAGCGCAGTGATATTCAGTGGGCATCACACAATCCAAAATTGTCCAGTGTCCACAAGTGTGTGCAGAAATTCAAAATCTCCGTAATCCTCTAGTGACATTTTTCACACCTGTGACATCGAGCCTGTGACATAGCGCTGTGATTTTCAGTGGGCCTCACACAATCCAAAAGTGTCCAGTGTCTACAAATGTGTGCAGAAATTCAATATCTCCGCTATCCTCTAGTGATATTTTTCACACCTGCGACAACGAGCCTGTGACATAGCGCTGTGATATTCAGTGGGCCTCACACAATCCAAAAGTGTCCAGTATCCACAAGTGTGTGCAGAAATTCAAAATCTCCGTTATCCTCTAGTGACATTTTTCACACCTGCGACATCGACCCTGTGACAAAGCGCTGTGATATTCAGTTGGCCTCACACAATCCAAAAGTGTCCAGTGTCCACAAGTGTGTGCAGAAATTCAAAATCTCCGTTATCCTCTAGTGACATTTTTCACACCTGCTACATCGAGCCTGTGACATAGCGCTGTGATATTCAGTGGGCCTCACACAATCCAAAAGTGTCCAGTGTCCACAAGTGTTTGTAGAAATTCAAAATCTCCGTTATCCTCTAATGACATTTTTCACACCTGCGACATCGAGCCTGTGACATAGCATTGTGATATTCAGTGGGTCTAACACAATCCAAAAGTGTCCAGTGTCCACAACTGTGTGCAGAAATTCAAAATCTCCGTTATCCTGTAGTGACATTTTTCACACCTGCGACATCGAGCCTGTGACATAGCGCTGTGATATTCAGTGGGCCTCACACAATCCAAAAGTGTCCTGTGTCCACAAGTGAGTGCAGAAATTCAAAAACTCTGTTATCCTATAGTGGCATTTTTCACACCTGCGACATCAAGCCTGTGACATAGCGCTGTGATATTCAGTGGGCCTCACACAATCCAAAAGTGTCCAGTGTCCACAAGTGTGTGCAGAAATTCAAAATCTCCGTTATCCTCTAGTGACATTTTTCACACCTGCGACATCGAGCCTGTGACATAGCGCTGTGATATTCAGTGGTCGTCACACAATCCAAAAGTGTCTAGTGTCCACAAGAGTGTGCAGAAATTCAAAATCTCCGTTATCCTCTAGTGACATTTTTCACACCTGCGACATCGAGCCTGTGACATAGCGCTGTGATATTCAGTGGGCCTCACACAATCCAAAAGTGTCCAGTGTCCACAAGTGTGTGCAGAAATTCAAAATCTCCGTTATCCTCTAGTGACATTTTTCACACCTGCGACATCGAGCCTGTGACATAGCATTGTGATATTCAGTGGGTCTAACACAATCCAAAAGTATCCAGTGTCCACAACTGTGTGCAGAAATTCAAAATCTCTGTTATCCTGTAGTGACATTTTTCACACCTGCGACATCGAGCCTGTGACATAGCGCTGTGATATTCAGTGGGCCTCACACAATCCAAAAGTGTACAGTGTCCACAAGTGAGTGCAGAAATTCAAAATCTCTGTTATCCTCTAGTGGCATTTTTCACACCTGCGACATCAAGCCTGTGACATAGCGCTGTGATATTCAGTGGGCCTCACACAATCCAAAAGTGTCCAATGTCCACAAGTGTGTGCAGAAATTCAAAATCTCCATTATCCTCTAGAGACATTTTTCACACCTGCGACATCGAGCCTGTGACATAGCGCTGTGATATTTAGTGGGCCTCACACAATCCAAAAGTGTCCAGTGTCCACAAGTGTGTTCAGAAATTCAAAATCTCTGTTATCCTCTAGTGACATTTTTCAAACCTGCGACATCGAGCCTGTGACATAGCGCTGTGATATTCAGTGGGCCTCACACAATCCAAAAGTGTCCAGTGTCCACAAGTGTGTGCAGAAATTCAAAATCTCCGTTATCCTCTAGAGACATTTTTTCACACCTGCGACATCGATCCTATGACATAGCGCTGTGATATTCAGTGGGCCTCACACAATCCAAAAGTGTCCAGTGTCCACAAGTGTTTGTAGAAATTCAAAATCTTCGTTATCCTCTAATGACATTTTTCACACCTGCGACATCGAGCCTGTGACATAGCATTGTGATATTCAGTGGGTCTAACACAATCCAAAAGTGTCCAGTGTCCACAACTGTGTGCAGAAATTCAAAATCTCCTTATCCTGTAGTGACATTTTTCACACCTGCGACATCGAGCCTGTGACATAGCGCTGTGATATTCAGTGGGCCTCACACAATCCAAAAGTGTCCAGTGTCCACAAGTGAGTGCAGAAATTCAAAATCTCTGTTATCCTATAGTGGCATTTTTCACACCTGCGACATCAAGCCTGTGACATAGCGCTGTGATATTCAGTGGGCCTCACACAATCCAAAAGTGTCCAGTGTCCACAAGTGTGTGCAGAAATTCAAAATCTCCATTATCCTCTAGTGACATTTTTCACACCTGCGACAATGAGCCTGTGACATAGCGCTGTGATATTCAGTGGGCCTCACACAATCCAAAAGTGTCCAGTGTCCACAAGTGTGTGCAGAAATTCAAAATCTCCGTTATCCTCTAGTGACATTTTTCACACCTGCGACATCGAGCCTGTGACATAGCGCTGGGATATTCAGTGGTCGTCACACAATCCAAAAGTGTCTAGTGTCCACAAGAGTGTGCAGAAATTCAAAATCTCCGTTATCCTCTAGTGACATTTTTCACACCTGCGACATCGAGCCTGTGACATAGCGCTGTGATATTCAGTGGGCCTCACACAATCCAAAAGTGTCCAGTGTCCACAAGTGTGTGCAGAAATTCAAAATCTCCGTTATCCTCTAGTGACATTTTTCACACCTGCGACATCGAGCCTGTGACATAGCATTGTGATATTCAGTGGGTCTAACACAATCCAAAAGTATCCAGTGTCCACAACTGTGTGCAGAAATTCAAAATCTCTGTTATCCTGTAGTGACATTTTTCACACCTGCGACATCGAGCCTGTGACATAGCGCTGTGATATTCAGTGGGCCTCACACAATCCAAAAGTGTACAGTGTCCACAAGTGAGTGCAGAAATTCAAAATCTCTGTTATCCTCTAGTGGCATTTTTCACACCTGCGACATCAAGCCTGTGACATAGCGCTGTGATATTTAGTGGGCCTCACACAATCCAAAAGTGTCCAGTGTCCACAAGTGTGTGCAGAAATTCAAAATCTCCGTTATCCTCTAGTGACATTTTTCACACCTGCGACATCGAGCCTGTGACATAGCGCTGTGATATTCAGTGGTCGTCACACAATCCAAAAGTGTCTAGTGTCCACAAGAGTGTGCAGAAATTCAAAATCTCCGTTATCCTCTAGTGACATTTTTCACACCTGCGACATCGAGCCTGTGACATAGCGCTGTGATATTCAGTGGGCCTCACACAATCCAAAAGTGTCCAGTGTCCACAAGTGTGTGCAGAAATTCAAAATCTCCGTTATCCTCTAGTGACATTTTTCACACCTGCGACATCGAGCCTGTGACATAGCATTGTGATATTCAGTGGGTCTAACACAATCCAAAAGTATCCAGTGTCCACAACTGTGTGCAGAAATTCAAAATCTCTGTTATCCTGTAGTGACATTTTTCACACCTGCGACATCGAGCCTGTGACATAGCGCTGTGATATTCAGTGGGCCTCACATTATCCAAAAGTGTACAGTGTCCACAAGTGAGTGCAGAAATTCAAAATCTCTGTTATCCTCTAGTGGCATTTTTCACACCTGCGACATCAAGCCTGTGACATAGCGCTGTGATATTCAGTGGGCCTCACACAATCCAAAAGTGTCCAATGTCCACAAGTGTGTGCAGAAATTCAAAATCTCCATTATCCTCTAGAGACATTTTTCACACCTGCGACATCGAGCCTGTGACATAGCGCTGTGATATTTAGTGGGCCTCACACAATCCAAAAGTGTCCAGTGTCCACAAGTGTGTTCAGAAATTCAAAATCTCTGTTATCCTCTAGTGACATTTTTCAAACCTGCGACATCGAGCCTGTGACATAGCGCTGTGATATTCAGTGGGCCTCACACAATCCAAAAGTGTCCAGTGTCCACAAGTGTGTGCAGAAATTCAAAATCTCCGTTATCCTCTAGAGACATTTTTTCACACCTGCGACATCGAGCCTGTGACATAGCGATGTGATATTCAGTGGGCTTCACACAATCCAAAAGTGTCCAGTGTCTACAAGTGTGTGCAGAAATTCAAAATCTCCGTTATCCTCTAGTTATATTTTTCACAACTGCGACAACGAGCCTGTGACATAGCGCTGTGATATTCAGTGGGCCTCACACAATCCAAAAGTGTCCAGTGTCCACAAGTGTGTGCAGAAATTCAAAATCTCCGTTATCCTCTAGTGACATTTTTCACACCTGCGACAT
The DNA here is from genome assembly GCF_039654945.1 of Dendrobates tinctorius. Lineage (NCBI taxonomy): Eukaryota > Metazoa > Chordata > Amphibia > Anura > Dendrobatidae > Dendrobates > Dendrobates tinctorius. Next base: position 34,041,224 of record NW_027361683.1, read on the forward strand.
CGAGCCTGTGACATAGCGCTGGGATATTCAGTGGGCCTCACACAATCCAAAAGTGTCCAGTGTCCACAAGTGTGTGCAGAAATTCAAAATCTCCGTAATCCTCTAGTGACATTTTTCACACCTGCGACATCGAGCCTGTGACATAGCGCTGTGATATTCAGTGGGCCTCACACAATGCAAAAGTGTCCAGTGTCCACAAGTGTGTGTAGAAATTCAAAATCTCCATTATCCTCTAGTGACATTTTTCACACCTGCGACATTGAGCCTGTGACATAGCGCTGTGATATTCAATGGGCCTCACACAATCCAAAAGTGTCCAGTGTCCACAAGTGTGTGCAGAAATTCAAAATCTCCGTTATCCTCTAGGGACATTTTTTCACACCTGCGACATCGAGCCTGTGACATAGCGATGTGATATTCAGTGGGCTTCACACAATCCAAAAGTGTCCAGTGTCTACAAGTGTGTGCAGAAATTCAAAATCTCCGTTATCCTCTAGTTATATTTTTCACAACTGCGACAACGAGCCTGTGACATAGCGCTGTGATATTCAGTGGGCCTCACACAATCCAAAAGTGTCCAGTGTCCACAAGTGTGTGCAGAAATTCAAAATCTCTGTTATCCTCTAGTGACATTTTTCAAACCTGCGACATCGAGCCTGTGACATAGCGCTGTGATATTCAGTGGGCCTCACACAATCCAAAATTGTCCAGTGTCCACAAGTGTGTGCAGAAATTCAAAATCTCCGTAATCCTCTAGTGACATTTTTCACACCTGTGACATCGAGTCTGTGACATAGCGCTGTGATATTCAGTGGGCCTCACACAATCCAAAAGTGTCCAGTATCCACAAGTGTGTGCAGAAATTCAAAATCTCTGTTATCCTCTAGGGACATTTTTTCACACCTGCTACATCGAGCCTGTGACATAGCGCTGTGATATTCAGTGGGCCTCACACAATCCAAAAGTGTCAACTGTCTACAAATGTGTGCAGAAATTCAAAATCTCCGCTATCCTCTAGTGATATTTTTCACACCTGCGACAACGAGCCTGTGACATAGCGCTGTGATATTCAGTGGGCCTCACATAATCCAAAAGTGTCCAGTGTCCATAAGTGTGTGCAGAAATTCAAAATCTCCGTTATCCTCTAGTGACATTTTTCACACCTGCGACAACGAGCCTGTGACATAGCGCTGTGATATTCAGTTGGCCTCACACAATCCAAAAGTGTCCAGTGTCCACAAGTGTGTGCAGAAATTCAAAATCTCCGTTATCCTCTAGTGACATTTTTCACACCTGCTACATCGAGCCTGTGACATAGCGCTGTGATATTCAGTGGGCCTCACACAATCCAAAAGTGTCCAGTGTCCACAAGTGTTTGTAGAAATTCAAAATCTTCGTTATCCTCTAATGACATTTTTCACACCTGCGACATCGAGCCTGTGACATAGCATTGTGATATTCAGTGGGTCTAACACAATCCAAAAGTGTCCAGTGTCCACAACTGTGTGCAGAAATTCAAAATCTCCGTTATCCTGTAGTGACATTTTTCACACCTGCGACATCGAGCCTGTGACATAGCGCTGTGATATTCAGTGTGCCTCACACAATCCAAAAGTGTACAGTGTCCACAAGTGAGTGCAGAAATTCAAAATCTCTGTTATCCTCTAATGGCATTTTTCACACCTGCGACATCAAGCCTGTGATATAGCGCTGTGATATTCAGTGGGCCTCACACAATCCAAAAGTGTCCAGTGTCCACAAGTGTGTGCAGAAATTAAAAATCTCTGTAATCCTCTAGTGACATTTTTCACACCTGCGACATCGAGCCTGTGACATAGCGCTGGGATATTCAGTGGGCCTCTCACAATCCAAAAGTGTCCAGTGTCCACAAGTGTGTGCAGAAATTCAAAATCTCCGTTATCCTCTAGTGACATTTTTCACACCTGCGACATCGAGCCTGTAACATAGCGCTGTGATAATCAGTGGGCCTCACACAATCCAAAAGTGTCCAGTGTCCACAAGTGTGTGCAGAAATTCAAAATCTCCGTTATCCTATAGTGACATTTTTCACACCTGCGACATCGAGCCTATGACATAGCGCTGTGATATTCAATGGTCCTCACACAATCCAAAAGTGTCCAGTGTCCACAAGTGTGTGCAGAAATTCAAAATCTCCGTTATCCTCTAGTGACATTTTTCACACCTGCGACATCGAGCCTGTGACATAGCGCTGTGATTTTCAGTGGGCCTCACACAATCCAAATGTGTCCAGTGTCCACAAGTGTGTGCAGAAATTCAAAATCTCCGTTATACTCTAGTGACATTTTTCACACCTGTGACATCGAGCCTGTGACATAGCGCTGTGATATTCAGTGGTCCTCACACAATCCAAAAGTGTCTAGTGTCCACAAGTGTGTGCATAAATTCAAAATCTCCGTTATCCTGTAGTGACATTTTTCACACCTGCGACATCGAGCCTGAGACATAGCGCTGTGATATTCAGTGGGCCTCACACAATCCAAAAGTGTCCAGTGTCCACAAGTGTGTGCAGAAATTCAAAATCTCCGTTATCCTCTAATGATATTTTTCACAACTGCAACAACAAGCCTGTGACATAGCGCTGTGATATTCAGTGGGCCTCACACAATCCAAAAGTGTCCAGTGTCCACAAGTGTGTGCAGAAATTCAAAATCTCTGTTATCCTCTAGTGGCGTTTTTCACACCTGCGACATCAAGCCTGTGACATAGCGCTGTGATATTCAGGGAGCCTCACACAATCCAAAAGTGTCCAGTGTCCACAAGTGTGTGCAGAAATTCAAAATCTCCGTAATCCTGTAGTGACATTTTTCACACCTGCGACATCGAGCCTGTGACATAGCGCTGGGATATTCAGTGGGCTTCACACAATCCAAAAGTGTCCAGTGTCCAAAAGTGTGTGCAGAAATTCAAAATCTCCGTTATCCTCTAGTGACATTTTTCACACCTGTGACATCGAGCCTGTGACATAGCGCAGGGATATTCAGTGGGCCTCACACAATCCAAAAGTGTCCAGTGTCCACAAGTGTGTGCAGAAATTCAAAATCTCCGTAATCCTCTCGTGACATTTTTCACACCTGCGATATCGAGCCTGTGACATAGCGTTGGGATATTCAGTGGGCCTCACACAATCCAAAAGTGTCCAGTGTCCACAAGTGTGTGCAGAAATTCAAAATCTCCGTTATCCTCTAGTGACATTTTTCACACCTGCGACATCGAGCCTGTGACATAGCGCTGTGATATTCAGTGGTCCTCACACAAAACCAAAAGTGTCTAGTGTCCACAAGAGTGTGCAGAAATTCAAAATCTCCGTTATCCTCTAGTGACATTTTTCACACCTGCTACATCGAGCCTGTGACATAGCGCTGTGATATTCAGTGGGCCTCACACAATCCAAAAGTGTCCAGTGTCCACAAGTGTTTGTAGAAATTCAAAATCTTCGTTATCCTCTAATGACATTTTTCACACCTGCGACATCGAGCCTGTGACATAGCATTGTGATATTCAGTGGGTCTAACACAATCCAAAAGTGTCCAGTGTCCACAACTGTGTGCAGAAATTCAAAATCTCCGTTATCCTGTAGTGACATTTTTCACACCTGCGACATCGAGCCTGTGACATAGCGCTGTGATATTCAGTGTGCCTCACACAATCCAAAAGTGTACAGTGTCCACAAGTGAGTGCAGAAATTCAAAATCTCTGTTATCCTCTAATGGCATTTTTCACACCTGCGACATCAAGCCTGTGATATAGCGCTGTGATATTCAGTGGGCCTCACACAATCCAAAAGTGTCCAGTGTCCACAAGTGTGTGCAGAAATTAAAAATCTCCGTAATCCTCTAGTGACATTTTTCACACCTGCGACATCGAGCCTGTGACATAGCGCTGGGATATTCAGTGGGCCTCTCACAATCCAAAAGTGTCCAGTGTCCACAAGTGTGTGCAGATATTCAAAATCTCCGTTATCCTCTAGTGACATTTTTCACACCTGCGACATCGAGCCTGTAACATAGCGCTGTGATAATCAGTGGGCCTCACACAATCCAAAAGTGTCCAGTGTCCACAAGTGTGTGCAGAAATTCAAAATCTCCATTATCCTATAGTGACATTTTTCACACCTGCGACATCGAGCCTATGACATAGCGCTGTGATATTCAATGGTCCTCACACAATCCAAAAGTGTCCAGTGTCCACAAGTGTGTGCAGAAATTCAAAATCTCCGTTATCCTCTAGTGACATTTTTCACACCTGCGACATCGAGCCTGTGACATAGCGCTGTGATTTTCAGTGGGCCTCACACAATCCAAATGTGTCCAGTGTCCACAAGTGTGTGCAGAAATTCAAAATCTCCGTTATACTCTAGTGACATTTTTCACACCTGTGACATCGAGCCTGTGACATAGCGCTGTGATATTCAGTGGTCCTCACACAATCCAAAAGTGTCTAGTGTCCACAAGTGTGTGCATAAATTCAAAATCTCCGTTATCCTGTAGTGACATTTTTCACACCTGCGACATCGAGCCTGAGACATAGCGCTGTGATATTCAGTGGGCCTCACACAATCCAAAAGTGTCCAGTGTCCACAAGTGTGTGCAGAAATTCAAAATCTCCGTTATCCTCTAATGATATTTTTCACAACTGCGACAACAAGCCTGTGACATAGCGCTGTGATATTCAGTGGGCCTCACACAATCCAAAAGTGTCCAGTGTCCACAAGTGTGTGCAGAAATTCAAAATCTCTGTTATCCTCTAGTGGCGTTTTTCACACCTGCGACATCAAGCCTGTGACATAGCGCTGTGATATTCAGGGAGCCTCACACAATCCAAAAGTGTCCAGTGTCCACAAGTGTGTGCAGAAATTCAAAATCTCCGTAATCCTGTAGTGACATTTTTCACACCTGCGACATCGAGCCTGTGACATAGCGCTGGGATATTCAGTGGGCTTCACACAATCCAAAAGTGTCCAGTGTCCAAAAGTGTGTGCAGAAATTCAAAATCTCCGTTATCCTCTAGTGACATTTTTCACACCTGTGACATCGAGCCTGTGACATAGCGCAGGGATATTCAGTGGGCCTCACACAATCCAAAAGTGTCCAGTGTCCACAAGTGTGTGCAGAAATTCAAAATCTCCGTAATCCTCTCGTGACATTTTTCACACCTGCGATATCGAGCCTGTGACATAGCGTTGGGATATTCAGTGGGCCTCACACAATCCAAAAGTGTCCAGTGTCCACAAGTGTGTGCAGAAATTCAAAATCTCCGTTATCCTCTAGTGACATTTTTCACACCTGCGACATCGAGCCTGTGACATAGCGCTGTGATATTCAGTGGTCCTCACACAAAACCAAAAGTGTCTAGTGTCCACAAGAGTGTGCAGAAATTCAAAATCTCCGTTATCCTCTAGTGACATTTTTCACACCTGCGACATCGAGCCTGAGACATAGCGCTGTGATATACAGTGGGCCTCACACAATCCAAAAGTGTCCAGTGTCCACAAGTGTGTGCAGAAATTCAAAATCTCCATTATCCTCTAGTGACATTTTTCACACCTGCGACATCGAGCCTGTGACATAGCGCTGTGATATTCAGTGGGCCTCACACAATCCAAAAGTGTCCAGTGTCCACAAGTGTGTGCAGAAATTCAAAATATCCGTTATCCTCTAGTGACATTTTTCACACCTGCGACATCGAGCCTGTGACATAGCGCTGTGATATTCAGTGGGCCTCACACAATCCAAAAGTGTCCAGTGTCCACAAGTGTGTGCAGAAATTCAAAATCTCCATTATCCTCTAGTGACATTTTTCACACCTGCGTCATCGAGCCTGTGACAGCGCTGTGATATTCAGTGGGCCTCACACAATCCAAAAGTGTCCAGTGTCCACAAGTGTGTGCAGAAATTCAAAATCTCCGTTATCCTCCAGTGATATTTTTCACACCTGCGACATCGAGCCTGTGACATAGCGCTGTCATATTCAGTGGGCCTCACAAAATCCAAAAGTGTCCAGTGTCCACAAGTGTGTGCAGAAATTCAAAATCTCCGTTATCCTCCAGTGACATTTTTCACACCTGTGACATCGAGCCTGTGACATAGCGCTGTGTTGTTCAGTGGTCCTCACACAATCCAAAAGTGTCCAGTGTCCACAAGTGTGTGCAGAAATTCAAAATCTCCGTTATCCTCTAGGGACATTTTTTCACACCTGCGACATCGAGCCTGTGACATAGCGATGTGATATTCAGTGGGCTTCACACAATCCAAAAGTGTCCAGTGTCTACAAGTGTGTGCAGAAATTCAAAATCTCCGTTATCCTCTAGTTATATTTTTCACAACTGCGACAACGAGCCTGTGACATAGCGCTGTGATATTCAGTGGGCCTCACACAATCCAAAAGTGTCCAGTGTCCACAAGTGTGTGCAGAAATTCAAAATCTCTGTTATCCTCTAGTGACATTTTTCAAACCTGCGACATCGAGCCTGTGACATAGCGCTGTGATATTCAGTGGGCCTCACACAATCCAAAATTGTCCAGTGTCCACAAGTGTGTGCAGAAAATCGAAATCTCCGTAATCCTCTAGTGACATTTTTCACACCTGTGACATCGAGTCTGTGACATAGCGCTGTGATATTCAGTGGGCCTCACACAATCCAAAAGTGTCCAGTATCCACAAGTGTGTGCAGAAATTCAAAATCTCTGTTATCCTCTAGGGACATTTTTTCACACCTGCGACATCGAGCCTGTGACATAGCGCTGTGATATTCAGTGGGCCTCACACAATCCAAAAGTGTCCAGTGTCTACAAATGTGTGCAGAAATTCAAAATCTCCGCTATCCTCTAGTGATATTTTTCACACCTGCGACAACGAGCCTGTGACATAGCGCTGTGATATTCAGTGGGCCTCACATAATCCAAAAGTGTCCAGTGTCCACAAGTGAGTGCAGAAATTCAAAATCTCTGTTATCCTCTAGTGGCATTTTTCACACCTGCGACATCAAGCCTGTGACATAGCGCTGTGATATTCAGTGGGCCTCACACAATCCAAAAGTGTCCAGTGTCCACAAGTGAGTGCAGAAATTCAAAATCTCTATTATCCTCTAGTGGCATTTTTCACACCTGCGACATCAAGCCTGTGACATAGCGCTGTGATATTCAGTGGGCCTCACACAATCCAAAAGTGTCCAGTGTCCACAAGTGTGTGCAGAAATTCAAAATCTCCGTTATCCTCTAGTGACATTTTTCACACCTGCGACATCGAGCCTGTGACATAGCGCTGTGATATTCAGTGGGCCTCACACAATCCAAAAGTGTCCAGTGTCCACAAGTGAGTGCAGAAATTCAAAATCTCTGTTATCCTCTAGTGACATTTTTCACACCTGCGACATCGAGCCTGTGACATAGCGCTGTGATATTCAGTGGGCCTCACACAATCCAAAAGTGTCCAGTGTCCACAAGTGTGTGCAGAAATTCAAAATCTCCGTTATCCTCTAGTGACATTTTTCACACCTGCGACATCGAGCCTGTGACATAGCGCTGTGATATTCAGTGGGCCTCACACAATCCAAAAGTGTCCAGTGTCCACAAGTGTGTGCAGAAATTCAAAATCTCCGTTATCCTCTAGTGACATTTTTCACACCTGCGACATCGAGCCAGTAACATAGCGCTGTGATATTCAGTGGGCCTTACACAATCCAAAAGTGTCCAGTGTCCACAAGTGTGTGCAGAAATTAAAAATCTCCGTTATCCTCTAGTCACATTTTTCACACCTGCGACATCGAGCCTGTGACATAGCGCTGTGATATTCAGTGGGCCTCACACAATCCAAAAGTGTCTAGTGTCCACAAAAGTGTGCAGAAATTCAAAATCTCCGTTATCCTCTAGTGACATTTTTCACACCTGCGACATCAAGCCTGTGACATAGCGCTGTGATATTCAGTGGGCCTCACACAATCCAAAAGTGTCCAGTGTCCACAAGTGAGTGCAGAAATTCAAAATCTCTGTTATCCTCTAGTGGCATTTTTCACACCTGCGACATCAAGCCTGTGACATAGCGCTGTGATATTCAGTGGGCCTCACACAATCCAAAAGTGTCCAGTGTCCACAAGTGAGTGCAGAAATTCAAAATCTCTATTATCCTCTAGTGGCATTTTTCACACCTGCGACATCGAGCCTGTGACATAGCGCTGTGATATTCAGTGGGCCTCACACAATCCAAAAGTGTCCAGTGTCCACAAGTGTGTGCAGAAATTCAAAATCTCCGTTATCCTCTAGTGACATTTTTCACACCTGCGACATCGAGCCTGTGACATAGCGCTGTGATATTCAGTGGGACTCACACAATCCAAAAGTGTCCAGTGTCCACAAGTGAGTGCAGAAATTCAAAATCTCTGTTATTCTCTAGTGGCATTTTTCACACCTGCGACATCAAGCCTGTGACATAGCGCTGTGATATTCAGTGGGCCTCACATAATCCAAAAGTGTCCAGTGTCCATAAGTGTGTGCAGAAATTCAAAATCTCCGTTATCTTCTAGTGACATTTTTCACACCTGCGACATCGAGCCTGTGACATAGCGCTGTGATATTCAGTTGGCCTCACACAATCCAAAAGTGTCCAGTGTCCTCAAGTGTGTGCAGAAATTCAAAATCTCCGTTATCCTCTCGTGACATTTTTCACACCTGCTACATCGAGCCTGTGACATAGCGCTGTGATATTCAGTGGGCCTCACACAATCCAAAAGTGTCCAGTGTCCACAAGTGTTTGTAGAAATTCAAAATCTCCGTTATCCTCTTGTGACATTTTTCACACCTGCGACATCGAGCCTGTGACATAGCATTGTGATATTCAGTAGGTCTAACACAATCCAAAAGTGTCCAGTGTCCACAAATGTATGCAGAAATTCAAAATCTCCGTTATCCTGTAGTGACATTTTTCACACCTGCGACATCTAGCCTGTGACATAGCGCTGTGATATTCAGTGGGCCTCACACAATCCAAAAGTGTCCAGTGTCCACAAGTGAGTGCAGAAATTCAAAATCTCTGTTATCCTCTAGTGACATTTTTCACACCTGCAACATCGAGCCTGTGACAGCGCTGTGATAGTCAGTGGGCCTCACACAATCCAAAAGTGTCCAGTGTCCACAAGTGTGTGCAGAAATTGAAAATCTCCGTTATCCTCTAGTGACATTTTTCACAACTGCGACATCGAGCCTGTGACATAGCGCTGTGATATTCAGTGGGCCTCACACAATCCAAAAGTGTCCAGTGTCCACAAGTGTGTGCAGAAATTCAAAATCTCCGTAATCCTCTAGTGACAATTTTCACACCTGTGACATCGAGCCTGTGACATAGCGCTGGGATATTCAGTGGGCCTCACACAATCCAAAAGTCTCCAGTGTCCACAAGTGTGTGCAGAAATTCAAAATCTCCGTTATCCTCTAGTGACATTTTTCACACCTGCGACATCGAGCCTATAACATAGCGCTGTGATATTCAGTGGGCCTCACACAATCCAAAAGTGTCCAGTGTCCACAAGTGAGTGCAGAAATTCAAAATCTCTGTTATCCTCTAGTGACATTTTTCACACCTGCAACATCGAGCCTGTGACATAGCGCTGTGATAGTCAGTGGGCCTCACACAATCCAAAAGTGTCCAGTGTCCACAAGTGTGTGCAGAAATTGAAAATCTCCGTTATCCTCTAGTGACATTTTTCACACCTGCGACATCGAGCCTGTGACATAGCGCTGTGATATTCAGTGGGCCTCACACAATCCAAAAGTGTCCAGTGTCCACAAGTGTGTGCAGAAATTCAAAATCTCCGTTATCCTCTAGTGACATTTTTCACACCTGCGACATCGAGCCAGTAACATAGCGCTGTGATATTCAGTGGGCCATACACAATCCAAAAGTGTCCAGTGTCCACAAGTGTGTGCAGAAATTAAAAATCTCCGTTATCCTCTAGTCACATTTTTCACACCTGCGACATCGAGCCTGTGACATAGCGCTGTAATATTCAGTGGTCCTCACACAATCCAAAAGTGTCCAGTGTCCACAAGTGTGTGCAGAAATTCAAAATCTCCGTTATCCTCTAGTGACATTTTTCACACCTGCGACATCGAGCCTGTGACATAGCGCTGTGATATTCAGTGGTCCTCACACAATCCAAAAGTGTCTAGTGTCCACAAAAGTGTGCAGAAATTCAAAATCTCCGTTATCCTCTGGTGACATTTTTCACACCTGCGACATCGAGCCTGTGACATAGCGCTGTGATATTCAGTGGGACTCACACAATCCAAAAGTGTCCAGTGTCCACAAGTGAGTGCAGAAATTCAAAATCTCTGTTATCCTCTAGTGGCATTTTTCACACCTGCGACATCAAGCCTGTGACATAGCGCTGTGATATTCAGTGGGCCTCACACAATCCAAAAGTGTCCAGTGTCCACAAGTGAGTGCAGAAATTCAAAATCTCTATTATCCTCTAGTGGCATTTTTCACACCTGCGACATCAAGCCTGTGACATAGCGCTGTGATATTCAGTGGGCCTCACACAATCCAAAAGTGTCCAGTGTCCACAAGTGTGTGCAGAAATTCAAAATCTCCGTTATCCTCTAGTGACATTTTTCACACCTGCGACATCGAGCCTATAACATAGCGCTGTGATATTCAGTGGGCCTCACACAATCCAAAAGTGTCCAGTGTCCACAAGTGAGTGCAGAAATTCAAAATCTCTGTTATCCTCTAGTGACATTTTTCACACCTGCAACATCGAGCCTGTGACATAGCGCTGTGATAGTCAGTGGGCCTCACACAATCCAAAAGTGTCCAGTGTCCACAAGTGTGTGCAGAAATTGAAAATCTCCGTTATCCTCTAGTGACATTTTTCACACCTGCGACATCGAGCCTGTGACATAGCGCTGTGATATTCAGTGGGCCTCACACAATCCAAAAGTGTCCAGTGTCCACAAGTGTGTGCAGAAATTCAAAATCTCCGTTATCCTCTAGTGACATTTTTCACACCTGCGACATCGAGCCAGTAACATAGCGCTGTGATATTCAGTGGGCCATACACAATCCAAAAGTGTCCAGTGTCCACAAGTGTGTGCAGAAATTAAAAATCTCCGTTATCCTCTAGTCACATTTTTCACACCTGCGACATCGAGCCTGTGACATAGCGCTGTAATATTCAGTGGTCCTCACACAATCCAAAAGTGTCCAGTGTCCACAAGTGTGTGCAGAAATTCAAAATCTCCGTTATCCTCTAGTGACATTTTTCACACCTGCGACATCGAGCCTGTGACATAGCGCTGTGATATTCAGTGGTCCTCACACAATCCAAAAGTGTCTAGTGTCCACAAAAGTGTGCAGAAATTCAAAATCTCCGTTATCCTCTGGTGACATTTTTCACACCTGCGACATCGAGCCTGTGACATAGCGCTGTGATATTCAGTGGGACTCACACAATCCAAAAGTGTCCAGTGTCCACAAGTGAGTGCAGAAATTCAAAATCTCTGTTATCCTCTAGTGGCATTTTTCACACCTGCGACATCAAGCCTGTGACATAGCGCTGTGATATTCAGTGGGCCTCACACAATCCAAAAGTGTCCAGTGTCCACAAGTGAGTGCAGAAATTCAAAATCTCTATTATCCTCTAGTGGCATTTTTCACACCTGCGACATCAAGCCTGTGACATAGCGCTGTGATATTCAGTGGGCCTCACACAATCCAAAAGTGTCCAGTGTCCACAAGTGTGTGCAGAAATTCAAAATCTCCGTTATCCTCTAGTGACATTTTTCACACCTGCGACATCGAGCCTGTGACATAGCGCTGTGATATTCAGTGGGACTCACACAATCCAAAAGTGTCCAGTGTCCACAAGTGAGTGCAGAAATTCAAAATCTCTGTTATTCTCTAGTGGCATTTTTCACACCTGCAACATCAAGCCTGTGACATAGCGCTGTGATATTCAGTGGGCCTCACACAATCCAAAAGTGTCCAGTGTCCACAAGTGTGTGCAGAAATTCAAAATCTCCATTATCCTATAGTGACATTTTTCACACCTGCGACATCGAGCCTGTGACATAGCGCTGTGATAATTAGTGGGCCTCACACAATCCAAAAGTGTCCAGTGTCCACAAGTGTGTGCAGAAATTCAAAATCTCCGTTATCCTCTAGTGACATTTTTCACACCTGCAACATCGAGCCTGTGACATAGCGCTGTGATAGTCAGTGGGCCTCACACAATCCAAAAGTGTCCAGTGTCCACAAGTGTGTGCAGAAATTGAAAATCTCTGTTATTCTCTAGTGACATTTTTCACACCTGCGACATCGAGCCTGTGACATAGCGCTGTTATATTCAGTGGGCCTCACACAATCCAAAAGTGTCCAGTGTCCACAAGTGTGTGCAGAAATTCAAAATCTCCGTTATCCTCTAGTGACATTTTTCACACCTGCGACATCGAGCCTGTCACATAGCGCTGGGATATTTAGTGGGCCTCACACAATCCAAAAGTGTCCAGTGTCCACAAGTGTGTGCAGAAATTCAAAATCTCCGTTATCCTCTAGTGACATTTTTCACACCTGCGACATCGAGCCTGTGACATAGCGCTGTGATATTCAGTGGGCCTCACACAATCCAAAAGTGTCCAGTGTCCACAAGTGTGTGCAGAAATTCAAAATCTCCGTAATCCTCTAGTGACATTTTTCACACCTGCGACATCGAGCCTGTGACATAGCGCTGGGATATTCAGTAGGCCTCACACAATCCAAAAGTATCCAGTGTCCACAAGTGTGTGCAGAAATTCAAAATCTCCGTTATCCTCTAGTGACATTTTTCACACCTGCGACATCGAGCCTGTGACGGAGCGCTGTGATATTCAGTGGGCCTCACACAATCCAAAAGTGTCCAGTGTCAACAAGTGTGTGCAGAAATTCAAAATCTCCGTTATCCTCTAGTGACATTTTTCACACCTGCGACATCGAGCCTGTGACATAGCGCTGTGATATTCAGTGGGCCTCACACAATCCAAAAGTGTCCAGTGTCCACAAGTGTGTGCAGAAATTCAAAATCTCCATTATACTCTAGCGACATTTTTCACACCTGCGACATCAAGCCTTTGACATAGCGCTGGGATATTCAGTGGGCCTCACACAATCCAAAAGTGTCCAGTGTCCACAAGTGTGTTCAGAAATTCAAAATCTCTGTTATCCTCTAGTGACATTTTTCACACCTGCGACATCGAGCCTGTGACTTAGCGCTGTGATATTCAGTGGTCCTCACACAAACCAAAAGTGTCCTGTGTCCACAAGTGTGTGCAGAAATTCAAAATCTCCGATATCCTCTAGTGACATTTTTCACACCTTCGACATCGAGCCTGAGACAAAGCGCTGTGATATTCAGTGGGCCTCACACAATCCAAAAGTGTCCAGTGTCCACAAGTATGTGCAGAAATTCAAAATCTCCGTTATCCTCTAGTGACATTTTTCACACATGCGACATCGAGCCTGTGACATAGCACTGTGATATTCAGTGGACCTCACACAATCCAAAAGTGTCCAGTGTCCACAAGTGTGTGCAGAAATTCAAAATCTCTGTTATTCTCTAGTGACATTTTTCACACCCTCGACATCGAGCCTGTGACATAGCGCTGTGATATTCAGTGGGCCTCACACAATCCAAAAGTGTCCAGTGTCCACAAGTGTGTGCAGAAATTCAAAATCTCCGTTATCCTCTAGTGACATTTTTCACACCTGCGACATCGAGCCTGTGACATAGCGCTGGGATATTCAGTGGGCCTCACACAATCCAAAAGTGTCCAGTGTCCACAAGTGTGTGCAGAAATTTAAAATTTCCGTTATCCTCTAGTGACATTTTTCACACCTGCGACATTGAGCCTGTGACAAAGCGCTGTGATATTCAGTGGGCCTCACACAATCCAAAAGTGTCCAGTGTCCACAAGTGTGTGCAGAAATTCAAAACCTCCGTTATCCTCTAGTGACATTTTTTCACACCTGCGACATCGAGCCTGTGACATAGCGATGTGATATTCAGTGGGCTTCACACAATCCAAAAGTGTCCAATGTCCACAAGTGTGTGCAGAAATTCAAAATCTCCGTTATCCTCTAGTGATATTTTTCACAACTGCGACAACGAGCCTGTGACATAGCGCTGGGATATTCAGTGGGCCTCACACAATCCAAAAGTGTCCAGTGTCCACAAGTGTGTGCAGAAATTCAAAATCTCTGTTATCCTCTAGTGACATTTTTGAAACCTGCGACATCGAGCCTGTGACATAGCGCTGTGATATTCAGTGGGCATCACACAATCCAAAAGAGTCAAGTGTCCACAAGTGTGTGCAGAAATTCAATATCTCCGTAATCCTCAAGTGACATTTTTCACACCTGCGACATCGAGCCTGTGACATAGTGCTGTGATATTCAGTGGGCCTCACACAATCCAAAAGTGTCCAGTATCCACAAGTGTGTGCAGAAATTCAAAATCTCTGTTATCCTCTAGGGACATTTTTTCACACATGTGACATCGAGCCTGTAACATAGCGCTGTGATATTCAGTGGGCCTCACACAATCCAAAAGAGTCCAGTGTCTACAAATGTGTGCAGAAATTCAAAATCTCCGCTATCCTCTAGTGATATTTTTCACACCTGCGACAACGAGCCTGTGACATAGCGCTGTGATATTCAGTGGGCCTCACATAATCCAAAAGTGTCCAGTGTCCACAAGTGTGTGCAGAAATTTAAAATTTCCGTTATCCTCTAGTGACATTTTTCACACCTGCGACATTGAGCCTGTGACATAGCGCTGTGATATTCAGTGGGCCTCACACAATCCAAAAGTGTCCAGTGTCCACAAGTGTGTGCAGAAATTCAAAATCTCCGTTATCCTCTAGGGACATTTTTTCACACCTGCGACATCGAGCCTGTGACATAGCGATGTGATATTCAGTGGGCTTCACACAATCCAAAAGTGTCCAGTGTCCACAAGTGTGTGCAGAAATTCAAAATCTCCGTTATCCTCTAGTGATATTTTTCACAACTACGACAACGAGCCTGTGACATAGCGCTGTGATATTCAGTGGGCCAAACACAATCCAAAAGTGTCCAGTGTCCACAAGTGTGTGCAGAAATTCAAAATCTCTGTCATCCTCTAGTGACATTTTTCAAACCTGCGACATCAAGCCTGTGACATAGCGCTGTGATATTCAGTGGGCATCACACAATCCAAAAGTGTCAAGTGTCCACAAGTGTGTGCAGAAATTCAAAATCTCCGTAATCCTCTAGTGACATTTTTCACACCTGCGACATCGAGCCTGTGACAAAGTGCTGTGATGTTCAGTGGGCCTCACAAAATCCAAAAGTGTCCAGTATCCACAAGTGTGTGCAGAAATTCAAAATCTCTGTTATCCTCTAGTGACATTTTTTCACACCTGCGACATCGAGCCTGTGACATAGCGCTGTGATATTCAGTGGGCCTCACACAATCCAAAAGTGTCCAGTGTCTACAAATGTGTGCAGAAATTCAAAATCTCTGCTATCCTCTAGTGATATTTTTCACACCTGCGACAACGAGCCTGTGACATAGCGCTGTGATATTCAGTGGGTCTCACATAATCCAAAAGTGTCCAGTGTCCATAAGTGTGTGCAGAAATTCAAAATCTCTGTTATCCTCTAGTGACATTTTTCACACCTGCGACATCGAGCCTGTGACATAGCGCTGTGATATTCAGTTGGCCTCACACAATCCAAAAGTGTCCAGTCTCCACAAGTGTGTGCAGAAATTCAAAATCTCCGTTATTCTCTAGTGACATTTTTCACACCTGCGTCATCGAGCCTGTGACATAGCGCTGTGATATTCAGTGGGCCTCACACAATCCAAAAGTGTCCAGTGTCCACAAGTGTGTGCAGAAATTCAAAATCTCCGTAATCCTCTAGTGACATTTTTCACACCTGCGACATCGAGCCTGTGACATAGCGCTGTGATATTCAGTGGGCCTCACACAATCCAAAAGTGTCCAGTGTCCACAAGTGTGTGCAGAAATTCAAAATCTCCGTTATCCTCTAGTCATATTTTTCACACCTGCGACATCGAGGTTGTGACATAGCGCTGTGATATTCAGTGGGCCTCACACAATCCAAAAGTGTCCAGTGTCCACAAGTGTGTGCAGAAATTCAAAATCTCCGTTATCCTATAGTGACATTTTTCACACCTGCGACATCGAGCCTGTGACATAGCGCTGTGATTTTCTGTGGGCCTCACACAATCCAGAAGTGTCCAGTGTCCACAAGTGTGTGCAGAAATTCAAAATCTCCGTTATCCTCTAGTGACATTTTTCACATCTGCGACATCGAGCCTGTGACATAGCGCTGTGATATTCAGTGGTCCTCACACAATCCAAAAGTGTCTAGTGTCCACAAGTGTGTGCAGAAATTCAAAATCTCCATTATCCTCTAGTGACATTTTTCACACCTGCGACATCGAGCCTGAGACATAGCGCTGTCATATTCAGTGGGCCTCACACAATGCAAAAGTGTCCAGTGTCAACAAGTGTGTGCAGAAATTCAAAATCTCCGTTATCCTCTAGTGACATTTTTCACTCCTGCGACATCGAGCCTGTGACATAGCGCTGTGATATTCAGTGGTCCTCACACAATCCAAAAGTGTCCAGTGTCCACAAGTGTGTGCAGAAATTCAAAATCTCTGTTGTCCTCTAGTGACATTTTTCACACCTGCGACATCGAGCCTGTGATATAGCGCTGTGATATTCAGTGGTCCTCACACAATCCAAAAGTGTCTAGTGTCCACAAGAGTGTGCAGAAATTCAAAATCTCCATTATCCTCTAGTGACATTTTTCACACCTGCGACATCGAGCCTGTGACATAGCGCTGGGATATTCAGTGGGCCTCACACAATCCAAAAGTGTCCAGTGTCCACAAGTGTGTGCTGAAATTCAAAATCTCTGTTGTCCTCTAGTGACATTTTTCACACCTGCGACATCGAGCCTGTGATATAGCGCTGTGATATTCAGTGGTCCTCACACAATCCAAAAGTGTCTAGTGTCCACAAGAGTGTGCAGAAATTCAAAATCTCCGTTATCCTCTAGTGACATTTTTCACACCTGCGACATCGAGCCTGAGACGTAGCGCTGTGATATTCAGTGGGCCTCACACAATCCAAAAGTGTCCAGTGTCCACAAGTGTGTGCAGAAATTCAAAATCTCCATTATCCTCTAGTGACATTTTTCACACCTGCGACATCGAGCCTGTGACATAGCGCTGTGATATTCAGTGGGCCTCACACAATCCAAAAGTGTCCAGTGTCCACAAGTGTGTACAGAAATTCAAAATCTCCCCTGTCCTATAGACACCTTGTACCTTGTTTTACATTACTATATAGTTTGTTGGATTTTGTCTACATTTCTACCAAAAATGCGGAAGGCTGGTGGAAGAGGCCATGGAATTTGGGGGGTTTGGCAGCTGGTAATGATGGTGTTGGTGGTGGATCTGATGGTAGTGGCAAAAGCAAAATAGGACCGAATGCAGGAGGTGTTGAGCCTGTGTCATCGTCTGGCTCCACAAGGCCTCGAAGGCTTAGTTTTCTAGGAGTTGGCAAACTGCTTTTAAAGCCAGAGCTTCAGGAAAAAGTTTTGGCTTACATTGCTGACTCAGCCTCCAGCTCTATCGCCTCCTCTTCTGAAGCTGTAAAAAATAAAAGCACTGAGTCGTCATTGGAGGCTCATGTTCATGAACCACACCTTTCCTTGTGTCCTTCACCCCAACCAAGATTGAAGGATGACGCAGGCCATACTACTGATTACTCCAAGGAGCTGTTTTCACATACCATGCCTGGATTATCAAGTGAAATGGTAAATTACCCAGGCCAAGATGAATCTGACATGGAGTGCACTGATGCACAGCCACTGATAGATGATTCTGCTGGTACATTCACTCAGAGCACTACATTGTCCTCGCAGTGTACAGAGCCAGATTCTGACCCTGATGAGACTCAGGTGCCCCTTCCCGCACACTATACCACCATACACGGTGACACAGAGGAAGGTGCACATGACATTGAAGAGGAGGTGATGGATGACCCAGTTGTTGACCCAGATTAGCATCCATTGGGGGGAAGAGGGTGCTGCTTCCAATAGCTCAGATGAGGAGGAGGAGCATCCACAGCAGACATCGACATCGCAACAGCTGTTATCTGGCAGGCCCAGAGCACTCCAAAGACAGGTTCCAAAAATCAAAAGAGTTGCTGGACAGCTTGTCCAGAGGGTCAAAATATCACAGCGTGCTAGGCCGCAAAATTTCTGCCAAAGTAGAAAGAGTGCAGTGAGGCACTTTTTTGAACAAAATCCTCATGATCAGGCCAAGGTTATCTGTAATAAGTGCGCAAAGACCTTTAGCAGAGGGAAAAATCTGAAAAATTTGAATACCAGTTGCATGCTTAGACATTTAACCACCATGCACTTGCAAGCGTGGACACAACACCAAATCTCAAGTACCACATGTGCAACTGATCACAAAGAAGGTAGTCAGCAACGCTACATTGTTTCCCCCACTGTAAGCCCACCGGTTAGCACAGCAGCAAATGTTGAGGTGTCGTTGCAAGGCCACAGCAGTCAGGGAATCCCACTGTTACATCAACGAAAGACTGAATCTAGGCCATCAGAAAGAACACTAACTCCATCACCCCTCATCTCAGTCCGCCCTGTCCACCACTACTTGCAGCTCTCAAGTCCAGCTCACCCTCCCAGACACTATGAGTAGGTCAAGGAAGTACTCAGTCTCTCATCTGCGTACACTGGGTTTGAACGCCCACATTGCCAAACTAATCTCGTTAGAGATGATGCCCTATCGGTTGGTGGAAAGCACAGCTTTCCGCGAACTCATGGCCTATTCAGTACCACGTTATGACCTACCTAGTCGCCACTTCTTCTCTCGCAAAGCCATCCCAGCCCTCCGCCATCATGTAAAAGACCGCATTATCCATGCACTCAAGCAGTCAGTGAGTGGAAAGGTGCACCTCACAACTGATGCATGGTCCAGTCGGCATTGCCAGGGCCGCTACGTGTCCATCACTGCGCACTGGGTTAATGTGGTGGATGCAGGGTCCACAGGGGACAGCGGTGGTGGGACAGTGCTGCCTAGCCCACGGTATAGGAAACAGTTGGCTGTAGGCGTTCGACCCTCCTCCTCCAGAAGCGAAAGCTCGTCCACAGAGCACAGTCGTACGAGCACTCCATCTGCAGCTGCCACTGTTGCACACGAGGTGTCCCCCTATCGAGCAGCTAGTGGAAAGCGTCAGCAGGCTGTGTTGCAGATGATGTTTTTGGGCGACAGACACACCGCCGAGGTGCTGGCCGAGTACTTGAAGCGACAAACTGAGTCATGGCTGGGCAGTGTACATCTTGAGGCAGGCAAGGTAGTTAGTGATAACGGCCATAATTTTGTGGCAGCCATAGCCCTTTCAAAACTCAGCCACATACCTTGCTTGGCTCACACGTTGAACCTGGTGGTGCAGTGCTTCCTCAAAAATTATCTGGAGTTAACAGCCCTGCTCCAGAAGGTGCGAAGACTGTGCGCGCACATCCGCCGGTCGCCTGTACACTCCATTCGTATGCAGAAGCTGCAGCGATTGCTCCACTTTCCCAACCACCGCCTCATTATCGACATTGCAACAAGGTGGAACTCGACCCTGCACATGGTTGAGCAGCTGTGCGAGCAGAGGCAGGCCATAATGCATTTGTGGGAGGATACATGGCCAGGCACTTTGAGAGCAGACATGGAGTTGACCAGTGTGCAGTGGTCGAAGCTGAAAGACCTCTGTAAAGTCCTTCAGTGTTTTGAGGAATGCACACGGCTGGTAAGCACAGACAACGCCATCCTAAGCATGAGCATCCCACTTATGCGTCTGCTCATGCAAACTTTGACGCACCTTAAGGAGCAGGCGTCTGCAGCCAATGTTGACGAGGAGGAAGAGGTGGAGGGAATCCTTGATGACATTCAGCCATTGTCTGCTCAGGGACCTCTCCTGGACAAGGTGGAGGAAGAAGAGGAGGAGGAGGATGATGATGGGGATGGTTACTCAGGGGAGGAGGATGCATCTCGTGGGGCAAGTGAAAATGTTGGCGTGGCAAGGTCTGGTACAGGGTTTGTGCGTGACTGGAGGGATGTGGATTTGCCAGAAAGTGCTCCTCCACCCAGCACTCGCAGTGCATCATTGACACCGGGAACATTGGCCCACATGTCAGATTATGCCTTGCAAATCCTAAAAAGGGACCCACGCATTGCCGAAATGATGAACGATGATGACTACTGGTTGGCAGCATCCTGGATCCACGCTATAAAGGCAAATTACAAAACATCATGCCACAGGAGAACCTTGACCTAATATTGGCTACTAAACAAGCAACTCTGGTTAACCGGTTGGTTGAGGCATTCCCAGCACACAGCAGCGGTGATGGTTCTCACACGAGCCGTAGGGGCCGGGGTCAGCTTGGCAGAGGTGTTCGTGGTGCACACAGCAGAAGTGGCGTTGGAGAGAGGGGTTTCATGACAATGTTGTGGACTGATTTTTCACGGACCGCTCACACAACTGGTAATACTGCATCGATGGAAAGTGACAGGAGACAGCAGTTGTCAACTATGGTTAACAACTACTTTTCCTCCCATATCGATGTTCTCCCGCACAGGTCATTCCCCTTTGACTATTGGGCCGCTAAACTGGACACCTGGCCTGAATTGGCACAATATGCCTTACAGGAGCTCGCTTGCCCAGCTGCAAGTGTGCTATCGGAAAGAGTCTTCAGTGCAGCTGGATCAATACTGATAGAAAAAAGGACCCGTCTGTCAACCCAAAATGTGGATGATCTAACCTTCATTAAAATGAACCATGCATGGGTTTCCAAGGATTTTGTCCCACCTTCCCTTGATTACACATAGGTTGCCAGAAAAATGGCTTGCTTTGGTCCTCCTCCTATTCCACGAACTTGACCTATTTCGCCTTTTGTAGCAGCTGAATGACCCACATCTACATATGCCACTTTGTAAACCTCCCTAAGTGGGCGGCCCCCCCATGGACGGGGTCACCACCTAGCGCACAAAACCGTGCGAGTGCCGTTGCCCTGGACAGGTGGGTAGGCCGACTCTTGTGTGCGGGCACTGGCATAGGGTCCCTCATAGTGCAATCAAGTGTCTCTGGCAGTGGTGGTGCACACCCTCCGTCAGACACACCGCCATACTATGAGGGG
Source organism: Dendrobates tinctorius (assembly GCF_039654945.1). NCBI lineage: Eukaryota > Metazoa > Chordata > Amphibia > Anura > Dendrobatidae > Dendrobates > Dendrobates tinctorius. The sequence goes on from NW_027361683.1 coordinate 34,062,518, forward strand.
CCCAGTGCCAGTACCGACACCCACGAGTGTGCCCCCCTTGCTTGGGCAGGGCCCCAGCATTTGCAATGTTTACCTCTCCCTGCTCCTCCGCTGTGTAGTCTGGGCTGTCAAATCCTTCACTGGGACTGCCACTACAAATTGATTGAACTGAAAGATGATGGTTAAGATGTAGCTATGCCCTGTCCTGCTGGCCGGGCTCTAGCTCCAGATGATCAGTGGCTTCCATTTCTTATGGACGTCGACTCACAATTACATGCAGTGGTGGTTTATCATCAGCTTTCACAGTTTTCCTACTCACAAACGTGTGACATTCCGGCGCACATTTCAAAATGTGCCCTCTCATGCCAATCAAGTAGAATCGCCTACGGCCTGTGGCTTCTGTCTTTTGCACTCCAAAGTTACGTGACAGATCATGATAGCCAGTGAGCACCATGTTTACATCGCTCCCTGTGATAAAAATTGGATTGAGATGAGTAACAGTGATGGAATCAACGGAAGTGCGATACAGCAAGACTTTATTCACAAAAAAATGTTTTCACTGTCTCAACACACAAATTAATTGAGGGTCAGCATCGCCTATGAGAATTGTGACGGAAGTTTTTCCCGTGAATAATAATTCCTAGATTTCTGCAATCAATAGCCTTTATGTCACTAATTGTATGCATCTCATTTCCTATTGCGGAGAGGCTGGACTGTATTACTGAGACAGAAATATATATGAAGATTTAAAAATAACACCAAAAGTATATAGTTGTGTATGCCTCAAATGCATTTCCTTTTTTCCACTTTTTAGATTGCTGTGTATTCCATACTGAGAACACAGAGATTTTACATGTTTAAACTATGCTATATATACCTGCTATCCAGTGATAAAGTACCCTTTCTCAACTTTGTACAATCTGGTCAAATCCATACTTGGCCTGAGAACATCTGAATCTGCCTCCTGATCTATAGACATATATTTTTAATGTGTAAACTAGGCTACATATATACGTGTTATCTGGTGAAACTGTACCCTTTATCAACTTTCTACAATGTTGTTGAATCCATACTGGGCCTGAGAACGGCTGCCGAGCTGTTAAGCAAGCTACAGCACCTGTGGTTTGGACACGTAATTTTTTCAGGAATGACGGTTAGGCCTAACTCCGGAATTGCGGTTGACCTGAACTTACTGGGAAATCATCGTTTGTGGGGAATAATTGGAATCCCAGATCCCCATCACTAACGGAGTTCAGCAGGTTATCTGCACCTGTAAGCGACAAAAGCTGGTCCTTTCAGTGTAGCGTGCATGCAGCCCCGGACATGTACTGGAATGCTAGACCTGTTATTGCTCGATCCCACGTGCCACAGCCTCGCGTATCCCTCTAGTAAGCTTGACGCGTACCGCGGGGCCATGCCGGAGTCTCGGTCGTTAACGGAATAAAGCTGAGAAATCGCTAGCACAACTACAAATGGACATACCACACCACACACAGAATCGACAAAGCTTGCAATCTGTCCATCTTTTCTGTAGCTTGTATGGTAGTGGTTTCCCGGGTGCAGTCCAATTAACCCTCCGTCAGGCGCAATAGATCTGACAGGCACACAGTAATTAGTTTCACTTCTCTCTCCTTGCCCACTTATCAGAAAACCCCACCCCTCCTAGTTATCTCCTGACTCTACAGGCTCTGTGAAACCTGATATCACAGTGACTCAGCAGACCTTCTAGTGAGCAGATATCAACACTTTGGCTTCTCAGGCACATTGCGCCTGATTTCAACACAAATTGAAAGGTTAGTATTTTCTTTTTTTATTCATCACGATTGTGTATTTTGCTTGTTTTATGAAGGATTAATGCTAAGTTAGTGTACATAAGTACTGTTTTCTTGGACAAAAGGAGGGTGGCTTCTAAGGCACATTGCGCCCTAACACATACTCTTTCTCTCTTGCTTCAGATTTTCTGCTGCAATGGCCAGAAAACAGTATGATTCATCTAAACCCCTTCATTTAGAAGAAATTAAGATTTTTTTGTTAGAAGATGATGAGGAAGAACCAGCAGTAACTGAGGATTTAGAGGAATCTAGTGACATTTCATCTGAAGATGAGGTAGCAGAATGTAACACTGATTCTGGAACAGAGCAGGATGGTGATGACACTGATACAGAGGAAACAGACACAGATCTAGCTTATTATTTGGGCAAAGATAAAAATACAAAGGACGTCCCAAGGACGTTCCAGAACAAACACCGACTCTACCACCTTCTAAAAGACGCAGTTGTACTACCTGCTCATTTGTATCTGGTTTCAGAAGGCTTTCTAAATATGACTGCAAAATATGTAAAGAATCAATCTGCCTTTCCCATGCAACTTTCGTCTGCCAGCCTTGCTTTTCTAAGTGTACCTGTGCTGCTTCTGCTGCAATTGAAACCACTGAAGATGAGTAGAAAATAATTAAGTAACATCTAAGTGCAATATCCTTTAAGTTTTTTTCCATAATTTTATATTTAAGCAATAGTTAAGTAAAGATAACTGGAGCCTATTTGGCGGTACTACCGAAAAGTGGTACTTTTAGTTTTAATAAGTTTATGGTTAATAAATGTTTTTTTTTGCATCTGATTTGGTGTAATCTCTTTTAATACATTCCTATGAAGGTCACTGACTACTTCTATAGTCCTGAAATTGAAATATGTAGCTACTATAGGTGGTTTTCTGACCTGTGCTTGTCAGGCACATTGCGCATGAACTGAGGAGAATCTATATTGCGCCTGACGGAGGGTTAAGCCACAGGCTCCACTCCTGGTGGTGCCCTTTTGGACATTCCTTTAAGGTTCAGCTTTGCAATCATACTGCCCCCGGAAACCAAAACTTTGCCTTCAGGGACGCTGTTTGGAGGTTCGTGGGAATAACGCTGCCCGATCAGCAGTCGGCATATGGGTCGCCCTCCCAGGGCTGTGGGGTACTCGGTACCGGGCCGGTGTCAGTGGGATGTGTCACAGCAGCGGTGACCCAGACGGTGGCCCTGGGCGCCCATGTAAATGGCGTAGTATAATGGTAAAGAGTTTATATAGATAGTTTGACGCCACCTGTGGTGTTCGGCAACATAGATTTTAGGCCGACGCTGCATGCAGATCCTCTGGGACTGATGGTGTTGTGCAGCAAAGATGGTGAAGCTCCCCACAGGTGGAGCTGGAGTCCCAGGGAAGTGTAGATGTAGTGATGGGGAAAGGCACAGGTGGTGTAGGTGCTGGTACCCAGATGTAGCGGTGCTGGAATAACTGTAGGACACCAGAGCGTGCAGTTCCAAAGCTTTACTCACAGTTTGCAGGTTACACAGATGCCTGCCTCCGTGCTGTGTCCTCCGGGTCAGGACCGCTGCCAACCTCTGGGACCAGAATGGAAAGCTCCCTTCCAACACTCCGCCAACATGTACCTTCCTGAACGTCTCCTTTCTAGCGCTTGTGGGGGAAGCACTCACAGGACCGTGGTTCACTGAAACGCCTCCTGTCTAACAGATGTTCCTCAGACTTTACTTGTATGGCAGACAGCTGTAGCCTTTTCCTTCTGCCTCGCACACGTCGATGCTGGGGCCTCCGAGTCTTAGTTGGGTACAGAGCATTTATAGCTGCTACTTTCCCCGGTTTCTGCTGCAGGAACGTCAGTGTCCCTACAAACTCGGAGACCGGAATCCGGACCATGCGCTCCAGCTAGGAGTGAGCCTTAACTCTGCTCATCCTCCAGCTCCCCTTCTCACGTCCACACACTTCCCCTTTCCTGCACAGAGTGCCCTAACTTACCTCCTCCCGACCACAGAGAGCAGCTCCTCAGCAGTCAGGTTCAGAGGTCTCCCTGCTGGCCTGGAGTGGGAAATGTGTTGTGTGTTGGTTTCACTGCTAGAGAGATCCTTCGTTGCTCCCAAGCTTGACAACACACTCCCTAGGAGGAAGGCAATGCCACAGTGGCGACCGTACTCTTGGGGACGCCACAAGTGCACTGAGGCCCAGCCACTGCTGGATGATGCTGCTGGTACATTGACCCAGACCACTACATTCCCCTCACGCTCTACACAGCCAGAATCTGACCCAGAGGAAACTCAGGTTCCCCTTCCCGCATACTATACCACCTTACACGGTGACAAAGAGGAAGGTGTAGATGAAAGTGCAGGTTCCTTGAGCAGGTGGGGGGGCATACTCATGGGCGATGGAAGTGGCACAGGGCACCGCATAGTACGCAAAAGTGTCTCTGCCGGTGGGAGGGCCTAAACAGCCAAGTGCAGTGAGATGGAAGATGGGGACGACAAGGAGTTCAGAATAGTGCAGGGATTCCCTAGCAAGGAGACTTATGTAATTGTTTTCAATGTTGGGACAGCAATTTTTGGGGAGCACTATACTGTGGTGAATGATATATGGGGCCCACCATACACTGGAGCATTCCAAAGGTGGACATCAGACACTGGAGCAGCATTTACAGGGCCCATTATACACTAGAGCAGTAGAAATGGGGCCCATTATATATGGAGCATTATTTGGGTCCATAAGACAGTGGAGCTTCATCCATTGGGACCAACATATACTGTAGCATTATGTGGAGCTCATCATATATGGTTTGAAACATTATATGGGAATAATGATTCCGTATGGAGAAATATATGGGCCTCATTACTCTGTATAGCGCACTAAGCGCTGGCCATAATACTGTATGGAGTTATATACTGTCCGTTTTTGGAGGTATTGGAGAATTTAAAATGGATATCAGACATGGGATGTAAGAAGTGAAGTATTTTTCATTGTACTATACTGCTATTTCTCTGCCGTATCGGAGCATCATGAGTTGTGGTATGTGTTAAAGGGGCGCTCTTTGGCCCTGGGCCCACGAAAACCTGGAGCCAGCCCTCCCCCCCACAACTGTAGCCAAATAACCCCCATTTTTCAGTGCGTAACTAGTATTATGAAGTTAATTAAGGTTGACAAGCTTCAGTAACAAGAATTTATGCTTTTGGCATTCAAATGGGCACTGTTGGTGTGTTTCCTGTCCTCCTCTCACTGCCGACTTTAATTCTCCATTGACTTACATTGGGTTTCGTGTTTCAGGACGACCCCGACTTTTCCCTATAGTTGGCCGATTTTGCTCGACCCGACTTTTGGAAAAGTCGGGTTTCATGAAACGAAACTCGACCCTAAAAAAACAAAAGTCGCTCAACACCACTTATAAACTTTCACCACCATAAGCACACTGAAATGACCCCTTTTGTAATGGAGCCCCAGGGCCATGGACCGGGTCACTGCTGCTATGACAACCCCCGTTGAGAAGTTCAACTGGCCTGGTACCGAGTACCCCACGGCCCTGGTGAGTGAGAGCGCTCCACAACCTCAACTTGTAGGCGACTTCATTGACACATTCCAAGATCTCAAAGGCGCCGATGTACCGGGGGCCCAGCTTGTCAGAGGGTAATTTCAACCGGATATACTTGGATGAGAGCCAGACTTTATCCCCGATGTGAAACGGCGGAGGATGTAACCTCCTCTTGTCTGCGTGATTCTTCATCCGTTCCCTGGCTCTCTTGAGTGCCATGTTGGTCTCGGACCAGATTTCAGAAAATTCTTGGGACAAGGAGTTGGCTGCAGGCACCTCGGAGACTGGAGCTATAGGGAAAAGTATGCTGGGATGTCTGCCAAAAACCACGAAGAATGGCGACTTGGTTGAGGACTCGCTGGCATGATTGTTGTAGGCGAACTCCGCCCAGGGAAGCAGGTCAACCCAGTCATTCTGGTGGGCTTTGGAGAAATGACGAAGATATCCAGTCAATGTCTGGTTAGTTCGTTCTACTTGCCCGTTGGTCAGCGGGTGGTAGGCCGAGGAGAAATCCAGCGATATATCCAGGAGTCTGCAAAGTGCTCTCCAAAACTTGGAAGTAAACTGGACTCCTTGGTCAGATACTATATGTCGAGGTAGGCCATGAAGCCTAAAAATTTGATGGATGAAGATCTTGGCTAATCCGGGCGCGGAGGGGAGGCCGCTCAGAGGAATAAAATGTGCCATTTTGGAAAAGCGGTCCACTACCACTAGAATCACCGTACAACTGGAAGAGCAGGGCAAATCGGTGATAAAGTCCATGGCAATATTCTCCCAAGGTGACGTGGGAGCCGGCAATGGGAGCAGCAGACCAAGCGGAGGCCGAGGAGGTATTTTGTTCCTAGCGCAGGAGGGGCAAGAGGCAACAAAGTCGGTCACATCTTGGCGGAGATTTGGGCACCAATAGTGCCGAGATATGAGGGCAAGAGTCTTCTGAATTCCGGCATGGCCAGCAAACTTGGAGGAATGCCCCCAAAGCAGAACTCCTCTCTTGGCACTCTCTGGCACGAGAGTCTTGCCTGGGGGTGGCGAAAGCACACTCAGCGGTGCCACGGTGATAATCCTCTTGGGCTCGATGATGTGAGATGGTTCCTCCCCAGCCTCGGACGGTTGGAAGACTCTGGATAGGGCATCGGCTTTGGTATTTCTGTCCCCATGGGCGAAAGTGGAGCTAAAATCAAAGCGAGCGAAAAACAAGGACCACCTGGCCTGCCGAGGATTAAGTCTCTGGGCGGACTGAAGGTAGGCCAGGTTCTTGTGGTCCAAGTAAATAACAAACGGGTGGACAGCTCCCTCCAGAAGATGACGCCACTCCTCCAATGCCAGTTTGATGGCCAAAAGTTTACGATTGCCAATCGAGTAATTGCACTCGGATGGGGAGAAGGCTTTGGAGAACAATCCACAAGGGCGTAGGTGACCAAAAGCGGTTTTCTGAGATAATACAGCCCCGCCACCTGTCAAGGATGCATCCACCTCAAGCACGAAGGGTTTGCTGCTCTAGGGATGGGACAAAACAAGGGCCGTGGAAAATGCCCGTTTTAGTGACTGTAAGGCCTCTTCAGCCTCTGGCGTCCAGGAGTTTGAACTCGTTCCCTTACGGGTAAGGGCGGAGATCGGCTTGGTAAGAGACGAGAAGTGCGGAATAAACTGTCTGTAATAGTTGGCGAATCCGAGAAAACATTGGATAGCTCTTATGCTGACGGGGCGGGGCAATTTGAGAATGGCGGACAGTTTCTCGGGATCCATGTGCAGCCCGGCATCAGAGATGATGTAGCCCAGAAATGGTAGTGAGGTTTGCTCGAACAGGCATTTTTCCATCTTGGCATACAAACGATTATCCCGAAGACGCTGAAGAACCAGGCGGACAGTCCTCCTATGAGACAGAAGGTCTGAGGAGAAAACAAGGATGTCATCCAAGTACACTAACACACAGGAGTACAGAAGGTCCCGGACGATCTCATTGACAAACTCCTGAAACACACCTGGAGCACTGCACAGACCAAAGGGCATAACCAGGTACTCATAATGACCATCACGGGTGTTAAAAGCGGTCTTCCATTCATCACCGGCCCGGATGCGGATAAAATTGTAAGCTCCTCTGAGATCCAACTTGGAGAAAATCCGCACTCCTCTGAGGCGATCAAACAACTCCGGGATGAGTGGAAGGGGGTACCGGTTCTTGATGGTGATGTTGTTTAAACCCCTGTAGTCAATGCAAGGGCGCAACGAACCGTCCTTCTTTTTAACAAAGAAGAAACCGGCTCCTGCAGGGGAAGAAGACTTCCGAATGAATCCTTTGGCGAGGTTCTCTTGGATGTACTCGGACATGGCTGTGGTTTCTGCAGGGGACAGTGGAAAAATCCTACCCCTAGGAGGGATGGACCCGGGGATTAACTCGATTGGACAGTCAAAAGACCGGTGCGGGTGAAGGATCTCCGCTTCCTTCTTGTCAAAGACATTTGCATAGGACCAATAGGCCGAGGGAAGCCCCGAGAGCTCCGGAGGTGGGCGAGCGGGAACAGCAGGACGAATGACGTTTAGACACTGACCGTGACACGAGTGTGCCCGGATGACCAGTCGAGGACCGGCTGATGGGTCCGTAGCGACGGAAGACCAAGCAGGATGGTGTGAGACAAATCGGGCAGCATGTAGAAGGCCACTCTTTCCCGGCGGAGAGCGCCGCCTTGCAAAACAACCTCCTAAGTGACCAGGGTGATGGGTTCCTGAAGCGGTTTGCTGTCAACTGAAGCTATTAGTCAAGGATTCTTTAGGGTAACCACGGGAATCCGGTACTTGTCCACCTCTTCACACCGGATGAAGTTACTTGCCGAGCCCGAATCCACGTAAGCCACCTCAGAGCCACTCCTCTCCCCTGAAAGCAAAAGAACAGATATCGTGAGGGCTTGAGAGGAATCATTAACACCTAGGGAGGCCTCTCTTACCTGGCCTAGGTGGAAGAGTTTCCCGGTCTCACAGGACAAGAACGGATGAAATGCGATGCTCCTCCACAATAGAGACATAGACCTTGCGCCCGTCTCTCTCTCTGGCGAGACTCAGCCAATTTGACACGGTCAACCTGCATGGCTCGGGAGGAGAAATGTGGGCGGACCCAGCTGGACGTGGACTAAAGGACCGATTAGCAGAAGAGACAGGCCTGGCGGGTCTCCTGTCCCTAGCTGACTCTCGCGCGCGCTCCTGAAACCGGAGGTCTATGCGGGTGGCTAGGGAGATGAGGTCCTCGAGAGTGGTGGGAGTATCCCGACCCGCCAATTCATCCTTTATCCTGCCCGATAACCCACGCCAAAAGGCTCCTACTAGTGCCGCATTATTCCAACCCAATTCCGAAGACAACCCGTCCTGGCTCATCAAACAACTTACGAAAGGTATCCAAGAAGACCGGAATATTAGAAACTACAGGATCATCCCTCTCCTATAGAGGATTTAGCCAGGACAGGGCCTCCCCCTCCAGATGGGACATGATAAAGGCCACTTTGGCCCTATCGGAGGGATTCTGGTGGGGTAGAAGCTCGAAGTGAAGACTACATTGGTTTAAGAACCCTCTACAATGCTTTTGATCACCACTGTACCAGGGTGGTTTGGCAAGGCGAGGAGAGGGAAATGAAGCGGGACCAGGAGGAGCGTCAGAAGCCGCAGCGGCGGACTGGAGAGCCACCAAATGGTTATCTACAGAGGCCATATAAGTCAGAATATGGGACTGGGCGTCACGCTGCTGGCCCAGCTCCTGCTGGAGACTGGCCAATTGGGCAGCATTCCCCGGATCGGCGGCCTGAAGAGCTGACAGGCCTTACTCCATGGACTTCATTACGGACATGATGCGCCCCTGGTTCTCCCGCAGAAAGAGCAACTCCTTTTGAGCGGGAGCAGAAACACGGCGGGATCCATGGCCTGATTGTACTGTTAGTGTGGTGCTAGGCAGGATGGGATTCCCAGAGTGGACCCTCTGGACCGTGGTACCGAGGGGTCCCAGACGAGCAACCTGGTGGGACCGACCCCTATACAGGGACCATTAGGAGCAGGCCCAGGGGTTCGAATGCCACGGAAGCCGAAACCAAGAGGGGCGGCTCGGAATGGACTGGAGGGAGACAGCCACGGGAAGGCAGGACCAGAGTAGGACTGCAGGAACAGACACGGGTTGGCAGGACCGGAGTAGAACAGCAGGAGCAGACACGGGAAGGCTGGACCGGGGTAGGACTTTAGGAATCAGGCACAGGCAGACAGGAACGGAGCAGGACTGCAGGAACAGACACGGGCAGGCAGGAACGGAATAGGACGGCAGGAACCAGGCACGGCACGAGCAGGCAGGGCAGAGCAGGAACACACACAGAACCGAGCAGCACTGAAAGGAAGCACAGGGACAGGGTGAGGAGGGAGATCATGCACAGGAAAAGGCATGGGAGTCTAGTGTGCTGATAATACAACAACGATCAGGCGCCTCCATTTTGGGAGGGAGGCCTGATATAGCCGAGAACCTTCCCCCATTGGTCCGGCGGTGCTACCGGGTCAGGGCACCACTGGAGAATAAGAACTGGCTGGGAGGGCCAGCCGCGGCCTATGGTGCATGCGCAGAAGTCGCAGTGACATCACAGGTCACGGGCCAGTCAGAGGAGGGCCCTGCCGCCGCCGACGGAGGAGGGAGAGAGGCTGCGGCGCAGGGTAAGTATTAGTGCTTGCGATGGGGGCCATGGCAGGGCGCGCGACAGGGATGGGGGCCATGACAATTTCCATTTTCCCATTAAGGTTAGGGCTAGGGCTAGGGTTAGTGCTAGGGTTAGGGCTATGGCTAGGGCTAGGGTTAGGGTTAGGGCTAGAGTTAGGGCTGAGATTAGGGTTAGGGGTGTGTTGGGGTTAGGGTTGGAGTTATAATTGGGGGGTTTCCACTGTTTGGACACATCAGGTGCTCTCCAAATGCAACATGGCGTCTTATCATGTGTCAAAGTTGACGTCTGTGTGAATAAGGGCAGACAAGGATCGGGTCCCAACCACTGGACACCAGTCAGGGGAAGCCTTTAAATACAATTTCCAGCTCAGGAGAGGGAGGCCACACCCCAGCTTGCACAGAATGCAAAAATACAAAGAAAAACACAAAAATTGAGCTTAGTTTGAGTTGGTACACATGCAGCATATAAATGCATGTTCACATGGCCAAAAAGCATACAAAACCTACAAAAGACAAAAGGAAAAAAACCTTGCTGTAATTAAATAAGTAGAAAGCAAAAGTGCATTTAAATCATACAGAGTTCTTAGTAATACTGTATTTGATCAAACATTGCATAAATGCCGTCTCACCATCGACAAGGTGACAGGGATGGGGGCCTTGACAATTTCCATTTTCCCATTAAGGTTAGGGCTAGGGCTAGGGTTAGTGCTAGGGTTAGGGCTATGGCTAGGGCTAGGGTTAGGGTTAAGGCTAGAGTTAGGGCGGAGATTAGGGTTAGGGGTGTGTTGGGGTTAGGGTTGGAGTTATAATTGGGGGTTTTCCACTGTTTGGGCACATCAGGTGCTCTCCAAATGCAACATGGCGTCTGATCTCAATTCCAGCCAATTCTGCGTTGAAAAAGTCAAATGGTGCTCCTTCCCTTCCAAGCTCTGCCATGTGCCCAAACAGTGTTTTACCCCCACATATTGGGTATCAGCGTACTCAGGACAAATTGGACAACAACTTTTGAGGTCCAATTTCTCCTGTTACCCTTAGGAAAATAAAAAATTGGGGGCAAAAATATCATTTTTGTGGAAAAAAATGATTTTTTTATTTTCACGCCCGGGCGTTATAAACTTCTGTGAAGCATTTGGGGGTTCAAAGTGCTCACCACACATCTAGATAAGTTCCTTAGGGGGTCTACTTTCCAAAATGGTGTCATTTGTGGGGGGTTTCCACTGTTTAGGTACATCAGGGGCTCTCCAAAAGCAACATGACACCCGCAGACCATTCCATCAGTCTGCATTCCAAAACATCACTACTTCCCTTCCGAGCCCTGACGTGTGCCCATACAGTAGTTTTCTCCCACATATTGGGTATCAGCGTACTCAGGACAAATTGGACAACAACTTTTGGGGTCCAATTTCTCCTGGTACCCTTGGGAAAATAAAAAAATTGGTGACTAAAAGATCATGTTTGTTGAAAAAATACGATTTTTTTATTTTCACGCCCGGGCGTTATAAACTTCTGTGAAGCACGGGGGGGGTTCAAAGTGCTCATCACACATCTAGATAAGTTCCTTGGGGGGTCTAGTTTCCAAAATGGTGTCATTTGTTGGGGGTTTTCACTGTTTTGGTACATCAGGGGCTTTCCAAACGCGACATGGTGTCCGATCTCAATTCCAGCCAAAAACGTCAAATGGCGCTGCTTCCCTTCCGAGCTCTGCCATGTGCCCAAATAGTGGTTTACCCCCACATTTGGGGTATCACCATTCTCAGGAAAAATTGCACAATAACTTTTAGGGTCCTGTTGCCCTTGGAAAAATAAGAATTGAGGGTGAAAAGATCATTTTTGTGGAATAAATATGATTTTTTAATTGTACGGCTGTACGTTATAAACTTCTGTGAAGCCCTTGGGGGTTCAAAGTTCTCACCACACATCTAGATAAGTTCCTTGGGGGGTCTAGTTTCCAAAATGGTGTCACTTGTGGGGGGTTTCCACTGTTTTGGTACATCAGGTGTTATGAATTAGTCACCGTAGGAGGCAAAAACAGAAATACTAGCTAAGTCCAGAAAACCAGAGAAGTTGGCAGCTATCGGATTACAGACCCCTGAACCTATCAACAACAACTAGCAGTAGCCGTGGGGGGTTCCTACGGTGCCCTAGACCCCTCAATCACAGCCGGAGAACTACATAGCCTAAAGACAGAAAGGGAAATCTAAACTGCCCCAGAGCAGACCCCAAAGCAATAGGCAGCCCCCAACATATAATGACGGTGAAGCAAGTTGGAAAAAAAACACTCACACAGATAGAAAGATAGGCTGAGCAAACGATGGGGCCCAAGCTAACTACAAAGGGCAGGATAGAAAAGCTGCTGTCTGTAATCCGCCAAAACCCTATCAAAAGAGCCAACAGCTGATAGGGAAAAAAACCCTGAAGACGCTAGGCTTCAAAAAGACTATATCAGTACTCAGGTATTTTCTGAAGACAGAGCAAAAAGGAATTCAGCACACCCCAGCAGGGAATGGCAGAAATCCAGAAAAACAAGGAAAAACAAAACCAAAACACAAATGCAAAAAACAGAGCAGAGAACTTAGTTTTTGAAGAGCAGGAATCAGACTGGTCTCCAAGAATCCCTCAGAGAGCTCACCAGCAAGGCAGAAGGGCGTCGGCTGCCTTATATCCAGTCAGAAATTCCCGTCACCCAGTCATCATCATCTGTTATGATTGAGTCACCGTAGGAGGCAAAAACAGAAATGCTAGCTAAGTCCAGAAAACCAGAGAAGTTGGCAGCTATCGGATTGCAGACCCCTGAACCTATCAACACAACTAGCAGTAGCCGTGGGGGGTTCCTACGATGCCCTAGACCCCTCGATCACAGCCGGAGAATTAAATAGGCCTAAAGAAAGAAAGGGGAAATCTAAACTGCCCCAGAGCAGACCCCAAAGCAATAGGCAGCCCCCAACATATAATGACGGTGAAGCAAGATGAAAATACTAACACAGACAGAAAGATAGACAGAGCAAAGAGGGGCCCAAGCTAACTACATAGGAAAGGACAGGAAAGCTGCTGTCTGCAATCCGTGAAAAACCCTATGAAAATAAGAGCCAACAAACTGACAGTGAAAAAGGCCCTGAAGACGCTAGGCTTCAAAAAACATGTCAACGCTCAGGAATATACTGAAGACAGAGCTACAGGCAAAAGGAGATTCAGCTCACCCCAGCAGGGGATGGCAGAATACTGAAAAGCAAGGAAAACAAAAAACAAAACAAAAAGGCTAACAGCCAAAACAGAAAACTTAGCTTTAGGAGCAGGAATCAGACTGGTATCCTAGGAGTCCACAGAGAAATCAACCGCAGGGCAGAAGGGCGTCGGCAGCCTTATATCCAGTCTGTGACTCCACTCAGCCAGTCATGCTCATTAGACTCAGGTGCCTGATAATCAGGCTCATTACCTTCCTTCACCAGAATAGGGAGTTCACCAGAATCCAGTGACGAAGGGGAAAATGAACTCACAACAGTACCTCCCCCTTGAGGAGGGGTCACCGAACCCTCAACCACGCCACCAGGGTGATCAGGGTGAGCCCGATGAAATGCACGCACCAATCTTTTGGCATGAATATCAGAGGCAGAGACCCAGGAATTATCCTCCTGACCATAACCCTTCCACTTAACCAAATACTGGAGTCTCCGTCTAGCCAGATGGGAATCCAGTATTTTCTCTACCTCATATTCCATGTTACCTTCAACCAATGCAGGGTCTGGAGGTGCCACCACAGGAACAACTGGTTCAACAAACCTATTCAACAAGGACTTATTGAACACATTATGGATTTTAAATGTGACAGGAAGAGCCAAACAAAAAGAGACTGGATTAATAATCTCCAAAATCTTGTAAGGTCCAATAAATCTAGGCTTAAACTTAGGGGAAGCCACCTTCATAGCAATATTTTTTGATGATAACCACACCATATCACCAATCTTAAACTGGGGACCAATGGTCCTATGTCGATTGGAAAACCGCTGGGCCTTTTCCTGGGAGAGAGATAACTTATCCACCACTTGGTCCCAGATCTGGTGCATTCTCTCCACCACAGTGTCAACAGCTGGGCAGGCAGAAGGCTCCACCTGCCCTGAAGAAAATCGAGGATGAAACCCAAAGTTACAAAAAAAAGGTGACATCAAAGTGGCAGAAGTAGCTCTATTATTTAAAGCAAATTCGGCCAAGGGCAAAAATGAAACCCAATCATCCTGATCAGCGGAAATAAAGCATCTCAAATACGACTCCAAGGTCTGGTTTGTTCTCTCTGTCTGCCCATTGGTCTGAGGGTGAAAAGCAGAGGAGAAGGACAACTGAATTCCCAGCTTGGAACAGAAAGTCCTCCAAAATCTAGACACAAACTGAACTCCTCTGTCAGATACAATGTTCTCAGGAATCCCGTGTAAGCGAACCACCTGTTGCAAAAACAGGGGCACCAACTCAGAGGAAGATGGCAACTTAGGGAGTGGTACAAGATGAACCATCTTAGAGAACCTATCACAAATCACCCAAATAACAGTCATTCTTTGAGAGACCGGCATATCAGAGATGAAATCCATTGAAATATGGGTCCATGGCCTCCTGGGGACCGGCAAAGGCATCAACAACCCACTAGAACGAGAACAAGATTTAGACCGGGAGCAAGTCCCACAGGACTGCACAAAATTCCTGACATCATGAGACAAGGTGGGCCACCAAAAAGAGCGACTCACCAGATCTCTAGTACCAAAAATACCTGGATGACCAGCCAATGCAGAGCAATGAACTTCAGACATCACTCTCTTCTTCCACTGGTCAGGAACATACAACTTTCCACTGGGACAACGCTCAGGTTTGTCCTCCTGGAACTCTTGCAGAGCAAGTCTCAAATCGGGCGAGATGGCAGAAAGAACTACCCCTTCGCCTAAGATGGTAGCAGGCTTGGTTACCACAGGAGAATCAGCAAAGAATCTTCTAGAGAGGGCGTCTGCCTTTACATTCTTAGTTCCAAGAAGAAAAGAGACCACAAAATCAAAACGTGTAAAAAACAAGGCCCACCTAGCCTGTCTAGGGTTCAAGCGTTTAGCCGACTCTAGGTAAATCAAATTCTTGTGGTCAGTGAGGACCACAACTTGATGTTTAGCTCCCTCCAACCAATGTCTCCACTCCCAAAATGCCCATTTCATGGCCAACAGTTCCCGATTCCCCACATCATAGTTACGTTCAGATGGAGAGAACTTTCGGGAAAAGAAAGCACAGGGATTCATTTTAGATGTTACAGGATCCTTTTGGGACAAAACAGCTCCTGCACCAATCTCAGAAGCATCCACCTCTACCTGGAACGGGAGTGAGACATCAGGTTGCCGCAAAACCGGGGCGGAGGTAAATCTTCACTTCAGCTCCTGAAAGGAAGCAACAGCCTCCGGAGACCAATTCAACACATCAGCACCCTTCTTAGTCAGATCAGTCAATGGCTTGGCAATACTAGAAAATTTTGCTATAAATTTCCGATAAAAATTAGCAAAATCCAAAAACTTCTGGAGGGCCTTCAAAGAAGTGGGCTGAACCCAATCATAAATGGCCTGTACCTTGGCCGGGTCCATTTCAATAGTTGACGGAGACAAAATAAATCCCAAAAATGAAATCCTCTGTACTCCAAAAAGGCATTTCGATCCTTTGACATACAGGGAATTCTCCCTCAAGATCCGGAACACAGTCCGAATATGTTCCACATGAGAATCCTAATCCTTGGAGAAGATCAAAATATCATCCAGGTAAATAATCAAAAATTTATTGACAAAGTATCGGAAAATATCGTTCATGAAGCACTGGAAGACAGAAGGGGCATTAGTGAGCCCAAAAGGCATCACCAGGTACTCAAAATGTCCCTCCGGAGTATTAAACGCCGTCTTCCATTCATCTCCCTGCTTAATGCGGATAAGATTATACGCCCCCTGAGGTCAAGCTTGGTAAACCAGCAAGCACCTCTAACTCTAGAGAATAGATCCGAAATCAGGGGTAACGGATACTGATATTTAATAGTAATTTTATTGAGGGCACGATAATCAATACAAGGCCTTAAAGAACCATCCTTTTTGGCCACAAAAAAAACCCGGCACCTAAGGGTGAAGAGGATGGTCTAATATGACCCTTCTCCAATGCCTCCTTAATATAGGACCGCATAGCCTCGTGCTCGGGTACAGATAAATTGAAGAGCCGACCCTTGGGAAATTTACACCCCGGGCTTAGTTCAATTGCACAGTCATAACTCCTATGAGGAGGCAAAGACGCAGACTCATTCTCACTAAATACATCATAAAAGTCCGCCAAATAGTCAGGAACATCATGCGACTGAGGAGAGGTGGAAAAAACCGGAGCCTCACTAAAGGCACACCGACAACCCCAACTCACCACAGACACAGATTTCCAATCCAAAACTGGATTATGAATTTGCAACCAGGGAAACCCCAGAACAACGGCATCATGCAGACCATGCAATACCAAAAATCTGCAATTTTCTTGATGGTCTGGGGCGACCCGCATGACCACCTGGGTCCAAAACTGAGGTTTATTTTTAGCCAAAGGAGTAGCATCAATCCCCCTCAAAGGGATAGGCATCTGCAGAGGTGTCATCGGAAATCCACAACGTTTAGCAAAATCCAAGTCCATTAGGTTTAGTGCTGCTCCCGAATCCACAAAAGCCTTGGCGGAAAATGTGGACAGGGAGCAGATCAGAGTAATTGCCAGAAGAAACTTAGGCTGAACACCACCAACAGAAAACGTGTGTGCAAAGCGTTTCTCTTGTTTAGAACAAACAGAAATAATATGCGAGGCATCTCCACAGAAAAAACACAGCTTATTACGCCTTCTGAACTCCTGACGTTGCGCCTTAGACAATACTCTATCACATTGCATAGGTTCAGACGTCTGTTCAACCGGTGGCAACACCTCTCGTGCAATCCTGCGTTCACGTAAACGCCGATCAACCTGAATGGCTAATGACATAGAATCGTCCAGACCAGAGGGAACAGGAAATCCCACCATAGTATCTTTTACGGCTTCTGACAAACCCTTCCGAAAGAGAGCAGCCAAGGCATTATCATTCCAGGTAGTAAGGACCGCCCACTTTCGGAACTTTTGACAGTACAACTCTGCAGAATCTCGACCCTGGTTCAATGCCAACAGGGTCTTTTCAGCCTGATCAATAGCATTAGGTTCGTCAAACAACAACCCCAAAGCTTGAAAGAATGCGTTCACATTAGTCAGAATAGGATCATCTGGTTTCAAAGAAAACGCCCAATCCTGGGGATCGCCACGCAGCAAAGAGATGACAATTTTAACCTGCTGCGCGGAGCTCCCTGACGAGTTAGGCTTCAAGGCAAAAAATAATTTACAATTATTTTTGAAACTCAAAAATTTAGATCGATCCCCAAAAAATACATCAGGTGTAGGGATCTTTGGTTCAACAGCATGAGAACGAGCAAGGTAGGCGGAAATTCCCCGCACTTCCGTAGCGAGCTGCTCCACATGATCAGACAATTGCTTTATCTCCATTGAGAGAAAAAAAAATTCCCCCTACGGCCTCAGAGATATAGAGGAAAGAATATACACACCTTTTTTTTTTTTTTTAAACAATGCTTTCCTGCAATTGAGTACCCTAGGATCTGCGGTATGGCGGGTGATTCTGTTATGATTGAGTCACCGTAGGAGGCAAAAACAGAAATGCTAGCTAAGTCCAGAAAACCAGAGAAGTTGGCAGCTATCGGATTGCAGACCCCTGAACCTATCAACACAACTAGCAGTAGCCGTGGGGGGTTCCTACGATGCCCTAGACCCCTCGATCACAGCCGGAGAATTAAATAGGCCTAAAGAAAGAAAGGGGAAATCTAAACTGCCCCAGAGCAGACCCCAAAGCAATAGGCAGCCCCCAACATATAATGACGGTGAAGCAAGATGAAAATGCTAACACAGACAGAAAGATAGACAGAGCAAAGAGGGGCCCAAGCTAACTACATAGGAAAGGACAGGAAGGCTGCTGTCTGCAATCCGTGAAAAACCCTATGAAAATAAGAGCCAACAAACTGACAGTGAAAAAGGCCCTGAAGACGCTAGGCTTCAAAAAACTATGTCAGCACTCAGGAATATACTGAAGACAGAGCTACAGGCAAAAGGAGATTCAGCTCACCCCAGCAGGGGATGGCAGAATACTGAAAAGCAAGGAAAACAAAAAACAAAACAAAAAGGCTAACAGCCAAAACAGAAAACTTAGCTTTCGGAGCAGGAATCAGACTGGTGTCCTAGGAGTCCACAGAGAAATCACCCGCAGGGCAGAAGGGCATCGGCAGCCTTATATCCAGTCTGTGACTCCACTCAGCCAGTCATCCTCATTAGACTCAGGTGCCTGATAATCAGGCTCATTACCTTCCTTCACCAGAATAGGGAGTTCACCAGAATCCAGTGACGAAGGGGAAAATGAACTCACAACAATCATCCAGCTCAGGTGCTGGGTAATCAGCCTCACTACCTTCCTTCACCAGAAGAGGGAGTTCATCAGACCTCAATGGTGAAGGGGAAAATGAACTCACAACATCAGGGGTTTTCCAATCGCGACATGGTGTCCTGATTTGAGTTCATTTTTCCCTTCACCATTGAGGTCTGATGAACTCCCTCCTCTGGTGAAGGAAGGTGGTGAGGCTGATTACCAAACACCTGGGCAGCTAGATGATGACTGGGTGGCTGGAATTGAGGACTGGATATAAGGCTGCCGACGCCCTTCTTCCTGTCTGGTGATTTTCCTGCTGGATTCTTGGAGACCAGTCTGATTCCTGCATCTCAAAGCTAAGTTTTTCTGCTCTGCTTTGTAATCTTCAGTTTTGTTTTTGTTTTGCCTTGTTTTTTGGGAGTTCTGCCATCCCCGGCTGGGGGTGAGCTGAATTCCATTTTTGTCTCTGATCTGTTGATCTTTTGCTCTGTCTTCAGAATATACCTGAGTGCTGATATAGTCTTTTGAAGCCTAGCGACTTCAGGGCCTGTTTTTCCTATCAGTCGGTTGGCTCATATTGATAGGGTTTTTGCTGATGGCAGACAGCAGCTTTCCTTTCCTGTCCTATGTAGTTAGCTTGGGCCCCATCATTTGCTCAACCTATCTTTCTATCTGTGTTAGTGTTTTCATCTTGCTTCACCGTCATTATATGTTGGGGGCTGCCTATTGCTTTGGGGTCTGCTCTGGGGCAGTTTAGTTTTTCCCCTTTCTGTCTTTAGGCTATATAGTTCTCCGGCTGTGATCGAGGGGTCTAGGGCACCGTAGGAACCCCCACGGCTACTGCTAGTTGTTGTGGATAGGTCCAGGGGTCTGCAATCCGATAGCTGCCAACCTCTCTGGTTTTCCTGGACTTAGCTGGTATTTTGTTTTTTCCTCCTTCGGTGACTCATCATAACAGAATCACCAGCCATACCGCAGATCCTAGGGTACTCAATAGCAGGAGAGAATTGTAAAAAGAAAAAAAAAAAAAAGGGAAAAAAAAGTGTCAGAATTTTTTTTTTTGTGTGCATATTTTTTCCTCTATATCTCTGAGGCCGTAGGGGGAATTTTTCTCTCAATGGAGATGAAGCAATTGTCTGATCGTGTGGAGCAGCTCGCTGCTGAAGTGCGGGGAATTTCCGCCTATCTTGCTCATTCACATGCTGCTGAACCAAAGATTCCCACTCCTGATGTGTTTTTTGGGGATCGGTCTAAATTCTTGAATTTCAAGAATAATTGTAAATTATTTTTTGCCTTGAAGCCTAACTCGTCGGGGAACTTCGCGCAGCAGGTTAAAATTGTCATCTCTTTGCTGTGCGGCGATCCCCAGGATTGGGCTTTTTCTTTGAAACCTGATGATCCTATTCTGAATAATGTGAACGCATTTTTTCAAGCCTTGGGGTTGTTGTATGATGAACCTAATAATGCTATTGATCAGGCTGAAAAGACCCTGTTGGCATTAAGCCAGGGTCGGGATTCGGCAGAGTTGTACTGTCAAAAATTCCAAAAGTGGGCGGTCCTTACTACCTGGAATGATGGTGCCTTGGCAGCCCTCTTTCGGAAGGGTTTGTCAGAAACTGTAAAAGATACTATGGTGGGATTTCCTGTTCCCTCTGGTCTTGACGATTCTATGTCATTAGCCATTCAGGTGGATCGGCGTTTACGTGAGCGCAAAACTACACGAGAGATGTTGCCACCTGTTGAACAAATGTCTGAACCTATGCAATGTGATAGAGTTTTGTCTAGGGCGCAACATCAGGAGTTCAGAAGGCGTAATAAGCTGTGTTTTTTTTGTGGAGATGCCTCACATATTATTTCTCTCTGCCCTAAACGAGAGAAACGTTGTGCACACACGTTTTCTGTGGGTGGTGTTCAACCTAAGTTTCTTCTGGCAATTACTCTGATCTGCTCCCTGTCCACAAGGCTTTTGTGGATTCAGGAGCAGCTCTGAACCTGATGGACTTGGATTTTGCTAAACGTTGTGGATTTCCTATGACACCTCTGCGGACGCCTATCCCTTTGAGGGGTATTGATGCTACTCCTTTGGCGAAGAATAAACCTCAGTTTTGGACCCAGGTGGTAATGCGGGTCGCCCCAGACCATAAAGAAAATTGCAGATTTTTGGTGTTGCATAATTTGCATGATACCATTGTTCTTGGGTTTCCCTGGTTGCAAATCCATAATCCAGTTCTGGATTGGAAATCTTTGTCTGTGGTGAGTTGGGGCTGTCGGTGTGCCCTTAGTGATGCTCCTGTTTTCTCCACCTCTCCCCAGTCGCATGATGTTCCTGACTACTTGGCTGACATTTATGATGTATTTAGTGAGAATGAGTCTGCGTCTTTGCCTCCTCATAGGAGTTATGACTGTGCAATTGAGCTGAACCCGGGGTGTAAATTCCCCAAGGGTCGGCTTTTCAATTTATCTGTACCCGAGCACGAGGCTATGCGATCCTATATTAAGGAGGCATTGGAGAAGGGTCATATTAGACCATCCTCTTCTCCCTTAGGTGCTGGGTTTTTTTTCGTGGCTAAAAAGGATGGTTCATTAAGGCCTTGTATTGACTATCGTGCCCTCAACAAAATTACTGTTAAATATCAGTATCCGTTACCACTGATTTCTGATCTATTCTCCAGAGTTAAAGGTGCTTGCTGGTTTACCAAGCTTGACCTCAGGGGGGCGTATAATCTTATTCGCATTAAGCATGGGGATGAATGGAAGACGGCGTTTAATACTCCGGAGGGACATTTTGAGTACCTGGTGATGCCTTTTGGGCTCACTAATGCCCCTTCTGTCTTCCAGTGCTTCATGAACGATATATTTCGAGACTTTGTGGATAAATTTTTGATTATCTATCTGGATGATATTTTGATCTTCTCCAAGAATTGGGACTCTCATGTGGAACATGTTCGGACTGTGTTCCGGATTTTGAGGGAGAATTCCCTGTATGTCAAGGGATCAAAATGCCTTTTAGGGGGACAGAGGATTTCATTTTTGGGATTTATTTTGTCTCCGTCAACTATTGAAATGGACCCGGCCAAGGTACAGGCCATTTATGGTTGGGTTCAGCCCACTTCTTTGAAGGCCCTCCAGAAGTTTTTTGGTTTTGCTAATTTTTATCGGAAATTTATAGCTAATTTTTCTGGTATTGCCAAGCCATTGACGGATTTGACTAGGAAGGGTGCTGATGTGCTGAATTGGTCTCCGGAGGCTGTTTCTTCCTTTCAGGAGCTGAAGCGAAGATTCACTTCTGCTCCGGTTTTGCGGCAACCTGATGTCTCACTCCCGTTTCAGGTGGAGGTGGACGCTTCTGAGATTGGTGCAGGAGCGGTGTTGTCCCAAAAAGATCCTGTGACATCTAAAATGAATCCTTGTGCTTTCTTTTCCCGAAAGTTCTCCCCATCCGAACGTAACTATGATGTGGGGAATCGGGAACTGTTAGCCATGAAATGGGCATTTGAGGAGTGGAGACATTGGTTGGAGGGAGCCAAACACCAAGTCGTGGTCCTTACTGACCACAAGAATTTGATTTACCTGGAGTCGGCCAAGCGCTTGAATCCTAGACAGGCTAGGTGGGCCTTGTTTTTCACACGTTTTGATTTTGTGGTCTCTTTTCTTCCGGGCACTAAGAATGTCAAGGCTGACGCCCTCTCTAGGAGTTTCCTTGCTGATTCTCCTGTTGTGACTAAGCCTGCTACCATCTTAGGCGAGGGGGTAGTTCTTTCTGCCATCTCGCCCGATTTGAGACGTGCTCTGGAAGAGTTTCAGGAGGACAAACCTGAGCGTTGTCACAGTGGAAAGTTGTATGTTCCTGACCAGTGGAGGAAGAGAGTGATATCTGAAGTTCATTGCTCTGCATTGGCTGGTCATCCAGGTATTTTTGGTACTAGAGATCTGGTGAGTCGGTCTTATTGGTGGCCCGCCTTGTCTCATGATGTCAGGAATTTTGTGCAAGCCTGTGGGACTTGCACCCGGTCTAAACCTTGTTCTCGCTCTAGTGGCTTGTTGATGCCTTTGCTGGTGCCCAGGAGGCCATGGACCCATATTTCAATGGATTTTATCTCTGATATGCCTGTCTCTCAGAGAATGACTGTTATTTGGGTGATTTGTGATAGATTCTCTAAGATGGTCCATCTTGTACCACTCCCTAAGTTGCCATCTTCCTCTGAGTTGGTGCCCTTGTTTTTGCAACAGGTGGTTCGCTTGCACAGGATTCCTGAGAACATTGTATCTGACAGAGGAGTTCAGTTTGTGTCTAGATTTTGGAGGACTTTCTGTTCCAAGCTGGGAATTCAGTTGTCCTTCTCCTCTGCGTTTCACCCTCAAACCAATGGGCAGACGGAGAGAACAAACCAGACTTTGGAGTCGTATTTGAGATGTTTTATTTCTGCCAATCAGGATGATTGGATTTCATTTTTGCCCTTGGCCGAATTTGCTTTAAATAATAGAGCTAGTTCTGCCACTTTGATGTCACCTTTTTTTTGTAACTTTGGTTTTCACCCTTGATTTTCTTCAGGGCAGGTGGAGCCTTCTGCCTGCCCAGGTGTTGACACTGTGGTGGAGAGAATGCACCAGATCTGGGACCAAGTAGTGGATAAGTTGTCTCTCTCCCAGGAAAAGGCCCAGCGGTTTTCCAATCGGCGTAGGACCGTTGGTCCCCAGTTTAAGGTGGGTGATATGGTTTGGTTGTCATCAAAAAATATCGCTATGCAGGTGGCTTCTCCTAAGGCCTCTTTCACACATCAGGTTTTCGCCGTCAGGCGCGATCCGGTGCTTTTGACAAAAACCGGATCCGGCGAAATGCAATGCCGGATCCGGTTTCCCCCCCATTGACTTGCATTTGCGCCAGATGGCCATGCGTTTCATCCGGTTTTCGCCGGATCCGGCAATGTGTCGCGATCCGGCATCTGGAAAAAACGGCTACTGTAACGTTTTTTGTCTCCGGCGAAAAAGCCGGACACGCCGGATCCGGCGTGTCCGGCTTTTTCATACAATGAAAGCCTATGAGCGCCGCAATGCGCCTGATCTGGCGACAGCCGGATCCGGTGGCCGGATCCGTTTTTTTTGGTCTGAGCATGCTCAGTAGCTCTGCCCACAAGACATATATAAAAGCAAGACAGTGGGACCCACAGCCACACCCAACATGCCACCCAAGCCAAGAACCAGGAGCAGGAGAAGGCAGCAGACATCTGCAGCAGCAGCACCATCAGCACCACCCCAAATGGAGCAGCATGCTGAACAACGGGAGGGGAGTCCAGCAGCAGATGAGAGACGGTAATTATCAAATCCCCCATTCCTCCAAACTAGGGCCATGGAATATCAAGATATTCATTGCCCCTTTGTTTCTCTTTATTCAACAGCCGCCCAAGAGATGCAGCAGCAGCAACAGTGGCAGCACTGGAAGCATTGGCAGCAGCAGTACCACCACCCACAGGCATGGAGTCTGGCCAGCAGGAAGACAGCACATCTTCTTCTGGGAGCCCTCCCTCGCATCGTCAGCGTTTGACGGTAAGTTTTTATTTCCAAAATCCATCATCTCTGTAATATATGTCTATTCATTGCCTTTTATTTCAAAACAGGAATCACAAGATGAAGAGGAGCTCCCAGAAGAAGAAGGAAGGGGTGGACAGACACCTGGAGTGGGCTCACAATTGGTAAGTTTTTTGCATCAAATGCAGAAACACAACATCACACCACACACAACACATAGAAAACAATGTTCTGCAGACCACACACAGCAAACAAATGCCTACATCCAAAGACATAACATTTTTTGTTTTCTTCTCTAGTCTTCCCAATCTGGTGCTTGGCAAAGAGGTCCTCGCAGTGCCTCCCAGGGTCGTCGGCAACAGCAATGCGGCGGTCACAGCGTGTAAGTATAAATATTTTTGCTTTGTTTTTTTGCACTTTTTATTTCATTTCTTTTGTGGAGGCAAATTATGTTATTTTTGTCTTTTTCTTTAACAGCCTTCACAGCGTGCTCCCGACTCTGATGGTGAGGATGGAGGGATTGATGTGGACCACCTCATCGATCTCGTCAGAGAAAGGGAGCCGCTATGGAATATGGCTGACCACCGCCATGCTGACCTGATCGTTACCCGACGACTCTGGGAGGAAATCTGTTCGCTCCTTGTGGACCGCTGGGAGGACCTCGATGCTCGGGCCCAGATTAAAGAGCGTAAGTATATACAGTACTGGTTGCTTGATGTAAACCAGTGTTTCCCGAACTCCAGTCCTCGTGGTCCCCACGGATCATGTGTTCAGGATTTCCATTTACTATGGAAATCCTGAAAACATGACCCCTGGGGACCATGAGGACTGGAGTTTGGGAAACACTGATGTTGTATAATAACCACTCCTTTCTCGTTTCAGGGAACAGAATTGTGAAGCCGTGGCGGTCTGTGAGGGATCGTTTCAAGAAGGAGTTCAATAAAGAGATGCGGGCCCCGAGTGGATCTGGAGGACGCAGGAGCAAGTACAAGTACGCACAAGCCCTGTTGTTCCTCCGGGAAACAATGGTCACCAGAAGGTAAATATTACACACCACATGTGAAAAAAAATGTTTAGATGTAACTTTTTTTTTCAGCCAGGGCCATACCATGTCACTATTTTAATTGTTTTTTTTTCTCTTTATTCCACAGCACGGTGAGCAGCACTCGGGAGTCTGTACGATTGGACCCTTCTGAGGCGATCCCTGAGGAGACCGGCACCGAGGGACACTTCGACCACCCCGGTACATCTGCACCTTCCCAGCCTTCCCACACATTCGACCCATCTGTCCCATCCACCAGCACAGGAGCTTTGTGGCCGCCTACATTACATGAAGCTGCTGGTGAGGAGATCGATTTCCCTTTACCCCACCCTTCTGCCCCTGCCACCTCTAGTACACCTGCGGGTACTGGGCGGCAGCGGCAGAGGGGTCAGGAAAAGACTTATGTGCCAGAGTTCTTGCATCTGAATGAATCTTTCCAGAACTGTCTAAAAGTCTTGTCAGAGCAAATCTCCGCAGGCTTTCAGCAGATCAACTCCAGCATTCTGGAGGTGAAGACACTTCTGCAAACCATGCATTCAGAAGCAAGATCTTCGCCAAACTACACCTTTTTCAGGTCTGTTGCGGAGCGCATGGAAACGCTCTCTCCTACCCAGCAGATGCATGTAATGCATTCATGCCACGGTGCTCTCCAGCACGTTACCTCCCAACCTCCTCCTCCCACCACAGTAGTTCCTCCACCTGCACCCCCTCCAGCCACTTTCCATCCTCCCCCTCCTATTACATACCATCCACCTCTCCAGCAACAGCCACCTCCCCAGTACCAGCAACCTCCCCAGTACCAGCAACCTCCCCAGTACCAGCAACCTCCCCAGTACCAGACATCTCCCCACTTCCAGCAACCTGCGCGTACCAAACTCCTTCCCCGTACCAAACTCCTTCCCCATACAACTTGCCATCAACATCATCTGCTCCTACAGTCCCTGCCCAACCCTCCACTCCACCGCCCACCACCTCTTCTGCCTCCCACATGTCCACCCATTCTGTAGCTTTTTCCACACCTTCACCTCTAACTGTTCCTTCCCCACCACGATCCCAGTCCTCTCTCCACACTCCCAGTGTCGAAGTGTCCCGCAGCCCCTCCAGCACTATTTCCACCCCACACTACACCGAGTTATAATGTTTTTTGTTGTAATAAAAATGCCCATTTGGTTGGTTTCAAACATTTATTAAAAAAGTTTTTTAAACTTTAAAAACATTTTACAAAAAAAAAACATTTTAAATAAAAGTTAAATTATCGTTTTACAATGGTTGTCTGTCATTTCTTTCTGCGGCGAACTATGTTTAAAAAAAAGGTTAAATACAGGGTATTTCAAAGGTAAAAAGGTATTCAAAACCAGGTATATAACTGTGGGTAAATTTTACCTTTTTGCCACAGTTGTGTTCCTGGTTGTGTTTGAAGCAAAGTATTTCACCTAAAAAGTTGTGTTTATTGTTGGTGATTTCCTAACAATGTACACAACTTTTGTTACAAGGTGAAATACTTTGCATAAAACACAACCAGGTACACACCTGTGGCCTAAAGGTAAAAATAGTAAGACCATGACAAGATAGCCAACTTTGGTTAGCAAAGGTATATACTGTTGGTACAGAAGGTACACAAGTTTGGTTAAGGGCACAAATCTTTCACACTCTGTCATCCTGCCAGTGTACTCTGCCTTGAGGTGACATAAAGTATAGTGCAAAATTCTCCCTCATTACTGAAACCGTCACAGAACTTCTAGTGGTAATGTCATGGTAATCTTGCAAGGTGGTTTCTTCAGAGGTGTCCTCAATGAAAATGGGTTCCTTGCAGCTAACAAAATTGTGGAGTACCATGCAAGCTTTGATCACCTCGTCCACAGTTTCTGTCTTGAGGTTGATCGCAGTCAATAGGACCCGCCATTTGGCTGTCAGAATACCAAAGGTACATTCAACCATTCTTCTTGCTCTTGTGAGGCGGTAATTAAAAATGCGTTTTGTTCTTGTCAATCCTCTGCTAGAGTACGGTTTCAAAAGGTGTTCTGACAGCTGGAAGGCTTCATCCCCTACACAGACAAATGGCATAGGTGGACCAGATGTTTGCGGCAGCGGTCTAGGGGGTGGGAACTGGAAGGTGTTTCCATACAGTTTACGCCCCATGGCAGACAGTTTGAAAACTTGAGAGTCATTGGAGCGGCCATAGGCCCCAATATCAACAGCAATAAATTTGTATTCCGCGCCAGCGATGGCCATGAGGACAATGGAAAAATATTTCTTGTAATTGAAATATTCCGATCCCGATCCGGCTGGCTTTATAATGCAGATATGTTTCCCGTCCACAGCGCCCAAGCAGTTCGGAAACTGACATATCTGTTGAAACTTTTCTGAAATTTCAATCCACCTCTCTGTTGTGGGCTCTGGTAAAAACTCTTCAGCTAAGGAGTCCCACAGTGCACGGCATGTGTACTTCACTATTCCAGATATGGTGGAAATCCCGAGTCTGTACTGGAAATGCAGTGACGAAAGGGATTCTCCAGTTGCAAGAAATCTGTGGGGAATTAAAAAACAATCAATTAGTTTAAAATCACAGCATTACATACCAAAACTCAGCTATAACACTTGGAGATACAAACTACCACCAACAAGATTGCAGTGAAAGTGTGCTCTGATGCGAGCATATCCAATAAATGTGGCTTACCTTAAAGTCACCATCAGACGCTCTGCGGGTAAAACAGAGAAGCGGCAATAGGTGTCTGCTTTTCTTATGAGGTGTGCAATGCGCTCCACCAAGTAATCAAAATTCTCCATTTTCATCCGAACATATCCAAAAAATGTATCCGGGTTTCGTCTAAGGTCCATGCAGAGTGTAGAATAGACCCCACGCGTCATTCTCTTGGCTGTGATGGGGTGGATCCACAAACGTCGTCTACGATGCCTGATGCGCTGCTATCTCGCTCTCTCCTTCTCCAGAACAATCACCCTCAAACGATTCGCCTGCGCTGTAAAATCCGCCAAATTCTTCAAAATGTTTCCAATCACAAGATCCATCTTCGCCAGTAACTTGCTCTTCTCTCCAACCTGCACTTTCTCCTCTACAACCTGTCAAAGAAGGGCTGTAGGAACACGCTATATATAGTTTTTCAGTAGCCAATCCCGTTCGGAAGGCCACAAGGGTCAATTTTAAAAACCGGATCTGGCGTAATCCGTCGAAAAACGGAACAAAAACCGGATTAACCGGATGAGACGGATCCGGTTTTGTCTGTCAAGAACAAGCCGGATCCGGCAGAAAAACGGATCCGTCACATCCAGTTTTACGGAATATTTGCCGGATCCGGCGCTCCGGCACGACGCCGGATCGCGCCTGACGCCGAAAACCTGATGTGTGAAAATAGCCTAAGTTTAAGCCTAGATTTATAGGACCTTACAAGATTTTGGAGATTATTAATCCTGTCTCTTTTCGGTTGGCTCTTCCTGTCACATTTAAAATTCATAATGTGTTTCATAAGTCCTTGTTGAAGAGGTTTGTTGAACCAGTAGTTCCTGTGGTGGCACCTCCTGACCCTATATTGGTTGAAGGTAACATGGAATATGAGGTAGAGAAGATACTGGATTCCCGTCTGGCTAGACGGAGACTCCAGTATTTGGTTAAGTGGAAGGGTTATGGTCAGGAGGATAATTCCTGGGTCTCTGCCTCTGATATTCATGCCGAAAGATTGGTGCGTGCCTTTCATCGGGCTCACCCGGATCGCCCTGGTGGCATGGATGAGGGTTCGGTGACCCCTCCTCAAGGGGGAGGTACTGTTGTGAGTTCATTTTTCCCTTCACCATTGAGGTCTGATGAACTCCCTCCTCTGGTGAAGGAAGGTGGTGAGGCTGATTACCAAACACCTGGGCAGCTAGATGATGACTGGGTGGCTGGAATTTAGGACTGGATATAAGGCTGCCGACGCCCTTCTTCCTGTCTGGTGATTTTCCTGCTGGATTCTTGGAGACCAGTCTGATTCCTGCATCTCAAAGCTAAGTTTTTCTGCTCTGCTTTGTAATCTTCAGTTTTGTTTTTGTTTTGCCTTGTTTTTTGGGAGTTCTGCCATCCCCGGCCGGGGGTGAGCTAAATTCCATTTTTGTCTCTGATCTGTTGATCTTTTGCTCTGTCTTCAGAATATACCTGAGTGCTGATATAGTCTTTTGAAGCCTAGCGACTTCAGGGCCTGTTTTTCCTATCAGTCGGTTGGCTCATTTTGATAGGGTTTTTGCGGATGGCAGACAGCAGCTTTCCTTTCCTGTCCTATGTAGTTAGCTTGGGCCCCATCATTTGCTCAACCTATCTTTCTATCTGTCTTAGTGTTTTCATCTTGCTTCACCATCATTATATGTTGGGGGCTGCCTATTGCTTTGGGGTCTGCTCTGGGGCAGTTTAGTTTTTCCCCTTTCTGTCTTTAGGC
This sequence comes from Dendrobates tinctorius, assembly GCF_039654945.1. Lineage (NCBI taxonomy): Eukaryota > Metazoa > Chordata > Amphibia > Anura > Dendrobatidae > Dendrobates > Dendrobates tinctorius. Next base: position 34,091,992 of record NW_027361683.1, read on the forward strand.
TATATAGTTCTCCGGCTGTGATCGAGGGGTCTACGGCACCGTAGGAACCCCCCACGGCTACTGCTAGTTGTTGTGGATAGGTCCAGGGGTCTGCAATCCGATAGCTGCCAACCTCTCTGGTTTTCCTGGACTTAGCTGGTATTTTGTTTTTTCCTCCTTCGGTGACTCATCACAACAGTGTCCGATCTCAATTCCAGCCAAAAAAGTCAAATGGCGCAGCTTCCCTTCTGAGCTCTGCCATGAGCCCAAATAGTCATTTACACCCACATATGGGGTATCAGCATACTTAGGACAAATTGCACAATAACTTTTAGGGTGCTGTTACCCTTGGAAAAATAAAAATTGGGGGTGAAAAGATCATTTTTGTGGAAAAAATATGATTTTTTAATTGTACCGCTGTACGTTATAAACTCCTGTGAAGCCCTTGTGGGTTCAAAGTTCTCACCACATATCTAGATATTTTCCTTGGGGGGTCTAGTTTCCAAAATGGGGTCACTTGTGGGGGGTTTCCACTGTTTAGGTACATCAGAGGCTCTACAGTCGTGACATGGCGTCCGATCTGAATTCCAGCCAATTTTGCATTGAAAAAGTCAAACGGCGCTCCCTCCCTTCTGAGCTCTGCCATGAGCCGAAACAGTGGTTCCCCCCCACATATCAGGTATCAGCGTACTCAGGACAAACTGCACAATAACTTTTGCAGTCCAATTTCTCCTGTTACCCTTGGTAAAATAAAAAAAATTGAACCTGAAGTATTTTTTTGTGAAAAAAAGTTAAATGTTCATTTTTTTTTAAATATTCAAAAAATTCCTGTGACGCACCTGAAGGGTTAATAAACTTCTTGAATGTGGTTTTGAGCACCTTAAGTGGTGCAGTTTTTAGAATGGTGTCACTTTTCTCTATTTTCCATCATATAGACCCTCAAAGTGGCTTCAAATGTGATGTGGTCCGTAGAAATAAAATGGTGTTGCAAAAATGAGAAATCGCTGCTCAACTTTTAACCCTTATAACTTCCTAACAAAAAAAAATTTTGGTTCCAAAATTGTGCTGATGTAAACATGTGGGAAATGTTACTTATTAAGTTTTTTGTGTGCCGTATCTCTGTGACTTAAGGGCATAAAAATTTAAAGTTGGAAAATTGCAAAATTTTCCAAATTTTCACCAAATTTCCATTTTTTTCACAAATAAACGCAAGTTATTTGAATGAAATTTTACCACTAACATGAAGTACAATATGTCACAAGAAAACAATGTCAGAATCACCAGGATCCATGGAAGCGATTCAGAGTTATGACCTCATGAAGGGACAGTGGTCAGAATTGTAAAAATTGGCCCAGCAGTGAATGTGCAAACCACCCTTGGGGGGTTAAGGGGTTAAATACAATTTCCAGCTCAGGAGAGGGAGGCCACATCCCGGCTTGCACAGAATGCAAAAATACAAAGAAAAAACACCAAAATTGAGCTTGGTTTGAGTTGGTACACATGCAGCAAATAAATGCATGTTCACATGGCCAAAAAGCATACAAAACCTACAAAAGACAAAATGAAAAAACCCTGCTGTAATTAAATAAGTAAAAAGCAAAAGTGCATTTAAATCATACAGAGTTCTTAGTAATACTGTATTTGATCAAACATTGCATAAATGCCGTCCCACCATCGATAAGGTGACTCTGTGGTCGGGGCGGTCCTACACTGTCTAATATTAAAAACCTTATCATGTGTCAAAGTTGACGTCTGTGTGAATAAGGGCAGACAAGGACAGGGTCCCAACCACTGGACACCAGTCAGGGGAAGCCTTTAAATACAATTTCCAGCTCAGGAGAGGGAGGCCACACCCCAGCTTGCACAGAATGCAAAAATACAAAGAAAAATGCAAAAATTGAGCTTGGTTTGAGTTGGTACACATGCAGCATATAAATGCATGTTCACTTGGCCAAAAAGCATACAAAACCTACAAAAGACAAAATGAAAAAAACCTTGCTGTAATTAAATAAGTAGAAAGCAAAAGTGCATTTAAATTATACAGAGTTCTTAGTAATACTGTATTTGATCAAACATTGCATAAAAGCCGTCCCACCATCGACAAGGTGACTCTGTGGTTGGGGTGGTCCTACACTGTTTAATATTAAAAACCTTATGTGTCAAAGTTGACGTCTGTGTGAATAAGGGCAGACAAGGACCAGGTCCCAACCACTGGACACCAGTCAGGGGAAGCCTTTAAATACAATTTTTCATTTTGTCTTTTGTAGGTTTTGTCTGCCTATGGATGTGCATTATACTATACAAGCTGCCTATGGGGAATGCATTATACTATACAGGCTGCCTATGGGGGTGCATTATACTGTACTGGCTGCCTATGGGGGTGCATTATAGAGTACTGGCTGCCTATGGGGGTGCATTATACTGTACTGGCTGCCTATGGGGGTGCATTGTACTATACAGGCTGCCTATGGGGGTGCACTATACTGTACTGGCTGCCTATGGGGGTACATTATACTATATGGGGGTTATCTAGGGGGCCATCGTACAGTGTGGAGATTACAGTGAAGGGACCATTACACAATATTGGGGCCATCAAGCAGTTTGGGGGCTACTAAGGCATCAGTATACTGTGTGGGGGTACATTACAGTGAGGAGTAGAGTTGAGCGAAACGGGTCGAAAAATTTCAAAAGTCGCCGACTTTTAGCAAAGTCGGGTTTCATGAAACGAAACCCGACCCTAGGATGAGGTCGGCCACGAGGTCGGCGACTTCAAAAGTTTGGTTTGCGCTCTTTTTCAGCCAATCAGGATCCACAGACACTGTGGGCAACGTGATGACATAGGCACGGGTCACCACCATCTTTCAGAAGGGCATGCAAGTGATTGGCTTGCTTTGGGGGGCGTCACAGGGGGTATAAAAGGGCGTGCACGCCGACCGCCATGTTACTCATGCTGATCTCAGAATAGGGAGAGCTGCTGCTGCTGCTGATTTTGTAGGGAGAGCGTTAGGCAGGGAAGAAGACACCAAAAACTGCTTCTGCTGCTAGCGATTTTGCCTGTACAACACACCAGTCACTGTGTGTGCAGTGCAAGGGGAGGCTATATAGTGGTGTATCAGTGGTGTTGGTTGTTGGGCTGCCTTCTAAGGCTTCCTGACATTCCTGCATTGCTGTTTACCCACTGCTCCGCAAACTGCTTTTTTAAAAGCAATCCCAATTTTTTTTTGTCCTGCTGAGAAGAAAAAAAAACTGCTTCTGCTGCTAGCGATTTTGCCTGTACAACACACCAGTCACTGTGTGTGCAGTGCAAGGGGAGGCTATATAGTGGTGTATCAGTGGTGTTGGTTGTTGGGCTGCCTTCTAAGGCTTCCTGACATTCCTGCATTGCTGTTTACCCACTGCTCCGCAAACTGCTTTTTTAAAAGCAATCCCAATTTTTTTTTGTCCTGCTGAGAAGAAAAAAAAACTGCTTCTGCTGCTAGCGATTTTGCCTGTACAACACATCAGTCACTGTGTGTGCAGTGCAAGGGGAGGCTATATAGTGGTGTATCAGTGGTGTTGGTTGTTGGGCTGCCTTCTAAGGCTTCCTGACATTCCTGCATTGCTGTTTACCCACTGCTCCGCAAACTGCTTTTTTAAAAGCAATCCGAATTTTTTTTTTTGTCCTGCTGAGAAGAAAAAAAAACTGCTTCTGCTGCTAGCGATTTTGCCTGTACAACACATCAGTCACTGTGTGTGCAGTGCAAGGGGAGGCTATATAGTGGTGTATCAGTGGTGTTGGTTGTTGGGCTGCCTTCTAAGGCTTCCTGACATTCCTGCATTGCTGTTTACCCACTGCTCCGCAAACTGCTTTTTTAAAAGCAATCCCAATTTTTTTTTTTTGTACTGCTGAGAAGAAAAAAAAACTGCTTCTGCTGCTAGCGATTTTGCCTGTACAACACATCAGTCACTGTGTGTGCAGTGCAAGGGGAGGCTATATAGTGGTGTATCAGTGGTGTTGGTTGTTGGGCTGCCTTCTAAGGCTTCCTGACATTCCTGCATTGCTGTTTACCCACTGCTCCGCAAACTGCTTTTTTAAAAGCAATCCCAATTTTTTTTTTTGTCCTGCTGAGAAGAAAAAAAAACTGCTTCTGCTGCTAGCGATTTTGCCTGTACAACACATCAGTCACTGTGTGTGCAGTGCAAGGGGAGGCTATATAGTGGTGTATCAGTGGTGTTGGTTGTTGGGCTGCCTTCTAAGGCTTCCTGACATTCCTGCATTGCTGTTTACCCACTGCTCCGCAAACTGCTTTTTTAAAAGCAATCCCAATTTTTTTTTTTGTACTGCTGAGAAGAAAAAAAAACTGCTTCTGCTGCTAGCGATTTTGCCTGTACAACACATCAGTCACTGTGTGTGCAGTGCAAGGGGAGGCTATATAGTGGTGTATCAGTGGTGTTGGTTGTTGGGCTGCCTTCTAAGGCTTCCTGACATTCCTGCATTGCTGTTTACCCACTGCTCCGCAAACTGCTTTTTTAAAAGCAATCCCAATTTTTTTTTTTGTCCTGCTGAGAAGAAAAAAAAACTGCTTCTGCTGCTAGCGATTTTGCCTGTACAACACATCAGTCACTGTGTGTGCAGTGCAAGGGGAGGCTATATAGTGGCGTATCAGTGGTGTTGGTTGTTGGGCTGCCTTCTAAGGCTTCCTGACATTCCTGCATTGCTGTTTACCCACTGCTCCGCAAACTGCTTTTTTAAAAGCAATCCCAATTTTTTTTTTTTGTCCTGCTGAGGTACTGAGCGTGCATTTTTTCACACCATACAGCGGTGTACGCTCCTCACACAGTACCGTGTAACGGCTGTTATCACAGCCACAGTGAAGCTATCAGTGTGTCACTCTGTGAGAATAAAACGAGGACATGTTCCGTTCTTACAGACCTGCACTCTAGGGAGATTCCTATTCTGCCCAATTCTACATACACCTTGTAGTTTGTGATACACTAGCCAATTTCTGCCTGTGACATAGCGCTGTGATATTCAGTGGGCCTCACACAATCCATAAGTGTCCAGTGTCCACAAGTGTGTGCAGAAATTCAAAATCTCCCTTATCCTCTAGTCACTTTGGTCACAGCTGTGCCATCGAGCCTGTGACAGAGCGCTCAGATATTCAGTGGGCCTCACACAATCCAAAAGTGTCCAGTGTCCACAAGTGTGTGCAGAAATTCAAAATCTCCCTTATCCTCTAGTCACTTTTGTCACAGCTGTGCCATCGAGCCTGTGACAGAGCGCTCAGATATTCAGTGGGCCTCACACAATCCAAAAGTGTCCAGTGTCCACAAGTGTCTGCAGAAATTCAAAATCTCCACTGTCCTATAGACACCTTGTACCTTGTTTTACATTACTATATAGTTTGTTGGATTTTGTCTACATTTCTACCAAAAATGAGGAAGGCTGGTGGAAGAGGCCGTGGAATTGGGCGGGGGTTGGCAGCTGGTAATGATGGTGTTGGTGGTGGATCTGATGGTAGTGGCAAGAGCAAAATAGGACCGAATGCAGGAGGTGTTGAGCCTGCGTCATCGTCTGGCTACATAAGGCCTCGAAAGCTTAGTTTTCTAGGAGTTGGCAAACCGCTTTTAAAGCCAGAGCATCAGGAAAAAGTTTTGTCTTACATTGCTGACTCAGCCTCCAGCTCTATCGCCTCCTCTTCTTCAGTTGTAAAAAGTAAAAGCACTGAGTCGTCATTGGAGGCTCATGTTCATGAACCACACCTTTCCTTGTGTCCTTCACCCCAACCAAGATTGAAGGATGACGCAGGCCATACTACTGATTACTCCATGGAGCTGTTTTCACATACCATGCCTGGATTATCAAGTGAAATGGTGAATTACCCAGGCCAAGATGAATCTGACATGGAGTGCACTGATGCACAGCCGCTGATGGATGATTCTGCTGGTACATTCACTCAGAGCACTACATTGTCCTCGCAGTGTACAGAGCCAGATTCTGACCCTGATGAGACTCAGGTGCCCCTTCCCGCACACTATACCACCATACACGGTGACACAGAGGAATGTGCACATGACATAGAAGAGGAGGTGATGGATGACCCAGTTGTTGACCCAGATTGGCATCCATTGGGGGAAGAGGGTGCTGCTTCCAATAGCTCAGATGAGGAGCATCCACAGCAGACATCGACATCGCAACAGCTGTTATCTGGCAGGCCCGGAGCACTCCAAAGACAGGTTCCAAACATCAAAAGAGTTGCTGGACAGCTTGTCCAGAGGGTCAAAAGATCACAGTGTGCTAGGCCGCAAAATGTCTGCCAAAGTAGGAAGAGTGCAGTGTGGCACTTTTTTGAACAAAATCCTCATGATCAGGCCAAGGTTATCTGTAAGAAGACCTTTAGCCGAGGGAAAAATCTGAAAAATTTGAATACCAGTTGCATGCTTAGACATTTAACCAGCATGCACTTGCAAGCGTGGACACAACACCAAACCTCAAGTGCCACATGTGCAACTGATCACAACGAAGGTAGTCAGCAATGCTACATTGTTTCCCCCACTGTAAGCCCACCGGTTAGCACAGCAGCAAATGTTGAGGTGTCATTGCAAGGCCACAGCAGTCAGGGAATCCCACTGTTATATCAACGAAAGACTGATTCTAGGCCATCAGAAAGAACACCAACTCCATCACCATCATCAACCCTCTGTCAGTCCGCCCTGTCCACCGCTACTTCCACCATATGCAGCTCTCAAGTCCAGCTCACCCTCCCAGACACTATGAGTAGGTCAAGAAAGTACTCAGTCTCTCATCCGCGTACACTGGGTTTGAACGCCCACATTGCCAAACTAATCTCGTTTGAGATGATGCCCTTTCGGTTGGTGGAAAGCGCAGCTTTCCGCGAACTCATGGCCTATGCAGTACCACGCTATGACCTACCCAGTCGCCACTTCTTCTCTCGCAAAGCCATCCCAGCCCTCCACCATCATGTGAAAGACCGCATTGTCCATGCACTCAAGCAGTCAGTGAGCGGAAAGGTGCACCTCACAACTGATGCATGGTCCAGTCGGCATGGCCAGGGCCGTTACGTGTCCATCACTGCGCACTGGGTTAATGTGGTGGATGCAGGGTCCACAGGGGACAGTGGTGGTGGGACAGTGCTGCCTAGCCCACGGTATAGGAAACAGTTGGCTGTAGGCGTTCGACCCTCCTCCTCCTCCTCCAGAAGCGAAAGCTCGTCCACAGAGCGCAGTCGTACGAGCACTCCATCTGCAGCTGCCACTGTTGCACACGAGGTGTCCCCCTATCGAGCAGCTAGTGGAAAGCTTCAGCAGGCAGTGTTGCAGATGATGTGTTTGGGCGACAGACACACCACCGAGGTGCTGGCCGAGTACTTTCAGTGACAAACTGAGTCATGGCTGGGCAGTGTACATCGTGAGGCAGGCAAGGTAGTTAGTGATAACGGGCGTAATTTTGTGGCAGCCATAGCCCTTTCAAAACTCAGCCACATACCTTGCTTGGCTCACACGTTGAACCTGGTGGTGCAGTGCTTCCTCAAAAATTATCCGGAGTTAACATCCCTGCTCCAGAAGGTGCGAAGACTGTGCTCGCACATCCGCCGGTCGCCTGTACACTCCGTTCGTATGCAGAAGCTGCAGCGATTGCTCCACCTTCCCAACCACTGCCTCATTATCGACATTGCAACAAGGTGGAACTCCACCCTGCACATGGTGGAGCGGCTGTGCGAGCAGAGGCAGGCCATAATGCATTTGTGAGAGGATACACGGCCAGGCACTTTGAGAGCAGACATGGAGTTGACCGGTGTGCAGTGGTCGAAGCTGAAAGACCTCTGTAAAGTCCTTCAGTGTTTTGAGGAATGCACACGGCTGGTAAGTGCAGACGACGCCATCCTAAGCATGAGCATCCCACTTATGCGTCTGCTCATGCAAACTTTGACGCACCTTAAGGAGAAGGCTTCTGCAGCCAATGTTGATGAGGAGGAAGAGGAGGAGGGAATCCTTGATGACATTCAGCCATTGTCTGCTCAGGGACCTCTCCTGGATGAGGTGGAGGAAGAAGAGGAGGAGGAGGATGATGGGGATGATTACTTAGGGGAGGAGGATGCATCTCATGGGGCAAGTGAAAATGTTGGCGTGGCAAGGTCTGGTACAGGGTTTGTGCGTGACTGGAGGGATGTGGATTTGCCAGAAAGTGCTCCTCCAACCAGCACTCGCAGTGCATCATTGACACCGGGAACATTGACCCACATGTCAGATTATACCTTGCAGATCCTAAAAAGGGACCCCCGCATTGCCAAAATGATGAACGATGACGACTACTGGTTGGCCAGCATCCTGGATCCACGCTATAAAGGCAAATTACAAAACATCATGCCACAGGAGAACCTTGACCTAATATTGGCTAATAAACAAGCAACTCTGGTAATTCGGTTGCTTGAGGCATTCCTAGCACACAGCAGCGGTGATGGTTCTCACACGAGCCGTACGGGCCGGGGGCAGCTTGGCAGAGGTGTTCGTGGTGCACACAGCAGAAGTGGCGTTGGAGACAGGGGTTTCATGACAATGTTGTGGACTGATTTTTCAAGTACTGCTCACACAACTGGTAATACTGCATCGATGGAAAGTGACAGGAGACAGCAGTTGTCAACTATGGTTACAAACTACTTTTCCTCCCATATCGATGTTCTCCCACACAGGTCATTCCCCTTTGACTATTGGGCCGCTAAACTGGACACCTGGCCTGAATTGGCACAATATGCCTTACAGGAGCTCGCTTGCCCAGCTGCAAGTGTGCTATTGGAAAGAGTCTTCAGTGCAGCTGGATCAATCCTGACAGAAAAAAGGACCCGTCTGTCAACCCAAAATGTGGATGATCTAACCTTCATTAAAATGAACCACGCATGGGTTTCCAAGGATTTTGTCCCACCTTCCCCTGATGACACAAAGGGTGACAGAAAAATGGCTTGCTTTGGTCCACCTATTCTTGGGACTTGACCTATTTCACCTTTTGCATCAGCTGAATGTCCAACATCAACACATGCCACTTTCTAAAACTCCCTAACTGTGCTGCCTCCCCCCCCATGGCCGGGGTCACCACCTAGCGCACGACACCGTGCGAGTGCCGTTGCCCTGGACAGGTGGGTAGGCCGACTCTTGGGCGTGGGCACTGGCACAGGGTCCTTCATAGTGCAATCAAGTGTCTCTGACGGTGGTGGTGCACACCCGCCGTCAGACACACCGCCGTACTATGAGGGGCCCAGTGCCAGTACCGACGCCCACGAGTGGGCCCCCCTTGCTTGGGCAGGGCCCCAGCATTTGCAATCTTTACCTCTCCCTGCTCCTCTGCTGTGTAGTCTGGGCCGTCAAATCCATACTGTGCCTGACACCATCTGAGCCTGCCTCCTGATGTATAGACATATATTTTGAATGTGTACGCTATCCATACATGTTATCCGGGGAAACGGTACCCTTTCTAACCTTTGTGCAATCACGTGCAATCCATACTGGGCCTAACACCGTCTGAGCATGCCTCCTGATGTATAGACATATATTTTGAATGTGTATGCTATCCATACATGTTATCTGGGGATACGGTACCCTTTCTAACCTTTGTGCAATCACGTGCAATCCATACTGGACCTAACACCGTCTGAGCCTGCCTCCTGATGTATAGACATATATTTTGAATGTGTACGCTATCCATACATGTTATCCGGGGAAACGGTACCCTTTCTAACCTTTGTGCAATCACGTGCAATCCATACTGGGCCTAACACCGTCTGAGCCTGCCTCCTGATGTATAGACATATATTTTGAATGTGTACGCTATCCATACATGTTATCTGGGGATACGGTACCTTTCTAACCTTTGTGCAATCACATGCAATCCATACTGGGCCTAACACCGTCTGAGCCTGCCTCCTGATGTATAGACATATATTTTGAATGTGTACGCTATCCATACATGTTATCCGGGGATACGGTACCCTTTCTAACCTTTGTGCAATCACGTGCAATCCATACTGGGCCTAACACCGTCTGAGCCTGCCTCCTGATGTATAGACATATATTTTGAATGTGTACGCTATCCATACATGTTATCTGGGGATACGGTACCCTTTCTCACCTTTGTGCAATCACATGCAATCCATACTGGGCCTAACACCGTCTGAGCCTGCCTCCTGATGTATAGACATATATTTTGAATGTGTACGCTATCCATACATGTTATCCGGGGAAACGGTACCCTTTCTAACCTTTGTGCAATCACGTGCAATCCATACTGGGCCTAACACCGTCTGAGCATGCCTCCTGATGTATAGACATATATTTTGAATGTGTATGCTATCCATACATGTTATCTGGGGATACGGTACCCTTTCTAACCTTTGTACAATCACGTGCAATCCATACTGGACCTAACACCGTCTGAGCCTGCCTCCTGATGTATAGACATATATTTTGAATGTGTACACTATCCATACATGTTATCCGGGGAAACGGTACCCTTTCTAACCTTTGTGCAATCACGTGCAATCCATACTGGGCCTAACACCGTCTGAGCCTGCCTCCTGATGTATAGACATATATTTTGAATGTGTACGCTATCCATACATGTTATCTGGGGATACGGTACCCTTTCTAACCTTTGTGCAATCACATGCAATCCATACTGGGCCTAACACCGTCTGAGCCTGCCTCCTGATGTATAGACATATATTTTGAATGTGTACGCTATCCATACATGTTATCCGGGGATACGGTACCCTTTCTAACCTTTGTGCAATCACGTGCAATCCATACTGGGCCTAACACCGTCTGAGCCTGCCTCCTGATGTATAGACATATATTTTGAATGTGTACGCTATCCATACATGTTATCTGGGTATACGGTACCCTTTCTCACCTTTGTGCAATCACGTGTAATCCATACTGGGCATGAGAACGGCTGGCGAGCTGTTAAGCAAGCTACAGCACCTGTGGTTTGCACATGTAAGTTTTTCATTTTTTCAGGAATGACGGTTAGGCCTAATTCCGGAACTGCGGTTGACCTGCACTTACTGGGAAATCATTGTTCGCGGGTAATAATTGTAATCAGTGATCCCCATCACTAACGTTGTTCAGCGGGTTATCTGCACCTGTAAGCGTCAAACGCTGGCCTTTTCAGTGTAGCGCACATGCAGCCACGGACATGTAAGGGCATGACACACCAGTTATTGGCCAATCTCATGTGCCAGAGCCTCACGTGTCCCTCTAGTAAGCCGGACTCGGACCGCGGGGCATGACGGAGTCTCGTTCGTTAACGGAATTAAGCTTGCAATGTGTGCATCTGTTCTGTAGCTGGCATGGTTGAGGTTTCCCAGGTGGAGTCGAATTTAACCGTAGGCTCCACTCCTGGTGATGCCCTTCTGGACATTCCTTTAAGGTTCAGCTTTGCAACCATACTGCCCACGTAAAACAAACACTTTGCCTTCATGAACGCTGTTTGGAGGGTCATGACTCGTGGGAATAACGCCGCCCAATCAGTTAACCTGCTAGAGAGATCGTTCGTTGCTCCCAAGCATGACATCACACTCCCTAGGAAGAAGGTAATGCCACTGTGGCGACTGTACTCCTGGGGGCGACACAAGTGCACCGATGCCCAGCCACTGCTCGATGAATCTGCTGGTACATTGACCCAGACCACTACATTCCCCTCGCACGCTACACGACCTGAATCTGACCCTGATGAAACTCAGGTTACCCTTCCCATATACAGTTCCATCTTACACGGTGACAAAGAGGAAGCTGCAGATGAAAGTGCAGGTTCAGCCCACCCGCCATCAGACACACCACCGTACTATCAGGGGCCCTGTGCCAGTGCCGTCGCCAACGAGTGGGCCCCCCCTGCTTGCTCAGGATCACAGCACTTGCAAAGTTGAAATACTGTGCAGTGAGATGGAAGATGGGGACGACGAGGAGTCCAGACAAGTACAGGGATTCCCTAGCGAGGAGACTTATTTGATTGTTTTCAATGTTGGGACAGCAATTTTTGGGGAGCACTATACTCTGGAGAATGATAGATGGGGCCCACCATACACTGGAACATTCCAAAGGTGGACATCAGACACTGGAGCAGCATTTACAGGGCCCATTATACACTAGAGCATTAGAAATGGGGCCCATTATGTTTGGAGCATTATTTGGGCCCATAAGACAGTGGAGCTTCATCCATGGGGACCAACATATACTGTAGCATTATGTGGAGCTCATCATATACTGTTTCAAACATTATATGGGACCAATGATTCTGTATGGAGAAATAGATGGGCCTCGTCATGAGATGTAAAAAGTGAAGTATTTTTCATTGTACTATACCGCTATTTCTCTGCCGTATCGGAGCATGATGAGTTGTGGTATGTGTTAAAGGGGCGCTCTTTCGCCCAGGGCACATGAAAACCTGGAGCCAGCCCTCCCCCCCACAGTCTGTAGCCAAATAACCCCCATTTTTCAGTGTGTAACTTGTATTCTGAAGTTAATTAAGGTTGACAAGCTTAAGTAAGAAGAATTGATGCTTTTGGCATTCAAATGGGCACTGTAGGTGTGTTTCCTGTCCTCCTCTCACTGCCGACTTTTATTCCCCATTGACTTACATTGGGTTTCGTGTTTCAGGACGACCCCGACTTTTCCCTATAATCGGACGATCTTGCTCGACCCGACTTTTGGAAAAGTCGGGTTTCACGAAACGAAACTCGACCCTAAAAAACCAAAAGTCGCTCAACTCTAGTGAGGAGGCATCATGGTATGTATAAGAGAGCATCATACTGTATAGGGGAGCTGTACAGGGGGAGACTCGGGACATTATTCAATGTTAAGTGGGCACTTATTGTTATAGGGGAACTCAGGCTACTGTGACTGTCAAAGGGGCAAACAGGGCATTATTACTTTCTTGGGGTCAAGATGTGGGCACTGTTTTCTAGGGCACTTGCATTACTATAATCTAGAGAGTTGTTTTAGAATTTAGAGGGCACAGAGAACCACACAGCAGGTACAGTAATAGGGACTGATACAGCAGCAGCTCAGTATTGGGGTACCAGCAGGATGAGGAGTTTGTGCAGGTTGGGAATAGATGGAGACGTGTTGAAAATATGAGAAGGGAAATGTGTCATTGTTGTAATCTCTACAGACGAGTCCTGGGTGGAACACAAAAAGAAAGCACAGAATGACAAACGTGCAAAAATACTCTGTAGTAAAAAATATAACAGTAGTCAGCTAGTGCTAGTAGAAAGATGATAACAAATACAGGGTATTTGGTTGATACGTTTTTTGCAAAAAACGTATACCAAGCTACGCCACCTCGTCACGGTAACCCTTAACGGAGCAGTCCCTATCTAATGTATTTAAAACCTGAACATGTGAACAGTACCTTAATGAGCATGCACATATAAAGCTATCTTACACCACGTGCCCACATCAGGAACCTGTCTGAATCCTGCAAAAAAGGTATCGACCAAACACCCTGTATTTGGAGTGGAGTCGGCATACTCCTGTCCCCACAATGCACTTTCCAGGTCATCCCCCCAGTTCCATCACTCTCATTCCCTTCTTCTGAAGTCCACACCATCAGGCTCTTTCGTCCCCTCTCCCTCAGAGTAGCGGTCATATACCGGCCCCCAGGCTCACCCACCCACTTCCTGGACCATTTCTCTGCCTGGCTGCCGCACTTCATGTCCTCAGAACTACCAACCCTTATCCTTGGAGACTTCAACATCCCCATTAACAGCCCCACTTCCACATCTGCATCCCAGCTTCTATCACTAACCACTTCTCTAGGCCTCTCTCAGCTCTCAACCTCTGAAACACACAAATACGGTAACACCCTGGACCTGGTTTTCGCCCGGCTCTGCTCAATCTCCTACCTAGATAACTCACCGCTTCCCCTCTCCGACCACAACATTCTCTCCTTTACACTCACAAATCCTCGCTCACCCCAGCACCCTCCTACCTACCATTCAGTCAGAAATCTACAAGCCATTAACCCTCATACACTTTCAGACTCCCTACACTCATCATTGTCCCCAATCTCTTCTTTGTCCTGTCCTGATCTGGCTGTACATCACTTCAATTACACTCTTAGAAGCACCCTTGACCAAGTAGCTCCCCTCACCCTCAGAACCTCCAAACACAGAGTGAAACAGCCCTGGCTCACATCGCAAACCCGATTTCTCCAGCGATGCTCTAGGTGTGCTGAACGCTTATGGAGGAAAACACGCACACCAGAAGACTTCATACATTTCAAATTTATGTTAAGGACATATAACTCTGCCCTTCACCTCGCCAAACAGACCTACTTCACCACCCTGATCTCCTCACTATCCAACAACCCCAAGAAACTTTTTGACACCTTTCACTCCCTCCTCAGGCCAAAAGCACAAGCCCCTATCACAGACATTTGCCCTGATGACCTGGCCTCCCACTTTATAGAGAAAATAGACAATATCCGTCAGGAAATCCGCTCCCAATCACCAAGTTCAGTGACTCCCATCCCTCCCTGCATTTCCCCTGGCTCACTCTCCACATTCGATGCCATCACAGAAGAAGAAGTCTCCAGGCTCCTCTCCTCTTCTCGTCCGACTACATGCACAACCGACCCCATTCCCTCACATCTCCTCCAGTCTCTCTCTCCAGTCGTCACAACTCACCTAACTACAATCTTTAATCTCTCCCTCTCCTCTGGCATTTTCCCCTCCTCCTTCAAACACTCTATCATTACTCCGTTTCTAAAGAAACCCACCCTCGACCCATCCTGCACAAACAACTACAGACCAGTCTCCAATCTCCCCTTTATCTCTAAACTCTTGGAGCGCCTGATATACTCCCGCCTTACCTGTTACCTCTCCACTCACTCCCTCCTAGACCCTTCACAGTCCGGTTTCCGCCCCCTACATTCGACAGAAACTGCACTAATCAAAGTGACCAATGACCTTCTGACAGCAAAACGTAATGGTGACCACTCTCTGCTCATTCTTCTCGACCTTTCTGCAGCTTTTGACACTGTTGACCATCCTCTCCTACTCTCTAGGCTCCATTCACTAGGCATTAAGGACACTGCTCTTTCCTGGTTCTCCTCCTATCTTTCCGACCGCTCCTTCAGTGTTCTGTTTTCTGGCTCCACTTCATCTCCTCTTCCTCTCACTGTTGGTGTACCTCAGGGCTCAGTCCTTGGCCCCCATCTCTTCTCTCTCTACATGGCCCCAATTGGACAGACCATCAGCAGATTTGGCTTTCAGTACCATCTTTATGCTGATGACACACAACTGTACACATCATCCCCTGACCTTACCTCCGCTGTACTACAGAACGCCACTGACTGTCTGTCTGCAGTCTCCAACATCATGTCTGCTCTCTATCTGAAACTTAACCTCTCCAAGACTGAACTTCTTCTGCTCCCGCCATCTACTAACCTCCCTAAATCTGACATTTCCCTCTCTGTGGGTGGCACCATAATAACACCCCGACAGCAGGCGCGCTGTCTGGGTGTTATGTTTGACTCCGATCTCTCCTTCACCTCCCATATACAATCTCTTTCCCGCTCGTGCCGCTTACACCTAAAGAACATCTCTAGAATCCGCCCTTTTCTCACAATGGAAACAACAAAAACTCTCACTGTCTCCCTGATCCACTCCCGCCTGGACTACTGTAATGCTCTATTAATTGGCCTCCCTCTCACTCGACTCTCCCCTCTCCAGTCTATCCTTAATGCAGCAGCCAGGGTTATCCATCTGGCTAATCGTTACTCAGATGCGTCCGCTCTTCGCCAGTCGTTACACTGGCTGCCAATTCATTACAGGGTACAATTCAAAGTACTTGTTCTCACCCACAAAGCTCTCCACAGTGCGGCACCCCCTTACATCTCCTCCCTCATTTCTGTCTATCGGCCTAACCGACCGCTGCGCTCTGCAAATGACTTTCGACTAACCTCTGCCCTAATCCATACCTCCCACTCCCGACTCCAAGACTTCTCCCGTGCTGCGCCAATCCTCTGGAATGCTCTACCCTAAGATATTAGGACCATCCACAATTTGCATAGTTTTAGGCGCTTGCTTAAAACACATTTATTCAGAGCGGCCTATCACATTCAGTAATCAAAGTCATTTTATGTTTGTGTGTGTGTGTAGCCAATTCACTATCTCCATCTAACCCCCACCCCCTGAAGATGGCTGGACCATCATTGTAAATACATCATTGTAAATACAAACCTGTGCTTTGTATCTCCCCCACCTCATTGTAGATTGTAAGCTCCCACGAGCAGGGTCATCTTATTTCGCTTTAATTATTGTATTGTTAACGTTGTTACTTATGACTGTTGTGTTTGAAACTGTTCAACTGTAAAGCGCTGCGGAATATGTTGGCGCTATATAAATAAAGATTATTATTATTATTATTATTATTATTATTATTATTTGTTATCATCTTTCTACCAGCACTAGCTGACTACTGTTATATTTTTTAATATGGGGGATGTGGAAAACCACAGAAGAAAATGCGACCATAGATCCATAATGTTAAAGTACAAAACGTCTTTATTAAATAATGGACAGAAAAGGACAACTGGAGGACATGTACAAATGGCAACCAAAGTGCAAATAGTGCAAAAATGCAAAACGAGCAGTCCAGCCACAGTCAAACCCTGTTACATAAATATATACCTAAAAGGACTCTATCAATGATAGGGGGAAAAAAAGATATAAAGATAGACTGTCCCATATATTGGACTGGCTACGCATGTTAAGTCTATATTTGATAATAACTATAATAGAAAAAATATATATATATAGTGCCCATATCCGTTTTCCTTATGTGCTCTATAAGTCACACAATCAGAACCCATTCACATACTGCCACAAGGCAGAATCAGCTTTATTGCTAGAGCACACTAAGGGAACAGAGGGAAGATTCCCAGCACTGTAAAACATGCACCCAACCTACCCTGAAAGGGTTACTTCCCCGCAATGATGTTACCTCACTAACAGATTCAGGATGACCGGGCGGGCTGCTCGTCTCCCCGACGCGCGTTTCGGAGCTCTAAGGCTCCTTCCTCAGGGGGCGTGATTAATGAATGCATGGTGCACATTTTTATATGTGCCCACTGGAAGTGCCGCGGACACGCCGCCCGCCGCTACACTGCAGAGGTACCTCCCACCACTGACGCGGCCGGAAACACTCGGGCCCACGTGGTCCGGCACCCGACACTGGCTGGGCACGTCACACAGGAGCAGTAGGCGCGCATGCGCGGCACTTATAGACCCCGGCGGCCATATTACAATGGGGCAAATCACCAGGACATCCACAACGGGGCAATTACAAACAAAGCCACATAATGAAATAAGATAAAATAGGGAAGGGAATAGAGGGGGGGATTCGGGTAACAGTGGACAAGGTAAAAATTAAAATTAAAATTAAACTGCTCCGGACATAAATTTATGCATGTGCTGAAAAGGGAAGGGGAGAGGAAAAAGGCCGGGGAGAGGAAAAACATGAAGAAAACACGGTGCTACATATGTAAATATCTTATGTCACCATACATAATGTAATAACAGGCCATGATTACATTTATCTATAATAATAAATGCCCTAACCAGCTTCCGGTTGTAACAACTTCCGTCCAGTTGTAAGCGGTGACGTCACCACACACACGCACATGTTAACCCTCAACACACCACACCGCCTCAACACACACTCCTCTCACCTTTCACCTCCACTCATGTCCACTCACTCTTTCACTCCCCATACGTTCCTTTCTCTCACTCCGTTTCTCATACTCACACCGTCATCGTCGCTGCCACGACATCTTCCTCCGCCGCCGCGATCCAGGATCCAGACGTTCTCCAGGCCGCCGACATGTTCTTGCGGGACGCCATCTTGGATATCGTGAAGTCCCGCGATATTAAAGATGGCATCGCCGCAACAACATGTCGCTGGCGTGGACGACATCGGGATCCAAAAAGATGGCGTCGGCGAAATCTCGCGAGATTACGCCGACGCCATTTTGGATCCCGATGTCGCCCATGCCAGCGACATGTTGTTGCGGCGACGCCATCTTTAATATCGCGGGACTTCACGATATCCAAGATGGCGTCCCGCAAGAACATGTCGCTGGCGTGGGCGACATCGGGATCCAAAATGGCGTCGGCGTAATCTCGCGAGATTTCACCGACGCCATCTTTTTGGATCCCGATGTCGTCCACGCCAGCGACATATTGTTGCGGCGACGCCATCTTGAATATCGCGGAATTTCACGAAATCCAAGATGGCGTCCCGCAAGAACATGTCGGCGGCCTGGAGAACGTCTGGATCCTGGATCGCGGCGGCGGAGGAAGATGTCGGGGCAGCGACGATGACGGTGTGAGTATGAGAAACGGAGTGAGAGAAAGGAACGTATGTGGAGTGAAAGAGTGAGTGGACATGAGTGGAGGTGAAAGGTGAGAGGAGTGTGTGTTGAGGCGGTGTGGTGTGTTGAGGGTTAACATGGCAAGAGGTGTTAACGACGTCGGCAAAATCTCGCGAGATTTCGCCGACGCCATCTTGCATTCGTGAAATTGCATCATTTACCTCACGCCGACTTGCTGTGCGGACGCTTGGCATTGCCTGTACCACCATAACTACTGCTGCCTTGGTCCTATGCCTGTTTACTGCCGGTGTCTAATTATTGGACCAATTTGCCTCTACCGCCATAACTATTGCTACCTTGCTACTCTGCCGGTGTCTAATTACAGGGCTAATTTGCCTCTACCGCCATAACTACTGCTGCCTTGCTCCTCTGCTGGTGTCTAATTACAGGGCCAATTTGCCTCTACCGCCATAACTACTGCTGCATTGCTCCTCTGCCGGTGTCTAATTACAGGGCCAATTTGCCTATACCGCCATAACTACTGCCTTTGTCCTCTTCCGGTGTCTAATTACAGGACCAATTTGACTCTATCACCATAACTACTGCTGCTTTGGTCATCTGCCTGTTTACTGCCGGTATCTAATTACAAGGCCAATTTGCCTCTACCGCCATAACTACTGCTGCCTTGCTCCTCTGCCGGTGTCTAATTACAGGGCCAATTTGCCTATACCGCCATAACTACTGCTGCCTTGCTCCTCTGCCGGTGTCTAATTACAGGGCCAATTTGCCTATACCGCCATAACTACTGCTGCCTTGCTCCTCTGCCGGTGTCTAATTACAGGGCCAATTTGCCTCTTCCGCCATAACTACTGCTGCCTTGCTCCTCTGCCGGTGTCTAATTACAGGGCCAATTTGCCTCTACCGCCATAACTACTGCTGCCTTGCTCCTCTGCCGGTGTCTAATTACAGGGCCAATTTGCCTCTACCGCCATAACTACTGCTGCCTTGCTCCTCTGCCGGTGTCTAATTACAGGGCCAATTTGCCTATACCGCCATAACTACTGCTGCCTTGCTCCTCTGCCGGTGTCTAATTACAGGATCAATTTGCCTCTACCGCCATAACTACTGCTGCCTTGCTCCTCTGCCGGTGTCTAATTACAGGGCCAATTTGCCTCTACCGCCATAACTACTGCTGCCTTGCTCCTCTGCCGGTGTCTAATTACAGGGCCAATTTGCCTCTACCGCCATAACTACTGCTGCCTTACTCCTCTGCCGGTGTCTAATTACAGGATCAATTTGCCTCTACCGCCATAACTACTGCTGCCTTGCTCCTCTGCCGGTGTCTAATTACAGGGCCAATTTGCCTCTACCGCCATAACTACTGCTGCCTTGCTCCTCTGCCGGTGTCTAATTACAGGGCCAATTTGCCTCTACCGCCATAACTACTGCTGCCTTGCTCCTCTGCCGGTGTCTAACTACAGGGCCAATTTGCCACTACCACTTCATAACTACTGCTGGGCAATTACAGGGTCAATTAGTATCTGTTTACTCTACAATACTCCAGGACGCCTTCTTCACTGCCAGATAACTGCAAAATAGACTCCTTTACCTGTGCCAACATGAGTCATAACAAAAAGTATGCCAATGCAAGGAAAGCAGCTTTAGCACTACGACAAAAACAACGCCGTGCTAATGAGACTCCTGAGGAAAAACACCATCGCCTTGAGAAGATTAAGGCTTATAAATGCCGTCGCCTCACACACGAATCCCCTAACTCTAAATCCATAAGATTGGCTGAAGAAGCCTCTGCACGCCATCACCGCCGACAACAGATGGCCTCTTCCTCATCATTATTATTAGACTCACAACAGGATGCTTCCACATCAGCATGTGGAACAATTTACTGCTACACTTCATCCCATATGCCGTTCACTGACATAACTAATCAGCAATCTGTTTCTGCCCTATCAATACCACCATTCAATACCGATGCACAGTATGCCAATGCCAGTGAAAGGAAAGCAGCTTTAGCACTACGACAAAAACAACGCCGTGCTAATGAGACTCCTGAGGAAAAACAGCATCGACTTGACAAGATTAAGGCTTATAAACGCCGTCGTCTCACATACGAATCCCCTAACTCTAAATCTATTACATTGGCTGAAGAAGCCTCTACACGCCATCACCGCCAACAACAGACGGCTTCTTCCTCATCATTATTAGTAGACTCACAACAGGATGCTTCCACATCAGCATGTGGAACAAGTTACTACCACACTTCATCCCATATGCCGTTCACTGACATAACTAATCAGCAATCTGTTTCTGCCCTATCAATACCACCATTAGTCAATACCAACGCACAGTTTCTTCACATACAAGCTGCAGTTAGCCCGCAGAAAGTGCAACCAAGACAAATATACGTTGGTCTCAAAACTAGGCGCACCCCATCGGTTGGACATGCACTTCTACTACAACCTCACATTTTCACTAATGATGAAAAGAGTATTACCGAACACAGCTGTGGTGACATGACCCATGTATGTGAGCATTGCGAAGCTTTGCATTTTGTAGCAGAGATACCTTCTGATAACAACTTTACGCTCTGCTGTCAGAAGGGTAAAGTCCATGTACACATACTACAATATCCTGATGTCTTTACACGTTTGCTGAAAGGGCAAAGTGAATTTAGCAAAAATTTCATGGATAATATTCGAAGTATTAACAGTTCCTTTGCTTTTGCCTCCATGGGTGCAAATATTTCACCACCTCCTGGATATGGCCCATACTGTTTCCGCATACATGGCCAGATCTATCATAGAACTGAAACACTACATCCCTCAGATGACCAGCAACGCACATTTGCCCAACTTTACATTCTCGATACCACTACCGCAAACGAACAACGCTTACGATGTAAAGAAAATCAAAAATGTCATCCTACATTGATGAACATTATTGCCCTTCAAATCCAAACTATTAATCCTTTTGTGGAAGCTTATCAAATGTTACGTGATGTGGAAGAACAAGAAAAAATTAAATCTCTACAAAACGGAACTGTCATGCCAAACATCACTATGGCTATTAAACAAGATCGTACTCAAGACCCTCGACGCTACAATAATCCCACTGTCAGTGAAGTAGCAGTCGTGTTTCAAAATGACAATGGTGAGCCACTAATGTCCACTCGCAGGATTTCAGAATACTCAAGATGGCATGGCCGCAAGAACATGTCGCCGGCATGGACAATGTCGGGATCCAGGATGGCGCCGGTGGAAGAAGATGTCGGGGATCGTGGAGCAGCGACGATGACGGTGTGAGTATGAGAGACGGAGTGAGAGAAAGGGTCGTATGTGGAGTGAAAGAGTGAATGGACGTGAGTGGAGAAGGTGAAAGGTGAGAGGAGTGTGTGTTGAGGCGGTGTGGTGTGTTGAGGAGGTGTGTGTGTATTGAGGGTTAACATGGCAAGAGGTGTGTCACTATCCTCTCGATGCGATAGCATCGGGCCTTAATCTACTATAATAAATGCGCTAAGCAGCTTCCGGGTTGTAACAACTTCCGTCCAGTTGTAACTGGTGACGTCACAGCACACCTCTTGCCATGTTAACCCTCAACACACCACTCCTCAACACACACTCCTCTCACCTTTCACTATCTCCACTAATGTCCACTCGCAGGATTTCAGAATACTCAAGATGGCATGGCCGCAAGAACATGTCGCCGGCGTGGACAACGTCGGGATCCAGGATGGCGCCGGCGGAAGAAGATGTCGGGGATCATGGAGCAGCGACGATGACAGTGTGAGTATGAGAGACGGAGTGAGAGAAAGGGTCGTATGTGGAGTGAAAGAGTGAGTGGATGTGAGTGGAGATGGTGAAAGGTGAGAGGAGTGTGTGTTGAGGAGGTGTGTGTGTATTGAGGGTTAACATGGCAAGAGGTGTGTCACTATCCTCTCGATGCGATAGCATCGGGCCTTAATCTAGTTAATATATATTCATGTTACCATTATAATACATATACTGGCCGCAATATAATACTACAATCTCATTGAGTATATATATTGTACATTACAAAAATACTGGCCACAGTCTAGCTTTATATCTTTTTTTCCCCCTATCATTGATAGAGTCCTTTTAGGTATATATTTATGTAACAGGGTTTGACTGTGGCTGGACTGCTCGTTTTGCATTTTTGCACTATTTGCACTTTGGTTGCCATTTGTACATGTCCTCCAGTTGTCCTTTTCTGTCCATTGTTTAATAAAGACGTTTTGTACTTTAACATTATGGATCTATGGTCGCATTTTCTTCTGTGGTTTTCCACATCCCCCATATTAAAAGTCTCAGCGATTGATCCTTGATTGTCCGGTTTTCTTTGCACCTGTGTGTCAATTTATGACATACAGGATGCAATGCCATATCATTGCTATTGTGGTTTGTTATATTTTTTACTACAGAGTATTTTTGCATGTTTGTCATTCTGTGCTTTCTTTTTGTGTTTCAGTCAGTGGGTGGTGTGAACACTGTCTGACCAACCTGTTCACATATGTGCATGTCACATGTGTTTTTGAGTCCTGGGTGGAAGAAGTTTTGTTGGTCTGGGCCAGATGGAATAGAACGGAAAAGTGAACAACTCTATCAGAAAGAACGTCATCTGTAAGTCACCA